>NC_135801.1:8083080-8383080 GCF_964213995.1 Mustelus asterias | reverse complement strand
TAGGACTTGGTTGGGATTGTTGTCGGTGCAGACTCAACAGGCCGAATGGCCTCCTTCTGCCCTCTAGGATTTCTATGATTCTCAAGGGCAATTAGGGATGGGGCTAGCTGGTGACACCCATATCCTGTGAATGAATATAATTGCAGACAGAAGTTAGTGCGCAATCATACACTTGGCCAACCAGAAGATGACTGAGCCTGCCAAAGGCCCCGAGACAGGTCTTTTCGATGTTTAACGACATTGGATAGTTCATTGTTCTACAACCCTCCTCCTTTCATATATTGACTGCTGTCTAACTTTTTGTTTTTTATTCATGTGGTCATCACTGGCAAGGCCAACATTTACTGCTCACCCCTAATTGCCTTTGAGAAGTTAATGGTGAGCTGCCTTTTCTTGAAAAGGTGTCCCGGCCATTTTGGAAGGCAGTTGAGAGTGTGGGTCTGGACTCGCTCTTAAGCTGGCTGGGTACGGATGTCAAATTAAATTCCCTCAGAGGCATTAGTGATCCACATGGATTTTCAACAACAATCCCATAGTATCTTGGCTGTCAGCTTTTTATTCCAGATTTGATTTAATTAATTGAATTTAACTTCCGCAGCTTCCCCAGTGGCATGTCGATGGACCATTAGTTCAGACCTCTGGATTACCAGTCCAGTAACATAACCAGTGTAATACTGTACCCGAAACTTCACTTTAAACAAAGCCATCACACTTGGCTTGAAAAAACAGATGACAATGGACAGGAGAATGAAAGTGGCAGCAAGAAATGAACTGATAAACACCAATGAACTGGACTGCTCCAAGCATTAAATCAAAATACTTTCCAATAATACTATTATTAGGGGGCAACATGGTGGCACAGTGGTTAGCACTGCTACCTTACAGCACCAGGGACCCAGGTTCGATTCCTGGCTTGGGTCACTGTCTGTGTGGAGTTTGTACGCTGTCTGCATGGGTTTCCTCCAGATGCTCCGGTTTCCTCCTACAGACTGAAAGATGTGTTGGTTAGTGCATTGGCCCAAACAGGTGCCGGAATGTGATGACTATGGGAATTTTACAGTAACTTCATTGCCGTGTTAATGTAAGCCTTACTTGTGACTAATAAATAAACTTTAAAAACTTTATTAGTTGTTCATATTTTTAAAGAAAGAAAAATAGAAACATAAAAACTAGAAGCAGGAGTAGGCCATTTGGCCCTTAAAGTCTGCTCCGCCATTCATTTTGATCATGGTTGATCATCAAACTCAATATCGTGATCCCCCTTCCCTGAATATCCCTTGATCTCTTTAGCCTCAAGAGCTATATCTAATTTCATTTTGAAATCAGACAACGTTTTGGCCTCAGCTACATCCTGTGGTAGTGAATTCCATGCATTCACCACCCTCTGGGTGACCCCTAGTTCTGGACTGCCCCACCATTTGGAACGTTCTTTCTGAATCAACCTGTCTAACCCAAGAATGCTTGTACAAGAACGAATTGATAGACTTAGTACAAAGAGGGATAGATTTAGCACCTCTTTATTAGAGTAAAATCATAGGGCAGTCAAATGCTTCTTCCTCAAGGTCCTGACATCAGCAGAATTTGCCAGTAAGGTTGTTCGCTTGTTTGAAGGACGGACCACTTTCTAGTTAGCTTAAAAACAAACTTTTGGGTGGAGGTTCAATTATAAACCTGCACAGGCAAGGTAGGAATATTTTTTAAATAATTTGTGGGACATGGGCATCACTGGTGGACAGCATTTATTGCCCATCCCTAGTTAGTTGAAAGTCAACCACATTGCTGTGGCTCTGGAGACACATGTAGGCCAGACCAGGTAAGGAAGGCAGATTTCCTTCCCCAAAGGACATTTGCGAACCAGATGGGTTTTTCTGACAATCGACAATGGTTTCATGGTCATCGGTAGATTCCTAATTTCAGATTTTCTTATTGAATTCAAATTCTGCCTTGGCGGGATTCGAACCCAGGTCCCCAGAACATTAACTGAGGTTCAAGATTAATAGTTTAGCAATAATATTGCTCGGCTATCATTCTGTGTACCGAATAATTGTAAAAGCATTCGGTATCTGTGACTTGGAGCTGAGAGCTGTATTAGAATGTTATCCCTGTGAGAGTTTTGGTACAGATTCGTTGGGCAGGACGCTGCTCCTCCAGAGGTTTCTCTGGGGTGGTTCCCTCCATGCTTGAATCATGAATAAACTATTGTAACCTGCTGCTTGGTCTCCAGTGGTTACTTGGAAGAAATCCACCACAACAGCTTGCGTTTCTTACAGGACATTCCAAGCTTGACAGGGCATCCCAACCTTCACAGGCAATGAGGTTCTTTTCATTGAAGCATCACTGTTGTAAAGTAGGAAATCTATTGCAGCTGTAATCCACATCCAAAGGCATTTCCGCTTACACTCTCCCGCACAGTAACACCTATTCCCATCTTTTGCTGGTCACCTGCCTTATTTTAACCATTGAAACATAAACAGTGACACAATTAATCAAATTAAGTGTGTTGTATTGCTTCCCATTACACAATCACTACAGTGCAGAAGGAGGCCATTCGGCCCGTTGGATCTGCACCAATTTCTGACAGAGTATCTTATCCAGGCCCACTCCCTGCCTATCCTCGTAACGCTTTTAACCCATTAATCCCCTAACCCACACATCTTGGGACACTAAGGGTTAATTCAGCATGGCCAATCCACCTAACCCGCACATCTTTGGAGTGTGGGAGGAAACCGGAGCACCCGGAGGAAAGTTATGCAGACACGGGGAGAACGTGCAGACTCCACACAGACAGTGACCCAAGCCAGCAATCGAACCTGGGTCGCTGCTGCTGTGAAGTCGCAGTGCTAACCACTGTGCCACTGTGCTGCCGTACCGCCCCCCCCCCCCCCCCCCCCCCCGTGTCACTGTGGCATGTGAATGTTGTTGGTGTTTTTTTTTACTACAGTGCTCCTTCCTTCTCCCTCCAGGGCGGCACGGTAGCACAGTGGTTAGCACTGCTGCTTCACAGCTCCAGGGTCCCGCGTTCGATTCCCGGCTCGGGTCACTGTCTGTGTGGAGTTTGCACATTCTCCTCGTGTCTGCGTGGGTTTCCTCCGGGTGCACCGGTTTCCTCCCACAGTCCAAAGATGTGTGGGTTAGATTGATTGGCCAGGTTAAAAATTGCCCCTTCGAGTCTTGAGATGTGTGGATTAGTGGGTAAATATGTGGGGGTAGTGCCTGGGTGGGATTGTGGTCGGTGCAGACTCAATGGGCCAAATGGCCTCCTTCTGCACTGTAGGTTTCTATGATTGTGTTTGTGGATTGGGTGTAATGTCAAAGTCTTCATTTTGAAAGTGACTCCCTTAGTTTTTATGCCACTAATCTCCCGAACCTACACTTCTTGGGACAATAATGGGCAATTTAGCATGGTCAATCAACAGACCCTGCACAACTTTGGATTGTGGGAGAAAATGGGAGTACCTGCAGTGAGTTATGCTTTGGAGCTAGAGCATTATCCTCATAGCCTGCCAGGACGCTGGTCGCCCTGGAGCCCTTACTAGGTCCCACTGTGAGGCCTAGACCTGAATCAGAGCAAGCCAGTACTAAATAAGGAAATATGCCAAAAACTCACCACAGGTCTATGGAGGAAAATGAGAGGTTAGCATCACAGAATCCCTACAATGCAGAAGGAGGCTATTCAGACCATTGAGCCTGCACCAACAACAATCCCACCCAGGCCCTATACCCCCAACCCCATATATTTACCCTGCTAGTTCCCCTGACACTAAGGGCAATTGAGCACAGCCAATCCACCTAATCTTTGGATTAACGTTCATAGAATCATAGAATCCCTACAGTGCAGAAGCAGGCCATTTGTGCACCAACTCTCTGACAGAGCATCCTACCCAGGCGCTAACCTGTAGCCCCACGTTTTTATGCCACTAATCCCCCGAACCTACACTTCTTGGGACACTAATGGGCAATTTAGCATGGTCAATCAACATACCCTGCACAACTTTGGATTGTGGGAGAAAATGGGAGTACCTGCAGGAAACCCATGCAGACACGGAAGAGAATGTGCAAACTCCACACAGACAGTCACCCAAGGCCAGAATCGAACCCAGTCCCTGGCACTGTGAGGCAGAAATGCTAACCAGTGCTTACACTGAAACTTTTCAGTTCTGACCAAAGATGGCGAAGAAATGTTAACTTGTCTTTTCCTATTACATCTGCTGGCTATCTTATGTTAAAGTTGTCATGCTTATTTTCCATTGCCACTACTGTCCGCGGCACAGGAATGCGGATGGTCCCAGGTACTGACAGCCAGCTTGCTCACCTATGACATTTTGAAGCACTATTTTCTTTACATTATTCTTTCTCGACTTGAGTATGTGCCTGTGAGACAATCATTGAACATGTCAGTGTTGGATGGTAAATTCCCCAATCCCAAGATGGGAGCAGCACTCAGACAGAGCACAGATCAGGGCTAGGGATCCGTGAAACGTCAATTCTTGGCCCCAAGCCTTTTTCAGGTGTGGCTTTCCATTGGGATACAAGGCCCAAGCCATGAGTTGTGGAGGTGGACCATTCCCTCAACATCTTCACAAATGCCAAGATGAGCTCCTCAAACCGGTCAATAATCGGAAGCTTTCTCCTGTTCAGAGTCATCTCCTCCAGTTCCCTGGATTGATACCCAACTTTTTTAAGTTTACCTATTAGTGTCACAAGTAGGATTACATTAACACTGCAATAAAGTTACTGTGAAAGTCCCTGAGTCGCCACACTCCGGCGCCTGTTCAGGTAAACTGAGGGAGAATTTAGCATGGCCAATGCACCTAGCCAGTCTTTTGGACTGTGGAAGGAAACCGGAACACCCAGAGGAAACCCATGCAAACAGGGGGAGAACGTGCAGACTCCGCACAGACAGTCACCTAAGCCACGAATCGAACCCGGGTCCCTGGCACTGTGAGGCAGCAGTGCTAACAACTGTGTCACCATATCACCCAGTGATATCATAGAATCATAGAACCCTACTGTGCAGAAGGAGGCCATTCGGCCCATCGAGTCCGCACTGAATACAATCCCACCCAGGCTCCTGATATATTTACCCTCGCTCGTCCCCTGACACTGGGGGGCAATTTAGCATGGCCAATCCACCTTGCCCACACATCTTTGGACTGTGGGGGGAAACCAGAGCCCCCAGAGGAAACCCACGCAGCCACAGGGAGAGCGTGCAAACTCCACACAGAGTTTCAGAGTTTCACATATTCCAGGAAACTCATCAGATCTAGCGAATCAATCAAAGAAGTGCGTAGGCCCTGAGGAGGTGGAAGAGTGGATGGAGAAATCTGTACTGGGGGCACAGAAATCTCATTTCTAATTTCCACATTGATGTAACAGAGAGAGAAAAATGGACCCACACTGAGAAAGTATCTGCAAGACATCAAAAGGTGCTTTGTAGTGGATGAAGAGTTTTTGAAGAGTAGTCATTATTGGCATCATTCCAACACCGTGCAATGCTCCATGGAGAAATGTCATCTTTCAGATCCTGCAGAGTGTCCCTGCACTTGTAATTTTGACTTCAATGGAGAGTTAAACTGGAAAGGTTGTAAAATAAAAGCTGGACCAGATCCTGTCAGCCCCCTGCTAGAAGCCCACTCACTGTGCCTACCATTCAAAGCTTCAGCTGCCATATAAGAAATAGGAGCAGGAGTAGGCCATCTAACCCCTCGAGCTTGCCCCACCATTCAATAAGATCATGGCTGATCTGAAGTGGATCAGTTCCACTTACCCGCCTGATCCCTACAACCCCTAATTCCCTTACCGATCAGGAATCCATCTATCCGTGATTTAAACATATTCAACAAGGTAGCCTCCACCACTTCAGTGGGCAGAGAATTCCAGAGATTACCACCCTCTGAGAGAAGAAGTTCCTCCTCAACTCTGTCCTAAACTGACCCCCCTCTAGTTCTAGCTTCCTTTCTAAGTGGAAAGAATCTCTCCACCTCTACCCTATCCAGCCTCTTCATTATCTTATAGGTCTCTATAAGATCCCCCCTCAGCCTTCTAAATTCCAACGAGTACAAACCCAATCTGCTCAGTCCTCATAATCAACACCCCTCATCTCTGGTATCAACCTGGTGAACCTTCTCTGCACTCCCTCCAAGGCCAATATATCCTTCCGCAAATAAGGGGACCAATACTGCACACAGTATTCCAGCTGCGGCCTCACCAATGCCCTGTACAGATGCAGCAAGACATCTCTGCTTTTATATTCTATCCCCCTTGCGATATAGGCCAATATCCCATTTACCTTCTTGATCACCTGTTGCACCTGCAGACTGGGTTTTTGCGTCTCACGCACAAGGACCCCCAGGTCCCTTTGCACAGTAGCATGTTGTAATTTTTTTCCATTTAGATAATAATCCAATTTGCTATTATTTCCTCCAAAGTGAATAACCTCGCATTTGTCAACGTTATACTCCATCTGCCAGATCCTCGCCCACTCACTCAGCCTGTCCAAACCTCTCTGCAGACCTTCTACGCCCTCCACACGATTCACTTTTCCACTTATCTTTGTGTCGTCTGCAAACTTTGTTACCCTACACTCAGTCCCCTCCTCCAGATCGTCTATATAAATGGTAAATAGTTGAGGCCCCAGCACCGATCCCTGCGGCATGCCACTAGTTACCACCTGCCAACCAGAAAAGCACCCATTTATTCCGACTCTCTGCTTCCTGTTGGATAGCCAATCCCCAATCCACGCTAACACCCTACCCCCAACTCCGTGTGATCCAATCTTCTTCAGCAACCTTTTGTGAAGCACCTTATCAAATGCCTTTTGGAAATCCAAAAACACCGCATCCACCGGTTCAAGAGTCATAGAGTCATACAGCGCAGAAAAGGCCCAAAGGCCCATCGAGTCTGTACTGTCAATGACCACCACTAAAGTCACTCTAATCCCATTTTCCATCACTTGTCCCATATCCGTGAATGTTATGATGTTTCAGTTCTAAGTTTATCTATTAGTGTCACAAGTAGGCTTACATTAACACTGCAATGAAGTTAGTGTGAAAATCCCCTAGTCGCCACACTCCGGCGCCTGTTCGGTTACACTGAGGGAGAATTTAGCATGGCCAATGCACCTAACCAGCACGTCTTTTGGACAGTGGGAGGAAACCGGAGCACCCTACCAGAAGGATGTGGATGCTTTGGAGAGGTTTACCAGGATGTTGCCTGGCCTGGGAGGTATTAGTTATGAGGAGAGGTTGGATAAACTCAGTTTGTTCTCACTGGAATGACAGAGGTTGAGGGGTGACCTGATAGAGGTTTACAAGATTATGAGTGGCATGGACAGGGTGGATAGTCAGATGCTCTTTCCTAGGGTAGAAAATTGAAGTACAAAGGGACATAAGTTTAAGGTGGGTGGGGAAAAGTTTAGAGGAGATGTGTGAGGCAGGTTTTTCACAGAGAAGGTGGCGAATGTCTGGAACGTGTTGCCCAGGGAGGTGGTGGGAGCAGGTACGATAGCGGCATTTAAGGGGCATCTAGACGAATACATGAATAGGATGGGAATGGAAGGATACGGACTCTGTGAGTGCATATGGTTTTAGTTTAGACAGACATCATGATCGGCACAGGCTTGGAGGGCCAAAGGGCCTGTTCCTGTGCTGTACTGTTCTTTGTTTTTGTGTACCCGGAGGAAATCCACACAGACACGGGGAGAACGTGTAGACTCCACACAGACAGTGACCCAAGCCGGGAATCGAACCCGGGTCCCTGGCACTGTGCCACCGTGCCACCCCATATCCTTTTTAATATTTGCTTATATCCTTCAAGAAGACTGTGCAGGTTTGCGTCTTACTGCCCAAGGTGGGAGTAAAGTTTGTAAAGAGACCTGATGACGGTAAAATGAAGGGGCACGCTTTCATTCAGGACCTGGATGGTAACTGGATAGAGATTCTCAGCCCAAACCAAATGCTCACTTTGGTTCCATAGGAGTGCGCAATGAAGCTCAACAACAAAGTTTCAGACTTAAATACACGGTGCATTCACTGCTCAAACCCAAGTTGTACCAACAAAACATACCTCAGTACCTTCAGTCATTCATTCCAGTATTGTTTACCATGAAAGTAACCAGAATTAGAGTGGCATTTAGGCATTTAATACACATTTTCTAGACTGGAAATTTTCCTTCAATGTTTGGCTATCTTTGGGAAGTCACTTCCAATTTCTTCATGCACCAGAAATTATATTAACCAATACCAGGGAAAGGTTGAGGCTGGAATGTCCAATGAGTGTTAAAGTCTGGATCTGCAAGAAAAGACAATGTCCCACTATTTCCCCATCCTCTTTCACCTCAGATTCAGCTTTTCAATTTTGAAATCAGGCTACATTGATTTTTTTTTTCGTTGAAACCTTTTGCCGGCTTATGTCTTACCCAGTTTCTGGAATACTTAGAAGTGAATTTCTTTTTTAATCTTACCTCCACTCAATTTTTCTTTGGCGCTAAAGTGGCTTGATTCTTGTGGAAAATTGACACGTCAACTTGATTGATAACTTGATTGTCAACGCGTTTGATACGGTCCCCCATGGTCGGCTTATGATGAAAGTGAGGAGGTGTGGGATAGAGGGAAAGTTGGCCGATTGGATAGGTAACTGGCTATCTGATCGAAGACAGAGGGTGGTGGCGGATGGAAAATTTTCGGATTGGAGGCAGGTTGCTAGCGGAGTGCCACAGGGATCAGTGCTTGGTCCTCTGCTCTTTGTGATTTTTATTAATGACTTAGAGGAGGGGGCTGAAGGGTGGATCAGTAAATTTGCTGATGACACCAAGATTGGTGGAGTAGTGGATGAGGTGGAGGGCTGTTGTAGGCTGCAAAGAGACATAGATAGGATGCAAAGCTGGGCTGAAAAATGGCAAATGGAGTTTAACCCTGATAAATGTGAGGTGATTCATTTTGGTAGGACTAATTTAAATGTGGATTACAGGGTCAAAGGTAGGGTTCTGAAGACTGTGGAGGAACAGAGAGATCTTGGGGTCCATATCCACAGATCTCAGAAGCTTGCCACTCAAGTGGATAGAGCTGTGAAGAAGGCCTATAGTGTGTTAGCTTTTATTAACAGGGGGTTGGAGTTTAAGAGCCGTGGGGTTATGCTGCAACTGTACAGGACCTTGGTGAGACCACATTTGGAATATTGTGTGCAGTTCTGGTCACCTCACTATAAGAAGGATGTGGAAGCGCTGGAAAGAGTGCAGAGGAGATTTACCAGGATGCTGCCTGGTAGGTCTTATGAGGAAAGGTTGAGGGAGCTAGGGCTGTTCTCTCTGGAGCGGAGGAGGCCGAGGGGAGACTTAATAGAGGTTTATAAAATGATGAAGGGGATAGATAGAGTGAACGTGCAAAGACTATTTCCTCGGGTGGATGGAGCTATTACAAGGGGGCGTAACTATAGGGTTCGTGGTGGGAGATATAGGAAGGATATCAGAGGTAGGTTCTTTACGCAGAGAGTGGTTGGGGTGTGGAATGTACTGCCTGCAGTGATAGTGGAGTCAGACACTTTAGGAACATTTAAGCAGTTATTGGATAGGCACATGGAGCACACCAGGATGATAGGGAGTGGGATAGCTTGATCTTGGTTTCAGATAAAGCTCGGCACAACATCGTGGGCCGAAGGGCCTGGTCTGTGCTGTACTGTTCTATGTTCTATGATTGAAGAAGAGAGTCAACAAAGAACGGAACCACGGGTGAAATTCAAGGGAGAAAAGAATTAAGTGAGGGAAGCATTGTTAACTGTGGAAATTAACATCCTCTATACAGAGAGAATGGTGCAAAAATGAGCATTTCAGACAAAAATAAGGTAAATCACTTGAAAAAATAAATAGAAACAAAATACTGCCGAGGCAGAATGTGAAGTAAACAGCGCTGCCTCGGCCACATTGCTTTTTGACTCACCAAACCTATTGTTCATTTTGACCTGGGTTTCCTGCATTCTCTTGCTTAATTTCCAATTTCCTGCATCCACGATATTTTGCATTTGACAATGTTTCCTTTTAAATTCATCCTCTATTTAGGCATGCACGTTCATAAGCTGCTAACTGACAGGCGGGGCAAAATTTTCCCCTCCCGCCTGCCATGGGAATCGTAGGGGCGGGACACAGACCATGAAAAGGTCCTTTGACCTCGGGTGGGATTGTCCAGTCTTGGGGCGAGTGCGGCCAGAAAATCCTGCCCATGATTTTGATTTGGATTTGATTTGATTTATTATTGTCACATGTATGTGGAAACAGTGAAAAGTATTGTTTCTTGCATGCCATGCAGACAAAGCATACCGTTCTCAGAGAAGGAAAAGAGAGGGTGCAGAATGTAGTGTTACAGTCATAGCTAGGGTGTAGAGAAAGATCAGCTTAGTAGCTCCATGTCTTCATCTGCCTAGCTCCTAAGCTCTGCAGTTCCCTTTGTAGACTTCTCCGCCTCTCCCTATAACTTTAAGACTCCCTTTGACGTCTACCAAGCTGTTGCTCATGCAGCCTCGTCTCCCCTTTTGTGGCTCGGTGTCAAATTTTGTTTGATACTGGTGCTGTATAGAGCCTTGGGATGATTAGCCACCTCGAATGCGCTATATAAACACAACCATTGTTGATGGAAGTGCATGGGTGATGAGAAAGGTCAGAGCACATTGCACCAATCGAGCAGCTTTGTGGTTCTACAGCTGTGATTTGTTTGCAAGTTGTTTCTTACGGACATCTTGCAAGATAGGGAGATGGAACTTGGTGTGAGGAGGAGTGATTGGACCCCAGTCTCTTTCGTTGTCTTTGCCTTTTGCTCATCTCCTGGTTCCTGGTGGAATCTGTGGGAACACAGGACAGAGTTTCCTAAGATCAGTATAGATAATAAATGTGAGCTAAACAACTCCCTTTGGCCAAGCTTCCAAATCTTGTGATGCTTCCATAGAAAACGGTGGCTGGAATTTTACCACCTCGGGGGGCGGGCGAGGCTCGCGGAATGGAATTCTCTGTCGGTCTCGGGCGGGATTTATGAGCCTCGCCCGAGTAAGGTCGTAAAATCCCTCCCTGTGTTTTGTTTTTGTTTGGGATGTCTTGAATTCAAAGCTGGTCCTCCTCGAACTCATCCACTTCCATTTTTATCAGACGGGATTGGAGAGGCAAGTGAACCAGACTCTCGCTGGGGGCAGCTTGTTCATTTAAATACTTGAACCCATCTGCATTCCAGCTTTAAACTGGCAGCTAAAGGGAAGCGTGGACTCAATGGAGTTTAGAAGGAATGGGGGCGGGGATCACATTGAAACTTACAGATTACTGAAAGGCCTGGATAGAGTGGACGTGGGGAAGATGTTTCCATTAGTCGGAGAGACTGGGATCCGAGGGCACAGCCTCAGGGTAAAGGGACAACCGTTTAGAACCGAGATGAGAAGGAATTCCTTCAGCCAGAGGGTGGTGAATCTGTGGAATTCATTGCCACAGATGACTGTGGAGGCCGGGCCATTGAGTGTATTTAAGACAGAGATAAGAATAAAGAACAAAGAAAAGTACAGCACAAAAACAGGCCCTTCGGCCCTCCAAGCTGTGCTGATCATGATGCCCGAACTAAACTAAAAAGAAACTTTCTGCCCTTACTTGGTCCGTATCCCTCTATTCCTTCCCTAACCACATACCCATCCAGATGCCTCTTAAATGCTTCCACCACCTACTCTGGCAGAGCGTTCCAGGCACCCACCACCCTTTGCATGAAAAAACCTCACCCTCACATCACCCTTAAACTTTCCCCCTCTCACCTTGAACCTGTGCCCCCTTGTATTTGACCCTTCCACCCTTGGAAAAAGCCTTTGTCTCGCCACTCTATCTATGCCTTTCATAAGTTTTTAGCTCTCTATCAGGTCTCCCCTCAGCCTCCCTCTTTCCAGTGAAAACAATCCTAGTTTATTCAACCTCTCCTCATAGCCAACACCCTCGAGACCAGACAACATCCTGGTGAACCTTCTTTGCACATCCTTCCACATTCTTCTGGTAGTGACCAGAACTGTACGCAATACTCAAAATGCGGCCTAAACAAGGTTTTATGTAGCTGCAACATGATTTCCCAACTCTTGTGCTCAATGCCCCGGCTGACGAAGGCAAGCATGTCATATGCCTTCTTAATCACGTTGGCCACCTGTGTTGTGGACCTGCACGCCCAGATCCCCCTGTATGTTAAAGTCCCTAAGTGTTCTGTCGTTTACAGTATAATTCACACCTAAATTTGGTCCTCCAAATGCATCACTTCGCATTTGTCTGAATTAAACTCCATCTGCCATTTCTGTGCCCAAGTCTCCAATCTATCTGTAAACTGTAGTATCCAGTTCCGATCAATCTATATTCTGTTGTATCCGGTCTCCAATCTATCGAGATCCTGTTGTATGATAGTTCTTCATTGGTAAGAGAATCAACGGTTACAGGGAAAAGGCTGGAGAATGTGGTTGACAAACCTATCAGCCATTATTGAATGGCAGAGCAGACTCGATAGGCCAAATGGCCTAATTCTACTCCTACATCTTATGACCTTATGACTCCCCGGAGGGAGAGTCAAGTATTTTTACAGCACTGATTGTGAGACAGGAAGAGCACCAAACCCCCACCAAGCTTCCCTACCACCGGCTGCAGCCCTTCCTCCTCCATCCCACCAGCCCACACTCAGGGATATCTGGACTTCCCAAGCAGAATACCAATCCCACCCCAGTATATACTGGGGCCAAACTTTGCGTTGATAACTTTTCCGATGCGGGGAGACGATGGCCTAGTGGTATTATTGCTAGACAATAAATCCAGAAACTCAGCTAATATTCTGGGAACCTGGGTTCGAATCCCGCCACAGCAGATGGTGGATTCAATAAAAAATTAAGAATCTACTAATGACCGTGAAACCATTGTCCGAAAAACCCATCTGGTTCACTAATGTCTTTAGGGAAGGAAATCTGCCGTCCTTATTTGGTCTACATGTGACTCCAGAGCGACAGCAATGTGGTTGTCTCTCAACTGCCCTCTGAAATGGCCTAGCAAACCACTCAGTTTCAAGGGCAACTCCGGGGGAGGTAATGGCCCAGTGGTATTATCACTAGATTATTAATCCAGAAACTCAGCTAATGTTCTGGGGACAGATTCAAATCCCGCCATGGCAGATGGTGGAATTTGAATTCAATATAAAATATCTGGAATTACGAATCTACTGATGACCATAAAGTTAATGTCAATTGTCAGAAAAAACCCATCTGGTTCATTCATTGTCTTTAGGGAAGGAAATCTGCCGTCCTTATCTGGTCTGGATTGTGATTCCAGAGCCACTGCAATGTGGTTGACTCTCAACTGCCCTCCAAGGGCAACTAGGCAACTAGGGATGGGCAATAAATGCTGGCAAGCCAGCAATGGCCATACCCCAGGAATAAATTTAGAAATGCGATGAAAGGATAGCAACCCGAAAAGTTTGCGCCATTTCCCTGATCTCAAATGTTTCCCAACCTGCAGGAGTGTTTCCAGCATTCTCTATTTTTATTCCTGATTTCCTGCACCTGCACTGTTTTGCATTTGACAAAGGTTAATCTGTTTTACAACCCTGTTTCCAATGTTTTTTTTAATTTATCCTCTAAGTAACTACTTAGACAAGCATGTTCAGAGACTGCCAACTGACAAGTCATGTCTTGAACTGAATATTTGATGCGTGCACAGCAGGATTGAGAATTCCAGCCTCTCGAGAGCCAATGCCGTTGGTAACCATTTAATCATTACCATCAATAAGATATGTAGGGAAAACAATCATCAGTTATAAATGATTCATTGGTTCAGATTCTAACATCATTTAGTCCTCTGGTTGCTTTGAGTCAGTTTAACTTACATCCTTGCAATACAAATAAAAATTCATCACTATTTATTTTACTCATTCCTGGGACATGGAGTCACTGATAAGAACAGTGGAATCATAGCATTCCTACAGCGCAGAAGGAGCCATTCGACCTTTCGAGTCTGCACCGACCACAATCCCACCCAGGCCCTATCCCCATAACCGCATGCATTTACCCTAGCTAGTCCCCCTGACACAAAGGGGCAATTTAGCACGGCCAATCCACCTAACCGCACATCTGTGGACTGTGGGAGGAAACCGGAGCACCCGGAGGAAACCCACGCAGGCACGGGGAGAACGTGAAAACTCCACACAGACAGTGACCCAAGCCGAAAATCAAACTCGGGTCCCTGGCGCTGTGAGGCAGCAGTGCTAACCACTGTGCCACCATGCTGCCCCGTGACAGTACTTGTTGCCCTCCAACTATCACCCCGGAGACATACCTGAGCAGAATATTGAAATTGGCATCCGAAACCAAAAGAGAAAATGCTGGAAAATCTCAGCAGGTCTGATAGCATCTGTAAGGAGAGAAAAGAGCTGCCGTTTCAAAACCAGATGACCCTTTGTCAAAGCATCATCAAAGCATTATCTGGACTCGAAACGTCTTTTCTCTCCTTACAGATGCTGCCAGACCTGCTGAGATTTTCCAGCATGTTCTCTTTTGGTTTCGGATTCCAGCATCCACAGTGATTTGCTTTTATTGAAGTTGGTATCTCAGGTTGTTGCTGAGCTATTTCCCATTCACGCTCTCAATTTTATTTTCCAGTTTCTGTGTTATTCCTTCACCAAAATCTCCTGTGTCTTACCTTTTTCCAGACCTCTGCTGAGGCCATTCAGTGAGAGTCTGATGAAAGGTATCCACATTGGAAGGTACTCTGGTATTCCTGGTATAGGGGAGGCAGTGGCGTAGTGGTATTGTCACTGGACTAGTAATCCAAAGACCCAGGGTAATGCTCTGGGGACCAGGGTTCGAATCCCGCCATGGCCGACGGTGAAATTTGAACTCAATTAATAAAAATATGGAATTAAGAATCTCCTGATGATCGTGAAAGCATTGTCAATTGTGGGAAAAACCCATCTGGTTCACTAATGTCCTTTAGGGAAGGAAATCTGCCGTCCTTACCTGGTCTGGCCTACATGTGACTCCAGAGCCACAGCAATGTGGTTGATTCTCATCTGCCCTCCAAGGGCAGCTAGAGATGGGCAATAAATGCTGGCCCAGCCAGCGATGCCCACATCCCATGAATGTGTAAAAAAACTCTTTCTGTCCAGGAGAGTACATTTTGGCCCAGTGCCTCATCTGGAATTCATGATATGAGGAGGACAGGCCATTCAGCCCTGCCTGTCTACCCTTCTAGATGTTTCCAAATACCAATCTGGGTCTTACAACAGTGTTGTGCAGTACACTTTTAAATGACATTGCCTTTGTGGAATTTGACAATGAGGTCCAAGCAGGGGCAACACTCCAAGGAATTAAAATAACGCAATCAAATGCAAGGAAAATCTCCTTTGCGAAGAAATGAGGGGTCGGGAGGATCGGACTGGTGAATTCCATTTTTGTTTTCAAAAGCTGTTGTTTCTGTTTTAGAACTGTGCAGTAACTGGTCTGTATTAAGAATTCATAACCTCAGGATCAATATCACAAAGTATTTTATAGCCAAATTAGTGGTAGTTGGGTGGGTCCAAACCTTGGGGCTGGTCAGTCGGATCAGGCAATGTAGGTGGGGGGTCAAGTCAGGCCTTGGCGGAGGGGTGTTGAGGGGAGTTGGACTTTGGAGGATGTCAGGTCGGGCCTCAGTTGGCGGGGGGGGTGTTGGGGGGGGATGTGGAGGTGGTGACAGGTCCCGCCTTGGTGGTGGGACAGGGGTGAAAGTCAGGTCTGGCCAAGTCTTGGGGGGGGGGGGGGGACACTAGCTAAGGGATAGGACCTGGGTGGGATTGTGGTCAGTGCAGACTCGATGGGCTGAATGGCCTCCTTCTGCACTGTAGGATTCTATGATTCTATGATTTTTTTTCTGGGTAATTATTGATGTAACCCAGTTGGAACCATCCAAAGGTTGTGATTTTAAATCACAAGTTTTGGATGATTCCCAGTGCAGGGGGATCGCCCATTGGAAGTACACAGCCCACAGGCAATTGTATACCTTACCTGCGAACTTCCTAGGGGAACTCCCCAGCACACCTTTGGGGTATTCCCCGCCCATGCTGCGCGCTGGAACGAGGAAGTTAGGGCCCCGCTCTGTCTCTCTCGCCATAGCCGATGCCAGCAGAGTTGCTGAGAATCACAGCAGTTACTGTTTCTCCCTCAGATTTTTCCGCCATCCGCAGATTTGACTCTCCCATTTGTGACTGAAATTGCTTTTTAGATCAAAGTGCAGGAGGGATGAAACAGCGAGAGAGGTTTGGAACTGAAAACGAAGAATACACATCCTCAAAGGAGAGACACGACTTTAACAATGAATTGTTTCAACAATCACTTCTGAATTATTTGTAAATGGCTGTAGATTTATTGTGCAAATAGTTAGAAGGCATCTTTGCACTGGAGCGTAAATTGCAAAGGAAATTGGGAACTCTGTAAAATCTTCTATCTGTAGCCTTCTCTCTCATACACTTGACTAATCACCACTAGGGAAATGAATAATTGAGCAAAGCCCTATTCAGGTATTAACAAAATTGATTGTAACAATAGGCCTATCTCTATTCTAGCCGCATACTTAGGGTGACAATCTCCATAAGAACAACCATGAATACAAATATTTCATGAAACCAGGGCAGCAGTGCCTGCGCGAGGAGTATTAATGCATTGCAGGCATTTTAAAAGTCGGTTTTGTTTTGCTATCTCGTAAAGCAGAAGGAAAGTTGGTGACAAGGAAACTAACTGCTGTTAAAATAGCAGGGCGGCACGGTGGCACAAGTGGTTAGCACTGCTGCATCGCAGCGCCAGGGACCTGGGTTCGATTCCTGGCCTCAGGTCACTGTCTGTGTGGAGTTTGCACATTCTCCCCGTGTCTGTGTGAGTTTCCTCCGGGTGCTCCAGTTTCCTCCCACGGTCCAAAGATGTGCGGGTTAGGTGGATTGGCCATGATAAATTGGGGTAAGAAGTCTCACAACACGATGTTAAAGTCCATTTAACCTGGTGTTGTGAGACTTCTTACTGTGCTTACCCCAGCCCAACACTGGCATCTCCACATCATGCTAAATTGCCCATTAGTGTCAGAGGAACTAGCTAGGGTAAATGCGTGGGGTTATGTGTATGGGGCCTGGGTGGGATTGCGATCGATGCTGACTTGAATGGCCTCCTTCTGCACTGTCGGATTCTATGAAAAAAAAAACTCTCTCGGGATGAGCCGCGATCGGCGGTGACAAGGTACCCCGAACAACAACTCTCGCTGTTAGGAGGTAAACACACTCCAGAGTCCCAGAAGGAGCTCTGAAAGAAAGCAAGAATTAATTTGCATTTATCAAGTGTTTTTCACATCTCCAGACATCCCAAAGCACTTAAGAGCCAATTAGGTATTTTACGAATCACAGTCGCTGCTGTAATGAGTGAAATGTGACAGCCAATTTGCGCACAGCAAGGTTCCACAAACAGCACTGAGATAATGAGCAGATCACCTGATTTTTTATTCGTGAAGTTAGTGATGAATAAATATTGGCCAACATACGGCGGAGGGGGAGGGGGGAAGAGAACTCCACTACTCTTCTTCAAGTAGGGCCATGAGATCTTCTTCATTTACCTGGAGAGGATGTCAGTGTGTGTGGCTCATCCACAAAAGTAGTTCCTCCCTCAGTGTTCCACTAGAGTGCCAGATTAGACTATTGTACAAGTTCTTGGTGTGGAACATTTTCCCTTATGTTGACATAGTGGTTAGCACTGCTGCCTCACAACATCAGAGACCCGGGTTCGATCCTGCCCTTGGGTTACTCATTGTCTGTGTGGAGTTTGCACGTTCTGTTCCTATCTGTGTGGATTTCCTCCGGGTGCTCCGGTTTCCTCCCACACACCAAAGATGTGCAGGTTAGGTGAATTGACCATGCTAAATTGCCCCTTTCTGTCCAAAAATGTGTATGTTAGGTGGCTAAATGTGCAGGGTTATGGGAAAGGATGGAGAAGTGGGCTGGGTAAGATGCTTTTTCAGAGAGTCAGTGCAGACTCAATGGGCTGAATGGCCTCCCTCTGTGTAGGGATTCTATGGTATTTCATAGAATCATAGAATCATAGAAACCCTACAGTGCAGAAGGAGGCCATTCGGCCCATCGCGTCTGCACCGACCACAATCCCACCCAGGCCCTACCCCCACATACTTACCCGCTAATCCCTCTAACCTACGCATTTTAGGATTCTAAGGGGCAATTTTTTTTTTAACCTGGCCAATCAACCTAACCCGCACATCTTTGGACTGTGGGAGGAAACCGGAGCACCTGGAGGAAACCCACGCAGACACGAGGAGAATGTGCAAACTCCACAGTCTATTCTATAAAGTGGTTCTTCTTTCATGGGATATGGACGTCACTGGCAAGGCCACAATTTTTATTGCCCATCCCTAATTGCCCTTGAGAAGGTGGTGATGAGCTGCCTTCTTGAACCGCTGCAGCCCATGTGGTGAGGGGAACTGCAGGTGGTGGAGTTCCCGCGTGTTTGCTTCCCTTGCCCTTCTGGGTAGGAGTGGTCGCGCATTTGGGAGGTGCTGTCGAAGTTGTCGACTTATCGCAGTGCATCAGGTAGATGGTACACACTGCTGTCATGTCGGTGGTGGATGTTGAAGGTGGCGGATGGGATGCCAATCAAGCAGCCAGCTTTGACCTTGACGGTGCCAAACCTCTTGAACGCCAATAGAGCTACTTGAACCTTCAAACTTTTGAATCAGAGGTGTGAGTGCTACCAGTGACCCAAAACTGGCAATAATGTTTTAGTGAAGTCTATAAATCCTTAGGCATGCAAATGCCTGTATGCAGCTCACTTAATTATTCAAAATGCCTCAAGCCAAAAGCTTAACTTTTTTACTAACATGGGTATTTGAAGGTATCCCAGATGTATGAAATATGTGAAGTTACTTAAATGCTTTGTTGATTCTGAACTCACCACACACTTTGATGTTACAATATTTATTTATTCCTATTCATGGTCCTGTTCCTCTAATTATCTTTTTTTCACAACACCAAATAAACCTGTTGGACTTTAACCTGGTGTTGTGAGACTTCTTACTGTGCCCACCCCAGTCCAATGCTGGCATCTCCACACCATATCTTTTTTTCAACCTATAGCAAAACTTTCATTCTGATGGAGTGTTATTGTTTGGCAGTGGATGGGTTAAGAACAAAGTCTGTCTGATAGATAACCAGGATGACCCTAATGGCGAGAGCGGTTTAAATGCTTTCAGTTTAGATTTTCAATAGATACAAATCTGATCTAATCTCTAATCTCATTCAAAGGGCCCATAAAGATGTCCGCAGTGAGATCTTTCCCTCAATATCTCTCCGCGACAGAAGAGTGGTTAATGTTGGCACTGGGTGATTGAACTATAATAAATATTTCACATCTCAGTCCTGATGCCCCTTGTTGAGTGTCCAAACGTACCAACTCCATGATGGTGCTCCGGGAAGGTTGAATGTCTGTGGATCGCAGCTCTGCTTTCCTGCTTGCTGCTGCTCTGTCTCATGGGAAAGCAAATAAAAACAGCTCATTGCTCAGTGTAACGATTACTGGAGATATGTCATGCAATACAGGAGGCCAACTGATTCTTGACATGGCCCCCCCTATAGGCAGCTGAGTGACCCAGCAGTGAGTGATGGTAATACTGTAGCTGCCACATGTTCAGGGTAAAGTGTGATTTTCTAACAGAGCTAGCTCCAACATGACCAAAGAACTACTCGATGAGCACTGCCACAATTTACTAATTAAGTATCTCCAGATCATCTGCCTGCTTGTCTGCTACAAAAGATACATTTATGGATGTCACATTCCCTTTGGCACAATTATGCGGCATTTCCCATCCTGTTCCTGTTTTGTGTCATCTACAGCAGGGCTATGCTTCCAGCGCCATTAGTTTTTGGTACATATTGTGTTTGGCAGGCAGTGCTGAGGACTTGCAGCAGATGGCCTGGGTGGTGGCAGAGATGGACAGAGGTGGAGAGAGGCTGTCTTTATGACAGTATGTTTCGGCTCTATAAATGAAGTTTGAGGTCTAATTGAGTACCAAGGTGATGAACAGATTGGCTTGTCCTGAGATGGCAGTCAGTTGCAGGGGTACAAGCATGCGTGGCATGAGCCAAAGGTGATGGATTCTGTATTCCCAATGTTTAACAGAGTAAAATTTTAAAAGAAACATTGGGCAGGATTTACCGAGGAACCTGTCGCGTGTCTCAGTGATGGGATGTGACCCGCCAGTGGCCAGCGGCGAGATCTTTTGGGGTTTCCCCTTGAATGAACCCTGGCCTCCAGAAAACCTGAGATGGGCGTGTGCCATCAGAGGGATCAGAAGATCAGAAGATCCCACTGGCGGGAACATTCGGAAAGTTCCGGACATAAAGTGAAATGGTTAACCAAGCAAGGCCACAAGCAAACTGACACATACAAGCCATTTGTTTAGCTAAAAACTTCAGGTGGAATTTTCCTGTCCCACCCGCCACGGGAAAAATAGCGGGCGGGGGGACACACGGAACATGCCTGTTCACCTCGGGCGAGATTTTCTGGCCTTGGGGTGAGTGTGGTCGGAAAATACCGCCCTTGGAGTTTTAGTTCCCTTTTATTGGGTGAAGGCATCAAGGGTCTTGGATTAACAATGAGTAAATGGAGTTGAGATACACAGCAGCCATTATCTAATAGAATGTAACCTAGATGGGCTGAATGGCCATTCCCGTGTATCTGGGATATGCCAGTGACCATTTGGTCAGTATTTATCTTTTTGTAAGATTACGGAGCTCAGGAATTAGCCCCAGTCGGGAATTAGCTTGAAATTCCATCGATCAGAATCATTTTATTCATCCACGTGTTAAAAAATTGAAAAAGCAATTTGAAACAATTGGATCGTCTGCCCTAATGTATTCCCATCCGCCCAGATTCTAATACCAATCATCTGAGTAAAATGGTATCAGGGGTTTTGGAAAAGCAGGCAGGCAACAAGAAAGACAATTGGTATGTTGGCTTTCATAGTGAGAGGATTCGAGTACAAGAGCAGGGATGTCTTGCTGCAGTTATACAGGGCTTTACCAAGACCATACTTGGAATGTTGTCTGCAGTTTTAGTCTCCTTATCCGAGGAAAGATGCTCTCACTAAGAAGGGAGTGCAGTGAAGGTTTGCCAGACTGATGCCCGAGATAGCAAGGCTCACTTACGAGGAGAGATTGAGTCGGTTAGAATTATATTTACTGGAGTTAAGAAGAGTGAGGGGGGGAATCTCATAGAAACCTATAAAATTCTAACAGGACTGGACAGGGTAGATTCAAGAAGGATGTTCCCGATGGTGGAGGAGCTCAGAACTAAGGGTCACAGTCTGAGGATACGGGGTAAACCATTTAGGACTGAGGTGAGGAGACATTTCTTCAGCCAGCCAGCCTGTGGAATTCGCTACCATAGAAAGCAAATGAGGCTGGAACATTGTATGTTTTCAAGAAGCAGTTAGACATAGCATTTGAGGCTAAAGGGTGGCGTGGTGTCACAGTGGTTAGCACTGCTGCCTCATAGCGCCAGGGACTCGGGTTCCATTCCCGGCCTGGGTCACTGTCTGTGTGGAGTTTGCACGTTCTCCCCATGTCTGCATGGGTTTCTTCCAGGTGCTCCAGTTTCCTCCCACAGTCCAAAGATGTGTGGAATAGCCATGCTAAATTTTCCCTTAGTGTTAGGCGGACTAGCTAGGGTAAATGAGTGGGGTTATGGGCATAGGGCCTGGGTGGGATTGTGGTCGGTGCAGACTCGATGAGCTGAATGGCCTTCTTCTGCACTGTAGGATTCCAAGTATTCTATGGATATGGGGGGAAAGCGGGAACAGGTTACCGAACTGGATGATCAGCCATGATCAAAATGAATGGCGGAACAGGCTCGAAGGGCTGAGTGGCCTACTCCTGCTCCTATTTTCTATGCTTCTATGTTTCTGAATATCGCAGCACTGTTGGAAGACTCTCAGGATGTGGAGATGCCGGCGTTGGACTGGGTTAAACATAGTAAGAGTTTTAACAACACCAAGATAAAGTCCAACAGGTTTATTTGGTAGCAAATACCATTTGCTACCAAATAAACCTGTTGGACTTTAACCTGGTGCTGTTAAAACTCTTACTGGGAAGACTCTCAGCCCAGAGCAAGGGGACACCAATCTGGCAAAGGGTCAAAAGACAGCCTGATAACATGCTGTCCGCAGGAGTTGATGTGAGGAAATGCAACACCCAAGAACGGTGCATCAGCCAACCTAAGATTCACAGTTTTTCTAGTTTGCTTAAGTCCTAAAAATGTCTGATTCTGACTGGTTGCGTGCTGCAACAAAACCCATGATTAGGACACAGCGGGAGAAATGCAATCCCTGATTACAGCTTTACATCAGTTGTAAGAAAACGCTTTACAATGGGCTGGATTGCAATTAGAAGCTGCTTGTGGAGGGTCAGTAAGGTGATAGCAATCTCTGAAAGATTCACACCCTTCAAACTTGACTTCAGTTTCAATTTCGAAGTGTTACTGTCATAC
Source organism: Mustelus asterias (assembly GCF_964213995.1). Classification (NCBI taxonomy): domain Eukaryota; kingdom Metazoa; phylum Chordata; class Chondrichthyes; order Carcharhiniformes; family Triakidae; genus Mustelus; species Mustelus asterias. Next base: position 8,360,538 of record NC_135801.1, on the reverse strand, counting down.
TCCTAGATCCAGTGCATTAATGACTCACTGATAGCAACATGTTCAGGGAGTGCTTGTATCCCAGAATGGGCACCTTGGGTATAATTAAAATATTGGATAATCATTGATGTTTCACTCAGTTCTTGTCTGGATCCATTGTGTTCTTGCAACCTGACCATATATAATCATTCAGTCTCTCCAACACTACTGCCATCTGCATCATGTACAACTCACCAAGCCTCTTCAACAGCATCTTCCAAGTTGGCGATTTCGATCACCTGAGAGAACAAGGGCAGCAAGCACGTAGGAGCACCACCACTTGCTGGGGTCCCAGTCCAGACACCATCTTGTCTTGGAATTATACCACCATTCTTTTCTCATTGTTGGGTCTAGGTCCTGGGACTCCCTTCACGGTGGAACCGCTGATACCACAGAGCCTGCAACACTTCCTCAAGTGTCCAAAGATCCCACTGCCCGCCAATGGTGGGCCACCTACGTCTCCATGAAACACTCCATTGGGAGCCGACGGAAAGTTCCGCCCCTTGTCATTGTTAGGCCACACCCCCCCTCACCCGCTCGTTCTCCACCCTGGTCAAATTTCAAACCCTCGGCTGTGGAGGCTGCCTAAGTCCCACAATGCAGTGCTGTCTAGATAGACATTGCTGTGCGGCACCAAGAGGAAGGTACTGTACTCCCCAACCCCAGTCATTGTACTGATCCAACTCAGTGACACAGGAGGGTCCATTTGTCCAGCAGCACGGTGCTGTCCGTGAAGACCAGTTAAGCATGGAGATGGAAGTAGGAACCGGTCTGCCCCAGCAGAGTGACAAACATTACATCAGGAGCGGCGCAGCACGATGGCAGAAAGTTGTTGCCCTCCCCTCAGAGTCTCTGGCGAACTGAGGACTGCCTTGTTCCCGCCACTCAGCAATCGGGTTTGACGCTTACTAAAATTCCCACTGGCGTGACGCAAGATTGAAAGGTATGATGGGATGCCGGTAGGCAGGTGATTTACTGACCATTCATGAGATGCAAATGAATGCAAATGTCGTTCACACCACCTGCCAGCGGGAAGAACTACTCACCATTAACCCACCATTGGGAGAATTGCAGCATAATCTTATGGCAGATTCACTGCACCTGTTCGCCATCAAACCCAACGAAGGCTGGCTGGGAGAATTCCACCCTTTGTTTTCAATTCCCAGTCTATGTTTTCTAATATTCATAAAATCTATAAATAAAAATTTCAGAACCATAAAGCTTTGCAACATTGGAGGAGGCCATTTAATCCATCAGGCCTGGTTCCATTCCTTTCCTTCCCCTGAGTTTTGCAATGTTTCTGTTTTTCATGGGGTGGCAAGGTGGCACAGTGATTAGCACTGCTGCCTCACAGCACCAGGGACCCAGGTTCGATTCCCGGCTTGGATCACTGACTGTGTGGAGTTTTGCACGTTCTCCCCGTGCTCCGGCTTCCTCCCACAATCTGAAAGATATGCTGGTTAGGTGTATTGACCCGAACAGGTACTGGAGTGTGGCGACAAGGGGAATTTCACAGTAACTTCATTGAATGTTAATGTAAGCCTTACTTGTGACTAATAAATAAACTTTAACTTTTCTGGCAGAAAGTTTATGGGCAGGATTTTCCAGCCACTCTCGCCCCAAGACTGGAAAATCCCACCCGGGTAAATGGACCTTTGCATGGTCTGTGTCCCGCTCGCTCCGATACCCGTGGCAGGCAGGATGGAAAAATTCCACCCTATACATCTTAAAGGACATTTGTTAAACATAAACTCTGAATTGCTCTGATTTACCAATGCTGCATTGAGTGGTTTGGATAGAGTCTGTCCGTAAAGTGCCTAAGCTGAGAGAATTAGGTAAGAGAAGATACAATCCTCCAAAACGTTGCTGGTGTGTCAATGGAGAATATGATTAGTTCTGCAGTTATTTATTATTTTTTGTTTTTCCTTGTTATCTGCTGTAACTCAATTATGTTGTGTCTGTGAGAGCTTCCACTTATTGGCTGCATTTCAAATTGCAGAAATTATCTCCAAAGCTTGCTGTTCAGTAAAGTTGGTGTACTGCGTTATTGCTTTAGCATCTCCAATCTCAATTGTACCTTCCATGTCTCTGATGACCTGGGACCGGTGATGTGCAGTGCATGTTTGACAATGCAAACTGCCAGGCTAAAGGAAGTAGGGGTCTTTTGGGCAGGGATGGATTGGGCTCCCTGGGGAAGGGAGTCAAGTTTTGAAGGCAAGTGGAAGGTGCCCTCAGTGTACACAGGTTGCTCCCCCCCCCCCCCCCACTTCCCACACACACTTTGCTTTGATTTGATTTGATTTATTAAGTAAAGTTTATTTATTAGTCACAAGTAAGGTTTACATTAACACTGCAATGAAGTTACTGTGAAATTTCCCTAGTCGCCACACTCCGGAGCCTGTTCGGGTCAATGCACCTAACCCGCATGGTCTTTCAGACTGTGGGAGGAAACCGGAGCACCCGGAGGAAACCCACGCAGACACGGGGAGAATGTGTAAACTCCACACAGACAGTGATCCAAGCCGGGAATCAAACTCGGGTCCCGAGCGCTGTGAGGCAACACTGCTAACCACTGTGCCACCGTGCCGCCCCAACATGTATTGTCACATGTATTGGGATATAATGAAAAGTATTGTTTCTTGCGCGCTATACAGGCAAAGCATACTATTCATAGAGTACATGGGGGAGGAGGGAAGGAGAGGGTGCAGAATATAGTGTTACAGTCATAGCTAGGGTGTAGAGAAAGATCAACTTAATATGAGGTAGGTCTATTCAAAAGTCTGACGGCAGCAGGGAAGAATCTGTTCTTGAGTCGGTTATAGTACATGACCTCAGACTTTTTCCTGATGAAAGAAGATGGAAGAGAGCATGTCCAGGGTGCGTGGGATCATTAATTATGCTGGCGGCTTTTCTGAGGCAGCGGGAAGTGTAGACAGAGTCAATGGATGGAAGGCTGATTTGCTTGATGGATTGGGCTGTTACTCACAACCCTTGGTAGCTTCTTGCGGTTTTGGACAGAGGAGGAGCCATACTAAGCTGCGATACAACCAGAAAGAATGCTTTCTATGGCGCATCTGTAAAAATGTGCAACACCCCCCAAAAGGTGGTACCCCCCACCCCCCTTCTCATCTTTCCACCTCAGATGGTAAAGTCATGAGCTGACCACTTCCGTCCCCTTCCACCCGCCCTGTGTATCATGGCAGCAGAGGCAGGGTTAGGCCCTTAACTGGCTCTTAATTGGGCAGCTAAGGACCTCAATAGGCCCACGGGAAGGCAGTCTGTTTGATGTCTGACCTGTCCGGGGAGTGGATCGGAAGACAGTGAGATGGGCGCCTGTCCTATTTTATGTGCTTTTCCCTCCACACCACCCCCCCACCCTCCCACCCACACGGCCAAAAACACACCCAGTTAGGACTGTAAAATACCACCCAAAATGTCTTTCACATCCTCAGAACATTTGAAAATGCTTCACATTTGCTGAGGCACTTTTGAAGTTGTGATGTCAACAACCAATTAGTGCAGTGCAAATTTCCACTGACAACAATGAGATTAATGACCAGATGTTCCGTTTTAGTGACATTGATTGAGGAATGAATGTCTACCAGAGCATTGGGAAAAACTCTCAAGTTTTTAATCTTTGAATATACTGTTACGTGCCATTTCAATTGATTTCAGACATCAGATAGTGTCCTGGTTTAACATCTAATCCAAAAGATGGCATCTCCTCAATGCAGCACTCCCTCAGTGCTGCACTGAAGTGTCAGAATAGACTATTGATTCAGTTGTGGGAATTGGAACTTCAACCTTCTAACTTTGCATTGCAGGAGCCAAGGCTGGTGCAATACGTAACATTGTGTCCAGCCCCACCCCCCACCCCCAGTTCGCGAAGCTTTCAAAGATCATTAATATTACAAGGCTTTTCCATTTACACTGACTCCACCTTAGGGAACAAGAATTGATACAGGTTTCATAGAATCATAGCATCCCTGCAGTGCAGAAGGAGTGATGTGGAGATGCCGGCGTTGGACTGGGGTAAACACAGTAAGAAGTTTAACAACACCAGGTTAAAGTCCAACAGGTTTATTTGGTAGCAAAAGCCACACAAGCTTTCGAGGCTCTGAGCCCCTTCTTCAGGTGAGTGGGAATTCTGTTCACAAACAGAACTTATAAGACACAGACTCAATTTACATGAATAATGGTTGGAATGCGAATACTTACAACTAATCCAGTCTTTAAGAAACAAAACAATGGGAGTGGAGAGAGCATCAAGACAGGCTAAAAAGATGTGTATTGTCTCCAGACAAGACAGCCAGTGAAACTTTCCTCCTGAGTCTTTATCATGCGATCCTAGAATCAGAATTTATGTCACACTATTTGTAACTCCCACAGTTGCGTGGACCTGCAGAGTTTCACTGGCTGTCTTGTCTGGAGACAATACACATCTTTTTAGCCTGTCTTGATGCTCTCTCCACTCCCATTGTTTTGTTTCTTAAAGACTGGATTAGTTGTAAGTATTCGCATTCCAACCATTATTCATGTAAATTGAGTCTGTGTCTTATAAGTTCTGTTTGTGAACAGAATTCCCACTCACCTGAAGAAGGGGCTCAGAGCCTCGAAAGCTTGTGTGGCTTTTGCTACCAAATAAACCTGTTGGACTTTAACCTGGTGTTGTTAAACTTCTTACTGTGCAGAAGGAGGCCATTCGGCCCATTGAGTCTGCACCAACCACAATCCCACCCAGGCCCTATTCCCGTAACCTCACATATTTACCCTGCTAATACCCCTGACAATAGGGTCAATTTAGCGTGGCCAATCAACCTATCCTGCACATCTTTGGACTGTGGGAGCAAACCCACGCAGACATGGGGAGAACGTGCAAACTCCGCACAGACAGTGACCCGAGGCTGGAATTGAACCTGGGTCCCTGGCGCTGTGAGGCAGCAGTGCTAACCACTGTGCCACCCACAGCAAGAATTGATACAGGTTTCTTCATACAGATGGGCTGCTTTTAACCGGAGTAGCAAATCGCCTTTTTTCTGTGGTAGGGCATCGGAATGTTTGACACAAGCTCAGAGACCTTTCTGCTTCTTTTACTGTTCATTGGACCCTTCCACTCACATCTACTGGAAATCCCTCCCCATCACCTACAACACTGCAGCCCCAGGGCAGTGGAAAATACGCTTGTCAAAGATCAAGCTGTTTTGTTTGGATTGATAGGGCTACACGACAGCTTATTTTTCTATGTTCTGTCCAATTGCATATATACTGCTGTCAGGCCATCGACAATGTGTTTTATTTTCCGATGCATTCGTTCAACAAGCAACAGCACACAGTGACGCTTACAGATATTATTGACCCGAGAAAAGAAGTTCATCTTATTACATTTAGATCCAGTCATTATGAAGCAGTTTCTTTTCTGTCATCCACAGAGTTTGCTTTCCAAACAGATTCCCAAGCTGCGCAGGTATTACAATGAAGAACTACACTGAATCTTTGTTATGCAAACCTGGGATACTTAAGGATACTTAAGCAGCAATTCATTGGCCCTCATTATATTTGACGGTCTCCCTTGGCAATCGGGTCGCTTTGAGCTGATCTGAGGATTCTCTAGAGATGTTAGCCATTCACAAAACTAGCTTCCAGGAAAATGTTTGATTGGTTTGATACAAATCCTAAACCTGGAGTACTGTGTACAGTTTTGGTCTCCTTACTTGAGAAAGGATATACTGCCCCTGGAGATGCACTCGGTTGATTCCGGAGTTGAGAGGGTTCGCTTATGAGGAGAGACTGAGTAGATTGGGACTTGTTGAAATTCAGAAGAATGAGGGGAGATCTTACAGAAACATATAAGATTACGAAGGGAATAGATAAGGTAGAAGCAGGGAGGTTGTTTCCACTGGCAGATGAAACTAGATGTGGAGATGCCGGTGTTGGACTGGGGTAAGCACAGTAAGAAGTCTCACAACACCAGGTTAAAGTCCAACAGGTTTATTTGGCAGCACAAGCTTTCAGGGCACTGCCCCTTCATCAGGTGAGTGGGAGTTGTGTTCACAAACAGGGCATATATAGACACTAACTAGAAGTAGGGGCATGGCATCAAGATAAGGGAAGTATAGTTAGGACTGAGTTGAGGAGGAACTTCTTCACCCAAAGGATTGTGAATCTGTGGAATTCCCTGCCCAGTGAAGCAGTTGAGACTACCTCATTGAATGTTTTTAAGGCAAGGATAGATACATTTTTGAACAGTAAAGGAATTAAGGGTTATGGTGAGCAGGTGGGTAAGTGGAGCTGAGTCCACAAAAAGATCAACCATGATCTTATTGAACGGTGAAGCAGGCTCGAGGGGCCAGATGGTCTACTCCTGATCCTAGTTCTTATGTTCTTAAGTTCTTAAATAAGCTTTATCCTGAGCTGAAAACTCCAGGCTAAGAACATGAGGAATGTGTGACAGACAAAAAGGATTTCAAATATGTGCCTTGTGCAAATATAGCCAGTAGTAAATTAATATTAGTAATTGTTCAACTGGTCTTCTTCATAATTTCTCATTTCACAACATCCTTTGGTCTATTTATTTATTTCTATAATTTCTTCATTCATGGGATGTGTGTCGCTGGTGGGGCCAGCATTTATTGCCCTTGCCCTCTTCACCCTTGGACTGAATGGCTCACTCACCCATTTCAGAGTGCATTTAACATTCATAGAATCATTACAGTGCAGAAGGAGGCCATTCGGCCCATTGAGTTTGCACCAACCATGATCCCACCCAGGCTCTATTCCTGTAACACCACATATTTACCCTGCTAATCCCCTGACACTAGGGAGGATTTAGCATGGCCAATCAGCCTAACCCACACATCTTTGGACTGTGGGAGGAAACTGGAGCACCCGGAGGAAACCCACACAGACACGGGGAGAACGTGCAAACTCCACACAGACAGTGACCGAGGCCAGAATTGAACCCAGGTCCCTGGCGCTGTGAGGCAGCAGTGCTAACCACTGTGCCACCATGCCCCGTTGTTGTGGATCTGGAGCCACATATAGCCCAGACCAGCTAAGGATGGCAGATTTCCTCTCATAAAGGAACTTTGTACAACAACTAACCATGGTTTCATGATCATTGTTAGACTTATAATTCCAGATTTTTTATTGAACTGAAATTTCACCATCGGCCACGGTGGGATTCGAATCCGGGTCCCCAAAGTATTAGCCTGGGTCTTTGAATTACCAGTCTAGTAACAAGACACGACATTACCACTTCTCCTGATACAATTGTGCATCCCTAAATTTCTGGTCTCTTGCTAGTCCCTGTAAATTTTTTTGTTAATCTAGTGTGAGAACACTGCATTTCATCGAATGATGTGGAGATGCCGGCGTTGGACTGGGGTGGGCACAGTAATACACACCCCTGATGAAGGAGCAGCGCTCCAAAAGCTCGTGCTACCAAATAAACCTGTTGGACTTTAACCTGGTGTCGTGAGACTTCTTACTGTTCCATCGAATGAATTCACGTTGTTGGAAAAAGAAGGTTTAGATTTTTTCTTTGGGTCATCAAAACCCTCTTTATAGATTGATTTGTCAGAGTCATTTTGCCAATATTTCGAGGAGGTCAGTTAGGTGATTTCATCAGTGTTACTGAGAGTCCTTGTGCAGTTACTGCTTCATGCCAAAGGTCATCATGGAGATGGACAAAAGATAAAGAAAAAGTCATAGCGTGGAGCCAACTAGAGGCCAAGGTCTGCTACTACATTGTGACTGTTGACATAGCAAAATTGAATGGGAGATGTTGACACAGGCACAACCGAATATTATATCACACGTTGAGGTTTGGCAGTAGAAAGGGCAGGTGCTAGCTATATGGAGCTCATGGTGAGGTCTATCAAATGGAAATCAAGGGATGAAATTTAATGTTGCCCCACATGGCAAACTGGTACAAAAACTAAAATCACCTGAGATTCGGAGTGGGCTGGCGAGATGGATACAGAACTGACTTTGTTATAGAAGACAGAGAGTAGTGGTTGAAGAGCGTTTTTCAGAATGGAGATCTGTCGCAAGTGGTGTTAGAACATAGAACATAGAAAGCCACAGCACAAACAGGCCCTTCGGCCCACAAGTTGCGCCGATCACATCCCCACCTCTAGGCCTATCTATAGCCCTCAATCCCATTAAATCCCATGTACTCATCCAGAAGTCTCTTAAAAGACCCCAACGAGTTTGCCTCCACCACCACCGACGTCAGCCGATTCCACTCACCCACCACCCTCTGAGTGAAAAACTTACCCCTGACATCTCCTCTGTACCTACCCCCCAGCACCTTAAACCTGTGTCCTCTCGTAGCAACCATTTCAGCCCTTGGAAATAGCCTCTGAGAGTCTACCCTATCCAGACCTCTCAACATCTTGTAAACCTCTATCAGGTCACCTCTCATCCTTCGTCTCTCCAGGGAGAAGAGACCAAGCTCCCTCAACCTATCCTCATAAGGCATGCCCCCCAATCCAGGCAACATCCTTGTAAATCTCCTCTGCACCCTTTCAATGGCTTCAACATCTTTCCTGTAATGAGGTGACCAGAACTGCGCGCAGTACTCCAAGTGGGGTCTAACCAGGGTCCTATAAAGCTGCAGCATTATCTCCCGACTCCTAAACTCAATCCCTCGATTAATGAAGGCCAGTACGCCGTACGCCTTCTTGACCGCATCCTCCACCTGCGAGGCCGATTTAAGAGTCCTATGGACCCGGACCCCAAGGTCCTTCTGATCCTCTACACTGCTAAGAATGGTACCCTTCATATTATACTGCTGCTTCATCCCATTGGATCTGCCAAAATGGATCACCACACACTTATCCGGGTTGAAGTCCATCTGCCACTTCTCCGCCCAGTCTTGCATTCTATCTATGTCTCGCTGCAACTTCTGACATCCCTCCAAACTATCCACAACACCACCTACTTTGGTGTCGTCAGCAAACTTACCAACCCATCCCTCCACTTCCTCATCCAGGTCATTTATGAAAATGACAAACAGCAAGGGTCCCAGAACAGATCCCTGGGGCACTCCACTGGTCACTGACCTCCATGCAGAGAAAGACCCCTCCACAGCCACTCTCTGCCTTCTGCAGGCAAGCCAGTTCTGGATCCACAAGGCAACAGCCCCTTGGATCCCATGCCCTCTCACTTTCTCAAGAAGTCTTGCATGGGGGACCTTATCGAACGCCTTGCTGAAGTCCATATAGACCACATCCACCGCTCTTCCTTCGTCAATGTGTTTGGTCACCTTTTCAAAGAACTCAACCAGGCTCGTAAGGCACGACCTGCCCTTGACAAAGCCGTGCTGACTACTTTTGATCATACTAAACTTCTCTAGATGATCATAAATCCTGTCTCTCAGGATCCTCTCCATCAACTTACCAACCACTGAGGTTAGACTCACCGGTCGGTAATTTCCCGGGCTGTCCCTGTTCCCTTTCTTGAATATAGGGACCACATCTGCAATCCTCCAATCCTCCGGAACCTCTCCCGTCTCCATCGACGATGCAAAGATCATCGCCAAAGGCTCCGCAATCTCCTCCCTCGCCTCCCACAGTAACCTGGGGTACATCCCATCCGGTCCCGGCGACTTACCAACCTTGATGCCATTCAATAGTTCCAACACATCCTCTTTCTTTTTGTCCACATGCTCGATCCTTTCTGTCCACCGCAAACCAGCAGTACAACCACCCAGATCCCTTTCCACCGTGAATACCGAGGTAAAGTATTCATTAAGCAGCTCCGCCATTTCTAACGGTTCCGCACAAACTTTTCCCCCTTCACCTTTTAAGGGTCCTATGCCTTCACATCTCATCCTTTTACTCTTGACATATTTGTAGAAAGCCTTGGGATTCTCCTTAATCTTACCCGCCAAGGCCTTCTCATGACCCCTTCTCGCTCTCCTAATTTCCTTCTTAAGCTCCTTCCTACATCCCGTATACTCCTCTAAATCCTTAACACCTCCTAGCTCTCTGAACCTTCTGTACGTCTCTCTTTTCTTATTCACCAGGTTCATCACAACCTTCGTGCACCACGGTTCCCGTACCCTACCAACACCCCCCTGTCTCATCGGAACGTTGTCATGCAGAGCTCCAGACAAACATTCCTTGAAAATCCTCCACTTTCCTTCGGTACTTTTCCCCAAGAATGCCTCCTTCCAATTTACCCGTCTAATTTCCTCCCTGATGACACTGTATTTCCCTTTACTCCAGAGAAACACTTTCCTAGCCTGCCTGATCCTATCTCTTTCCAATGCTATCGTGAAGGAGATAGAATTATGATCGCTATCCCCAAGATGCTCACCCACCGAGAGATCCTCCACCTGTCCAGGTTCATTAGCCAGCACCAGATCAAGTACAGCCTCTCCTCTAGTAGGCTTATCCACATACTGTGTCAGGAAACTCTCCTGGACACACCTAACAAACTCCTCTCCATCCAAACCCCTAGCCCTAGGGATATTCCAATCTATGTTTGGGAAATTAAAATCTCCCATCACGACAACTCTGTTATTCCTACATCTCTCCAGGATCTGTTTCCCCATCTGCTCCTCAACATCTCTGTTACTATTGGGCGGCCTATAGAAAACACCCAGCAACATTACCGACCCCTTCCTGTTCCTAACCTCCACCCACAGAGACTCCGTAGTCAATCCCTCCACGGCGTCCACCTTCTCTACAGCCGTGACACTATCCCTGATCAACAGTGCCACTCCCCCCCCTCTCTTGCCTCCCTCCCTGTCCTTCCTGAAACATCTAAAACCCGGCACCTGAAGCACCCAGTCCTGTCCCTGAGACATCCAAGTCTCCGTAATGGCCACCACATCACAATTCGAAGCAGCAATCCACGCTCTAAGCTCATCCACTTTATTCACTACACTCCTGGCATTAAAATAGACACATCTCAGACCTTCAGCCTGAGCACTTCCCTTCTCCATCACTCGTCGAACCTCCCTCTTACTCTGTTTACATTCCTTATCTATTTGCGAGCTAACCTCCTCGCTCTCAGTCCCCTCATTTCGATTCCCTCCCCCCAACCTTTCTAGTTTAAAGTCTCTCCAGTAGCCTTAGCCAACCTTCCCGCCAGGATATTGGTCTGCAGGGATCAGGGCTGGGACCACTGTTGTTTGTAATATATATAAAAATGATCTGGAGGAAAATGTGGGTGGTCTGATTAGTAAGTTTGCGGATGACACGAAGAGTGGCGGAGTTGTGATAGTGCCAAGGATTGTCAAAGGATACAATAGGATATAGATAGATTGGAGACTTGGGCACAGAAGTGGCAGATGTAGTTTAATCCGGACAAATACGAGATGATGCATTTTGGAGGATCAAATTTTGGTGTGAATTATACTGTAAATGGCAGACCCCTTCGGAACATTAACATACAGAGGGATCTGGGCGTGCAGGTTCACAGTTCCCTAAAAGTGGCAACACAGTTGGCCAAGGTGATTAAGAAGGCATATGGCATGCTTGCCTTCATCAGCTGGGGCATTGAGTTCTGGAGTTGGGAAATCACGTTGCAGTTACATAAAACCTTGGTTAGGCCGCATTTGGAGTATTGCGTGCAGTTCTGGTCACCACATTATCAGAAGGAAACTTTGGAGAGAGTGCAAAGAAGGTTCACCAGGATGTTGCCTGGTCTTGAGGGTGTTGGCTATGAGGAGAGGTTGAATAAACTAGGATTTATTTCACTGAAAAGACAGAGGCTGAGGGGAGACCTGATAGAGGCCTGCCGAATTATGAGAAGCATAGACAGGATAGTCAGAGGCTTTTTCCAAGGGTGGAAGTGTCAGTTACAAGGGGGCACAGGTTCAAGGTGAAAAAGGCAACATTTAAGGGAGATGTGAGGGGGCAGCTTTTCACACAGGGAGCGGTGGGTGCCTGGAACGCACTGCCAGAGGATGTGGTGGAAGCAGGCACATTAGCAACATTTAAGAGGCATCTGGATGAGTACGTGAATAGGGAGGGAATAGACGGATATAGAACATAGAACATAGAACATAGAACATTACAGCGCAGAACAGGCCCTTCGGCCCACGATGTTGCACCGACCAGTTAAAAAAAAAAAAACTGTGACCCTCCAACCTAAACCAATTTCTTTTCGTCCATGAACCTATCTACGGATCTCTTAAACGCCCCCAAACTAGGCGCATTTACTACTGATGCTGGCAGGGCATTCCAATCCCTCACCACCCTCTGGGTAAAGAACCTACCCCTGACATCGGTTCTATAACTACCCCCCCTCAATTTAAAGCCATGCCCCCTCGTGCTGGATTTCTCCATCAGAGGAAAAAGGCTATCACTATCCACCCTATCTAAACCTCTAATCATCTTATATGTTTCAATAAGATCCCCTCTTAGCCGCCGCCTTTCCAGCGAAAACAATCCCAAATCCCTCAGCCTCTCCTCATAGGATCTCCCCTCCATACCAGGCAACATCCTGGTAAACCTCCTCTGCACCTTCTCCAAAGCCTCCACATCCTTCCTGTAATGTGGGGACCAGAACTGCACACAGTACTCCAAGTGCGGCCGCACCAGAGTTGTGTACAGTTGCAACATAACGCTACGACTCCTAAATTCAATCCCCCTACCAATAAACGCCAAGACACCATATGCCTTCTTAACAACCTTATCTACTTGATTCCCAACTTTCAGGGATCTATGCACACATACACCTAGATCCCTCTGCTCCTCCACACTATTCAAAGTCCTCCCGTTAGCCCTATACTCAACACATCTGTTATTCCTACCAAAGTGAATTACCTCACACTTCTCCGCATTAAACTCCATCCGCCACCTCTCGGCCCAACTTTGCAACCTGTCTAAGTCTTCCTGCAAACTACGACACCCTTCCTCACTGTCTACCACACCACCGACTTTGGTGTCATCAGCAAATTTGCTAATCCACCCAACTATACCCTCATCCAGATCATTAATAAATATTACAAACAGCAGTGGCCCCAAAACAGATCCCTGAGGTACACCACTTGTAACCGCACTCCATGATGAATATTTACTATCAACCACCACCCTCTGTTTCCTATCCGCTAGCCAATTCCTGATCCAATTTCCTAGATCACCCCCAATCCCATACATCTGCATTTTCTGCAGAAGCCTACCATGGTGAACCTTATCAAACGCCTTACTAAAATCCATATATACCACGTCCACTGCCCTGCCCCCATCCACCTCCTTGGTCACTTTCTCAAAAAACTCAATAAGGTTAGTAAGGCACGACCTACCTGCCACAAAACCATGCTGACTATCACCTATCAATTCATTACTCTCCAAATAACTATAAATCCTATCCCTTATAATTTTTTCCAACATCTTGCCGACAACAGAAGTGAGACTCACCGGTCTATAATTCCCGGGGAAGTCTCTGTTCCCCTTCTTAAACAATGGGACAACATTCGCTAACCTCCAATCTTCTGGTACTATACCAGAGGCCAACGACGACCTGAAGATCAGAGCCAGAGGCTCTGCAATCACTTCTCTTGCCTCCCAGAGAATCCTTGGATAAATCCCATCCGGACCAGGGGATTTATCTATTTTCAGACCCTCCAGAATATCCTGCACATCCTCCTTATCAACTGTAATACTGTCTATTCTACTCCCTTGCAGCCCAGTGTCCTCCTCAGCTATATTCATGTCCCCTTGCGTGAACACCGAAGAGAAATATTGGTTCAATGCTTCACCAATCTCCTCCGGTTCCACACATAACTTCCCTCTGCCATCTATAACTGGCCCTAAACTTGCCCTAATCAACCTTCTGTTCTTGACATACCTATAGAACGCCTTAGGATTCTCTTTAACCCTATCCGCCAAAGTCTTCTCATGTCCCCTTTTAGCCCTTCTAAGCTCGCTCTTCAACTCCCTCTTAGCCAATCTAAAGCTTTCTAGTGCACTACCCGAGTGCTCACGTCTCATCCGAACATAAGCCTCCTTTTTCTTTTTAACCAACAAAGAAACTTTTTTGGTGCACCACGGTTCCCGAGCCCTACCAATTCCTCCTTGCCTGACAGGGACATGCCTATCACAGACTCGCAGTAGCTGCTCCTTGAAAAAACTCCACATGTCGGACGTTCCCAGTCCCTGTAATCTCCTAGTCCAACCTATGTTTCCTAATTCTCTCCTAATAGCCTCATAATTACCCTTCCCCCAGCTAAAACCACTGGCCCGAGGTTCATGCCTATCCCTTTCCATCACTAAGGTGAACGTAACCGAATTGTGGTCACTATCACCAAAATGCACACCAACTTCCAAGTCTAGCACCTGGTCTGGCTCATTTCCCAGCACCAGATCCAATATAGCCTCACCTCTAGTTGGCCTGTCTACATACTGAGTCAAAAAACCTTCCTGCACGCTTTGAACAAAAACTGACCCCTCTAACGAGCTAGAGCTATAACAATTCCAGTCAATATTAGTCAAGTTAAAATCCCCCATAACAATTGCCCTATTACTATCACTCCTAAGCAGGATTGACTCCGCAATCCTTTCCTCAACCTCTCTAGAACTTTTAGGAGGTCTATAAAAGACTCCCAACAGGGTGACCTCTCCTCTCCTATTTCTAATCTCCGCCCATACTACCTCAACAGATAAGTCCTCATCAAACCTCCTCTCTGACACTGTGATACAATCTCTGACCAATAATGCTACCCCTCCCCCTCTTCTACCTCCTTCCCTACTTCGACTAAAACATTTGAACCCCGGGACCTGCAGCATCCATTCCTGCCCCTGCTCTATCCATGTCTCTGAAATAGCCACAACATCGAAGTCCCAGGTACTGATCCACGCTGCAAGTTCACCCACTTTATTGCGAATACTCCTGGCATTGAAGTATACACATTTCAAACCCTGCTCCACCCCACCTCTGCAATGCCGTGCATTGCAGTCCCCATCCATGCATCCCTCACTTTCAGCCCCACTACTCAGGATCCCTCCCCCCCCCCGAATCAGTTTAAACCTCCCTGCATGGCCTTAGCAAATTTACCCCCCAGGATATTGGTCCCCTTCTGATTAAGGTGTAGACCATCCTTCTCATAGAGGTCACACCTTCCCCAGTACGAGCCCCAATTGCTTAAGTACCTGAACCCCTCCCTCCTGCACCATCCCCTCAGCCATGAATTCAAACCTTCCCTCTCCCTATTCCTCTCTAAACTATCCCGTGGTACAGGCAAGAGTCCAGAGATAACCACTCTGTCAGTCTTGGCCTTTAGTTTCCACCCCAACTCCATAAATCCCTGCCTAATATCCCCTTCCCCTATCCTCCCTATGTCGTGTGTCCCCACATGTACAATAACTTGTGGTTTATCTCCCTCCCCCCTAAGAGTCCTGAATACCCTGTCAGACACATCCCGGACCCCAGCCCCTGGTAGGCAACACACCAACCCTGAGTCCCTACCTTTAGTTCCGACCCTCCTATCTGTCCCCTTAATTGTGGAGTCCCCAATCACAAGGCCCAGTCTTTTACAGCCCCTAACCACCTGAGCTTTCTCACTCGGCTCACCCCCAGAGATCTGCTCTCTATGCTCAGTTGATTCCTCCTCAACTGTAGCCTCCAGCACCGAAAACCTATTATGGAGGGGAACCGCCCCAGGGGATTGTCTTCCCGATTGCTTCTTACCCCTCCTCCTGGCATTGACCCAAGCCTCATTTCTAGGAGTTACTATTTCTCTATAACTCCTATCAACTTCCACCTCCGCCTCCCGAATTATGCGGAGTTCCTCTACCTCCCCCTCCAGCTCCTTTACACGCTCCTCCAGAAGCTGCAATCTAATGCACTTCTTACAACTAAAATCTCCTGAAACACTACTGGATTTCCTCACCACATACATCCCACAGGAGATGCAGCATACTGCCTGAACTGCCATCCCTGAAGCCATTACCAGCAAGAAAAAAAGAAAACATATGGACCGAGTAAGGACAGAAAGTCTTTTTTTTAGCTGGGGCATCATGATCGGCACAGGCTTGGAGGGCCGAAGGACCTGTTCCTTTGCTCTACTTCTCTTTGTTCTTTGTAATACTGAAAGGCCTTGATAGCGTGGATGTGGAGAAAGATGTTTCCAATAGTAGGTGAGACTAGTATCGGAGGACATGGCCTCAGAATAAAGAGACAACCCTTTAGAACCGAGATGAGGAGGAATTTCTTCAGCCAGAGGGTGATGAATCTATGAAATTCATTGCCACAGAAGGCTGTGGAGGCCAGGTCAATGAGTGTATTTAAGAGAGATAGGTAGGTTTGTGATTGGTAAGGGGATCAAAGGTTAAGGAGAAAAAGTGGGAAAATTGGGTTGAGAAACTTATCAGCTATGATTGAATAGCAGAGCAGACTTGATGGGCCAAATGGCCTAATTCTGCTCCTATACCTTATGGTCTTATGGTCACTGAGGTGAAAGTCAGGCATCCTTGACTTGTGGTGCTATCCTAAGAGGCAACAGTATCAGACAGGCCAGCTTTAGGCATCACCATCCCACCTCGCCCTCCTGTGCATTGTCACTGGCCAGTGCACTGCCCAATCTAAATGGCAGCTACCAGATCTCAACAGCTCTGATGCAGGAGGGTGCCTGAAAATGGGTCATCATGAACTCTGACCCCATTGACTTCTCAGGCCTTCCAGCCCGATTATTTGCTTTGCCTTTAACAGGATGTAAGACATCAGATGAAAGCCAGGCATTTTGATAAAGGTAGAATCATGTCAGCATCAATATTCTCGACAGTTCAGAAGATGTAATAACAAAAATGCGGATGTTTCTCCGCTCCTCTCTTGCTAGGCATCCACAGCCCTTGACATTTCCACGACAATATTATAAGGTGTAACTTCTTCAGAAAAGAGGCCTTGAAAGGTGATTATTGCTTTGAGGTTGTTTGCTCTCACTGTCAACCTGAATTGATGAAACAGTCACTGCCTGCTGGATTCTGACAACTTCAAAAGGTTTCGCCGACTTTGGAGCCATCCTCTGAAGACACTTGTGTGGAAAGCTACCAGCCTAAATGAAAACCGAGTCTAACCCTACTGGCCAAACATCAAAAAGGGGTGCTCTTAAAAATCCTGTCAACATGGAGGTCTAGTGCCATGTTTGTACGGAAATATGTGTACAATGATACCTAGGAATTAGGAGCAGAAATAGGCAAATTCAGCCGACTGAGCCTGCGCTGCCATTCAATCAGATCATGGTTGATATCTCCCTGTCTCAACTCCACCCCCCCACTGGGGCAGCATGGTGGCACAGTGGTTAGCACGGCTGCCTCACAGGGCCAGGGATCCGCGTTCAATTCCCGGCTTGGGTCACTGTCTGTGTGGAGCTTGCACATTCTCCCTGTGTCTGCGTGGGTTGCCTCCCACAGTCCAACGATTTGTGGGTTAGGTGCATTGGCCATGCTAAATTCTTCCTCAGTGTACCCAAACAGGCGCCAGAGTGTGGCGACTGGGGGATTTCCACAGTAACCTCATTGCAGTGTGAATGTAAGCCTACTTGTGATTAATAAATACATTCATTCGTATCCCTTTCACCAGTTTTTTAAATCAGAAATATATCTATCTCCTTCTTGAAAACATTTAATGGCCGGAACTTAACCGCCCCGCCCGCCACGGGAATCGGAGCAGACGAGGGGCAGACCATGGAAAGGTTCATTGACCTTGGGCAGGATTTTACGGTTTTGGGACGAGCAGGGCCATAAAATCCCACTCCCAATGGTTCAGACTCCACCGTGCTATGGGGCAGCAAGTTCCACAAGTTCACCACCCTCTGCGAGAAGGAGTTCCTCCTCATCTCAGTATTAAATCTACCTCCTCTCAACCTGTACCTGTGGCCTCTGGTTCTAGATTGCCCCATAAGGGGAAACATTTGGTCTACATTAACTTTATCAATCCCTTTCAATATTTTATGTACCTCAGTACATCAATGGTGGGGGAATAATTCCTAAAACAGCAGATTGAGAAATGAAACCGTTACTCCTCTTTGTGATTTCTAGTTCGGTCTCAATTAGGGTATTTTCAATCGGTATTAATTTTATTTATTATTTGCAGTTGAAGCTGTACTGTATCCTGAGATAATGGGAGTTTGATGGACATGTTGAAATGGGTTTACTTAATTTCTGGGCTGCTATAGTGACACGATCATTCCTGTTCAGAATGAAGATGACTAGTTAAGTCCCCTGTCAATCACATATGGAAATAACTGAGATTGAATTTATGCACATAATTTTTATTATGTGTAAGCAATAAGGGGGAGTGGATCTTATTGAAAATTACAGGATACTGCAAGGCCTGGATAGAGTGGACGTGGAGAGGATGTTTCCACTAGTAGACAAAACTAGAACCAAAGGGCACAACTTCAGGCTAAAGAGACGGTCCTTTAAAACAGAGATGAGGAGGAATTTCTTCAACCAGAGAGTGGTGAATCTGTGGAACTCTTTGCCGCAGAAGGCTGTGGAGGCCAGGTCATTGAGTGTCTTTAAGACAGAGATAGATAGGCTCTTGATTAATAAGGGGATCAGGGGTTATGGGGAAAAGGCAGGAGAATGGGGAAGAGAAAAATATCAGCCATGATCGAATGGCGGAGCAGACTCGATGGGTCGATTGGCCTAATTCCGCTCCTATGTCTTATGTAACGATCTCCACTCACTGCCTTTTACTGGGGAACTCATTGCTGCTTTTATTGGGAGACTGCTTCGATAGACTCTTCTGTTTGCCGGGTAAACAGATCATGTTTGCAGTTTGTCACGTTAATAGTTTGCATGCTGTTAAGTCCTGCCCGACATCCAACCCATTGGCTGACGCATTTGTGTCAATACGCACTCATCCCTGACTGGAAATAATCCATTAATCCATTCCTATGAGAGGATTGAAACAACACAAAGTAGGGAAGTATTTCAGACTTTTCTCCTTGTGGAGGAGGTGATGAAATCATAGAATCAGAGAATCATAGAAACCCTACAGTGCAGAAAGAGGCCATTCGGCCCATCGAGTCTGCACCGACCACAATCCCACCCAGGCCCTACCCCCATATCCCTACATATTTTACCTGCTAATCCCACTAATCTACGCATCTCAGGATACTAAGGGGCAATTTTAGCATGGCCAATCAACCTAACCCGCACATCTTTGGACTGTGGGAGGAAACCGGAGCACCCGAAGGAAACCCACGGAGGAAATCAGATGGTAAGAAAATTATAAACATCTTCTGAGGACATATTAGCATCAAATAATTTAGACTTTCTCATTGTTGTCCTCGTTCTGAGTAGCAAACTGATCACTTGATTGAAATCTTTTGGCCTCTCCGAGCAACCCCAATTTAGAGGCCTCACTGACATACTTTTCCCATAGTGCCATTGGCTAAGATGGCCGTTTGATTGGGAAGCCTTGAGAATGGCTGAAATGTGGCCACAGGAGACACCGGTGTCCAAACCATTCGCAGGCCTTCAAGATTGGAATGGGTAGGAAGGAAAGAATGTTTTTCTATCATGCCTCTCACAAGCAAAGAATGTCCCAAAGTGTTTTACATCTGATGAAGTACTTCGGAAGGGTAGTCACTCTTGTAATGTGGGCAACGTGTTCCCAAATAATGAAATGAGTGAGCAGATAATGGGTGCGATTTTTGATTTGATTTGCTTTGATTCATTATTGTCACATATATTAGTATATAGTGAAAAGTATTGTTTCTTGCGCGCTATACAGACAAAGCATACCATTCATAAAGAAGGAAAGGAGAGAGTGCAGAATGTAGTGTTACAGTCATAGCTAGGGTATAGAAAAAAATCAACTTAATGTGAAGTAGGTCCATTCAAAAGTCTGACGGCAGCAGGGAAGAAGCTGTTCTTGAGTCGGTTGGTACGTGATCTCAGACTTTTATATCTTTTTCCCCTTTGGATGAAGGTGAAAGGGAGATGTCCGGGGTGCATGGGGTTCTTGATTATGCTGGCTATTTTTCCAAGACAGCAGGAAGTGTAGACAGTGTCAATGGATGGGAGGCTGGTTTGTGTGATGGATTGGGCTTCGTTCACGACCCTATGTAGTTCCTTGCGGTCTTGGACAGAGCAGGAGCCATACCAAGCTGTGATGCAACCAGAAAGAATGCTTTCTATGGTGCATCTGTAAAAACTGGTGAGAGTTATAGCGGACATGCCAAATTTCCTTAGTCTTCTGAGAAAGTAGAGGCGTTGGTGAGCTTTCTTAACTATAGTGTCGGCATTGGGGGGACCAGGACAGGTAGTTGGTGATCTGGACACCTAAAAACTTGAAGCTCTCGACCATTTGTACTTTATCCCCGTTGATGTAGACAGGGGCATGTTCTCCTCTACGCTTCCTGAAGTCCATGCCATTCCCGCCAGTGGTGTCTTCCGGTGCTGCCAGTGGTGACACCCACCATGGGTTCCCCGGCAGAAGAGGGTACAAACAATGGTAAACTCTGTTCACAGCAGAAAGATCATGATACCCTGCCACCTGCCAATGGCAGGGCTGCCTCTGCTACCGCAAAACACACCACGGATAGTGCGGACAGTCCCGCCCAATGTGTTTTAGTGATGCCAGTTCAACAATAAATATTGGCCAGGAGAACTAAAATAAGGAGAGAAAAAGCTGGAAAAACTCAACAGGTTGGGGAAAGAAACAAGAGTTAATATTTCAAATCCAATCCGACTCGAAACTTTAACCCTGGGCGGGATTTCCTGGATCTTCCCAGCAGTGGGATCTTCTAGTTCCACGAATGGCGAACCCCCGTCACTGGGATGGATTCATTGTGGAATCCCATTGACAGCGGGAGGACCAGAGGATCCCACCGTTGGCCAACGGCATGCCGCCTCCCATCTCTGTGGGGGTTGTGGGGGGGGTGGGGGGGGGGGATACATGGAGAATCCCCCCTCTGTTTCTCCCTCCAGGGATCCTGCCAGACCTGCTGAGTTTTTCCAGCATTTTCTGTCTTTATTTCAACTCTCCAACATCTGCAGTATTATAGCTTTTACGTCAGGTGACTGCCCTCTTCTTCTCCAAATGGTACAGTTGGATTTTTTAAGTCCACCTGAGGAGCGAGTCGAGGCCTTGGGTTAGCATCTCATCATCTTATCTTTAAAAAAGGGCAGCTACAGTAGTGTAAACTCCCACACTACTGCAGAGATGTGTGATTCCGGATCACGCAGCCAAGTCCCTGGTGTGGGATTTGAGTGCAGCAGCAACTCTAAGCCGTGGCTGATGCTATAAGAGCTACCTTGGATATCTCTGTTTTACTTCCTTTCATTCTGGTGGGCGATATGGCTCTGCTCTCTCTCCCATCTCTTTCCACATTCAGCTACATTTATATGTGTCATGAGGTGTTTTGCCTCTGCTTTTCCAATTCACCCCTCTCCCCCCCCTCCCCCCGCTTCCCTCCCCACCCCCACCCAACCCCCAGGCTGAACTTCTGCTCCTTAATCTCACTCTCTTGAAGCCTTATGCTGCAAAGCCAGACTGAAACAGATTCGATAGTTGCTAGGTCATAAACTTTATGCCCTCACACAGCCACTGTTTCACAACATCCAGAGCATGTAGAACTGGCCGTAACCAAGGTGAAGCAGGGGTTGTAGTATCTGACACAAATTCTGTGCAGTCATATCCAAGATTGTCAGCGTGCCTTGTTAAGAGCAGTGCCAACTACCATTGGCATTCTACACCTGGTGTTCAGGCCTGCCTTTCCAATGCTGCTACTTTCCTGTCAGATTCCCTTCAAGTACAAAGATGATCTTGTGTTACCCAGACTCCAAGGGTCAGGTTTCAAGGAGAGATTATACAAACTAGGTTAAACTTTTTTTTTACTCATTCATGGGACTTGGCGTTGCTGGCTGGCCAGCATTTATTGATCATCCCTCGTTGCCCTTGGAGGGCAGTTGAGAGTCAACCACATTGCTGTATCTCTGGAGTCACATGTAAGCCTGACCAGGTAAAGACAGCAGATTTCCTTCCCTGAAGGAGATTAGTGAACCAGATGGGTTTTTTTCCGACAATCAACAATGGTTTCATGGTCATCAGTGGATTCTTAATTCCAGATATTTTTTATTGAATTCAAATTCCACCAACTGCCGTAGTGGGATTCGAACCCAGGTCCCCAGAACATTAGCTGAGTTTCTGGATTAATAGTCTAGCGATGATACCACTAGGCCATCACCTCCCCACAACTAAAAGTTAAGGGGTGATTTAATCAGTTTTCAATACATAAAGTGGGGAACTGATAAGATAGATAGAGAAAAACTGTTATCACTGCTGAGGGACTCTTGAAACAGTGAACAAATCGGCTGAATTTTCCCAGTGCCGTGTTGCTAGGAGTGGAGACTGGGTGCTGGGAACATGCAGGGGAGCCATTTTGAGACAGATTCCCGACATATGCCAAACTCCTGGAGAAGTTTCCAAAGGGAGGCCTGGGAAGTGGATCACCATGGAGGCAGACAGGTTCCATGGAGGCAGACAGGTTACTTAAATGGTCAAGGCCCCAGCTGGGCAATTTTGTGCCGCTGCTGGCAACCACTGCATGGGGTGGTACCAAATCTCCGTTGAGGTGGCCCCATGACAGTCAGAGGGGCTACTGTCCCCTGAAGAGGGGACAATAAAGGCTGCTCCTGTGGCCATAAGATATAGGAGCAGAATTGGGACATTCAGCCCTCCGCCATTCAACATAGCTTACACTGAGGGAGAATTTAGCATGGCCAATGCATCTAACCAGCATGTTTTTTATATCTGTGGGAGGAAACTGGAGCACCCGGAGGAAACCCATGCAGACACAGGGCGAACGTGCAAATTCCACACAGACAGTGACCCAAGCCGGGAATTGAACCCAGGTCCCTGGCGCTGTGAGGCAGCAGTGCTAAGCACTGCGCCACCGTGCCGCCCCTAAAACCTACCTCATTGGCCAAAATGTCAATGATGTAACCTACAAACTCCTCAAATTCTGTTTAATGACATTCCTGTGACTGTTTTACTCTTAACGGTGCTATTAACAGTGATTCCTGGCTTGGGTCACTGTCTGTGTGGAGTCTGTATGTTCTCCTCGTGTCTCCGTGGGTTTCCTCCGGGTGCTCTGGTTTCCTCCCAGTCTAAAGATGTGAGGTTTAGGTGGATTGGCCATGCTAAATTGCTCCTTAGTGTCAGGGGGACTAGCTAGGGTAAATGCATGGGGTTATGGGGATAGGGCCTGGGTGGGATTGTGGTCGGTGCAGACTCGATGGGCCTCCTTTTGCATTGTAGGATTCTATGATTCTATGATATGCGAGTTGTTGTTTGCTTATTTTGCTGAAGGTTGTATCAGAGGTGTGCACTGTCTTATTCACGATTCCTTTTCCCTGTCTTTCTTTCAGCCTGTGACCTGATGAACCAAGGCATTTTGGCCCTCATCAGCTCCATCGGCTGCATGTCAGCTGGATCCCTCCAATCCTTGTCAGACGCCATGCACATCCCACACCTCTATATCCAGAGAGCCACAGCTGGATCTCCAAGGAGTGGCTGCGGCCTCACCAGGACCAACAGGAATGATAACTACACTCTGTCCGTCCGCCCGCCAGTCTATCTGAATGAAGTTATTCTCCAAGTAATCTCCGAGTTTGCCTGGCAGAAGTTCATCATTTTCTATGACAGTGAATATGGTGAGTAGTTACATAATTAATAACATAATACAGTTTCAGTTCACTTTCATTATTACAGAGACTGATTGAAGGTTTGATTATTCCAGTTTAAGAGATTGGTAAAGACCAGGGCATGTCAGTTTGAACTGTGTAGGAACAGTCTGGTTGTTTGTTTTTGGGATTTGAGCAACGTTGGCAAGGCCAGCTTTTATTACCCATTCTTAATTGCCCCTTGAGCAGGTGGCAGTAAGCCGCCATCTTGTCCACTGCCGTCCATGTGGTGTAGATACAGTCACAGTGCTTTTAGGGAGCATGTTCCAGGATTCTGTCCCAGTGACAGTGAAGGAACAGAATTTTAGCCCTAAGTCGGGATGGCGGGCGACTTTGATTTGATTTGATTTATTATTGTCACATGTATTAGTATCCAGTGAAAAGTATTGTTTCTTGCGCGCTCTGCAGACAAAGAAGGAAAGGAGAGAGTGCAGAATGTAGTGTTACAGTCATAACTAGGGTGTAGAGAAACTTCAACTTAATGTGAGGTAGGTCCATTCAAAAGTCTGATGGCAGCAGGGGGGAAGCTGTTTTTGAGTCAGCTGGTACGTGATCTCAGATTTGGTGGACTGAAGGAGGTGCTTTTCCCATGCATCTGCTGCCCTTGTTCTTCTAGGCAGCAGAGGTTTGGAAGGTGCTGTTGAAGGAGTCTTGGTGAGTTGTTGCCATGCGTCTTGTAGATGTTAGTGAATGTACGCCAGTGATGGATGGAGCGAAAGTTTTAGATGTTGAATAGGGTGCTGATCAAATGGGCTGCCTTGCCTTGGAATGTACTGAGTTTCAGCAGTATTGTTGGAGTTAATCCAAGTATCTGGAGAGAATTCCATCACCTATGCCATGTGGAAAGTGGACATAGCTTGCAGAGTCAGGAGGTGAGTTACTTACTGCAGAGATTTCAGCCTCTGACCTGTTCTTGTGGCCACAGTACTTATAAGGATGGTCCAATTGGCCAAAGGCAATCCCCAGGATGTTGATAGTGGGGGATTCAATGATGGTAATGTCAAGACGAGATAGTCAGATTTTATTTTGTTGGAGATGGTGCGGTTTATAAAAAGTGGGCGGCATGATGTCCCTCACAGTGCCGGGGACCCGGGTTCAATTCCAGCCTTGGGTGGATTAATCATGGTAAATGTGCGGGGTTATGGGGATAGGGCGGAGGGGAGGACCTGAGTGGGATGTTCTTTTGGAGAGTTGGTGCAAACCCGATGGGCTGGAAGGCCTCTTTCTGCACTGTAGGGATTTTGTGGTCATTGTCTGACATGTGTGATGCATATGTTGCTAGCCACTTACCAGCCCAAGACTGGATGTTGCTATATTTGGATTTCTTCAGTATCTGATTAGTTACGAATGGTGTTAAATATTGTGCAGTCATCAGCGAACATCCCCACTTCTGATCTGATGATTGAGGGAAGGTCATTGAAGCAGCTGAAGATGGTTGGGTCTTGGACACGACCCTAAGGAATATCTGGGGCTGAGAAAATTTGGCCTGTTACAACACAGCCATTGCCTTTGGTGTTAAATGTGCCTCCAACCTGTTGAAAGCTTTCCCCGACTCCAAATTTTCCAAAAGTTCTTTACAGCACACTTTGTCAAATGCTGCTTACATGTCAAGGGCAACATGGTGGCACGGTGGTTAGCACTGCCTACTCACTGTGCCAGGGACCCAGGTTCGATTCCCGGTTTGGGTCGCTGTCTGCGCAGAGTCTGCACGTTCTCCTCGTGTCTGCATGGGTTTCCTCCGGCTGCTCCGGCTTCCTCCCACAGTCCGAAATGCTGGTTAGATGCATTGGCCATGCAAAATTCTCCCTCAGTGTAACTGAACAGACGCCGGAGTGTGACGACTAAGAGATTTTTCGCAATAGCTTCATTGCAGTGTTAATGTGAGTCTATTTGGGACACTAATAAATAAACTTTAACTTTAAATGCAGTAATTCTCCCCTCACATCTGGAATTCAGCTCTTTGTCCATGTTTGGGCCAAGGTGATAATGAGATCTGAAATCAGATGGCCCTGGTGGAGCCCAAACTGAGCATTGATGAAGAGATTTGATTTGATTTATTATTGTCACATGTATTAACATACAGTGAAAAGTATTGTTTCTTGCGCGCAAAACAGACAAAGCATGCCATTCATAGAGAAGGAAACGAGAGAGTGCAGAATGTAGTGTTACAGTCATAGCTAGGGTGTAGAGAAAGATCAACTTAATGCAAGGTAAATCCATTCAAAAGTCTGACAGCAGCAGGGAAGAATCTGTTCTTGAGTCGGTTAGTACGTGACCTCAAACTTTTGTGTCTTTTTCCCGACAGAAGAAGGTAAAAGAGAGAATGTCTGGGGTGCGTGGGGTCCTTAATTATGCTGGCTGCTTTGCTGAGGCAGCGGGAAGTGTAAACAGAGTCAATGGATGGGAGGCTGGTTTGCGTGATGGATTGGGCTGCATTCACGACCTTTTGTAGATCCTTGCGGTTTTGGGCAGAGCAGGAGCCATACCAAGTTGTGATACAACCAGAAAGAATGTTTTCTATGGTGCATCTGTAAAAGTTGGTGAGAGTCGTAGCTGATATGCCTAATATCCTTAGTCTTCTGGGAAAGCAGAGGCGTTGGTGGGCTTTCTTAACTATAGTGTCGGCATGGGGGGACCAGGACAGGTTGTTGGTGATCTGGACACCTATAAACTTGAAGCTCTCGACCCTTTCTACTTTGTCCCCATTGATGCAGACAGGGGCATGTTCTCCTTTATGCTTCCTGAAGTCGATGACAATCTCCTTCGTTTTGTTGACAGTGAGAGAGAGATTATTGTTGCTGCACCAGTTCACCAGATTCTCTATCTCATTCCTGTACTCTGTCTCATCATTGTTTGAGATCCAACCCACTACGGTGGTGTCGTCAGCAAACTTGTAAATCGAGCTGGAGGAAAATTTGAGATTCTTGCTGAGTAACTGCTGCTCGATAGCGCTGCCAGTGACACCTTCCATCACTTGCTGATGATCAAGATAGACCGATGGAGCAATAACTGATCAGGTTGGACTTGATCTACTTTCTGTGGGCAGGACATACCCAAGCAATATTCCACAATGCCAAATAGGTGCCAGTGTTGTAGCTGCACTACAACAGCTTGGCTAAGGCCACAGCTAGTGCTGGGGCACAGGGGATGTTGTCAGAGCTATGAGCCTGCCATATATCCAGTGCCTTCAACTATTTCTTGATATCATGTAGAGACATCGCGTGAGCCTCAGGAATGCATTGTAATGTGGTAGGGTAGGTGCTGCCTTTAAGAATGTCTTTTTGTCCTTTATTCTTTCATGGATTTAGGTGTCACTGGCAAGACCAGCATTTGTTGCCCATTCCTAATTGCTCTTGAACTGAGGGGTGTGTTAGGCCATTGCAGAAGGTAATTAAAAGTCAGCCACATTGCTGTGTGCCTGGAGTCATGTGCAATCCAGACCTGGTAAGGACAGCAGATTTCCTTCCCTAAAGGGCATCAAATGAATCAGACCAGATCTCACAACATTCGCAGATAGTTGTCATGGTCACCCCGTTACTGAGACTAGATTTTCATTTACAAACTTATCAGTTGAATTTAAATTCCATCAGCTGCCAAGGTGGGATTTGAACCTGTGTCCTCAGAGCAATAGCCTGGGCCTCTGGGTTACTAGTCCAGTGACATTACCACTACGCTACCATCTCTTCCCTCCGCAATTCCTCCCCCCACCGCACCCCTCTTCCTCTCCCCCACCCCAAAATCAACTAGACCACTTCCTGATTGGGACAGAGATCCCAGCGTATGGAAGGGAAGTCTCTGTACTGATAACATTTGGTTTGTGAGCCATCCTGAACTGATTTAGATTCACTGAGGAGGTCAGGGAAAACATTTCCAAAGAATCTTTTGCCTTATAGGCTTTGGGATTTTTTTTTTGCCTCTCCCAAGAGGCAGTGAGCTGAGGGGAAGCAATTGTCACCCTAGTTCTGATGCTGCCGTCATGGCGTGGGGTAAATTAGATAAATTAGCTGTTTCTTTTCCTCCCTATCAGTTTTGTATGCTGGAATGTTGTAAACCGAAATGATACCCTTGGTAGCAACTATCCTTTTCATTGATGCGATGGCATTTCATTATGTTATGAGACAGAGGTACAAAAAAAAGTTGATTAAGAATTAGTATTTATTGGCCAACGAGGGACGTGGCAGTGTATTGACTATAGTTATAGATCAGCAATCCAGATGGTTGGAAGTTCAAATCCCACCAGGCAAGTTATGAAATTGAATACAAATCCTGAAAATAAAGCTCTTAAATTAAAATTCCCTTGACAATTCAGTTGATAAATTCAGAGGACAAGTGAGCCAAGCACAGTGGTATGTGCCAACTTTTATTTCCACTATGTGCTGGGTTAGTGCTGATCTAAGTCAGTCTCAGTAACCAAATAAGGCAGGGTCCCAACCTCTGCTCTCCATCCAGTGACGCCTATTAGAGATGACACACATGTCTACAGGATAGAGTATGAGATTGGGTGGCTTCCTCATGACTGACAGTCTGCCAACTTTTGTTGGGTGAAATCTTGAGCCCGCATTCACTGTCTGCGAGATGGCTGGTGGAGGTTCAAGATCCAGAAGTTGCAGAGCTTAAGGCTGGAGGGGGTTAGGAAGAAAAGGGGGATTTAATCTTGGGGGCCTCTCTCTGATCGACATAGGGCAGTCCCAAAGATTAAAACTTCTTTTCTGCCTGCCCTTCACTTTCCATTTAAAAGATTCATAAGACCATAAGATAAGATAAGAAATAGGAGCAGGAGTAGGCCATCTAGCCCCTTCAATAAGATCATGGCTGATCTGATAGTGGGTTCAGTTCCACTTACCCGCCCGCTCCCCATAACCCTTAATTCCCTTAATGGTTAAAAATCTATCTCTTTGTGACTTAAACACATTTAACGAGGTAGCCTCTACTGCTTCATTGGGCAGAGAATTCCAAAGATTCACTACCCTCTGGGAAAAGAAGTTCCTCCTCAACTCTGTTCTAAATTGACTCCCCCGTATTTTGAGGCTATGCCCCCTAGTTCTTGTTTCCATTGTAAGTGGAAATAACCTCGCTGCTTCTACCCTGTCTAGCCCTTCATTTTCTTATATGTCTCTATAAGATCTCCCCTCAACCTTCTAAACTCCAATGAGTACAGGCCCAGTCTACTCAATCTCTCCTCATAAGCTAACCCCCTCATCTCCGGAATCAACCTGGTGAACCTTCTCTGTACCCCCTCCAAAGCTAATATATCCTTTCTTAAATAAGGGGACCAAAATTGTACACAGTACTCTAGGTGCGGCCTCACCAGTACCCTGCACAGTTGCAGCATGACCTCCCTGCTTTTATACTCCATCCCTCTCGCGATAAAGGCCAACATTCCATTGCCTTCTTGATTACCTGCTGCACCAGCAAACTGAGTTTTTGTGATTCATGCACAAGAGCCCCCAGGTCCCTCTGCACAATAGCATGTTGTAATTTTTCACCGTTTAAATAATAGTCCATTTTACTATTATTCCTCCCAAAGTGGATATAAGAACAGAATTAGACTATTCGGCCCATCAAGTCTGCTCCACCATTCAATCATGACTGATAAGTTTCTCAACCCCATTCTCCCGCCTTTTCCCCATAACCTTTAATCCCTTTACCAATCAAGAACCTATCTATCTCTGTCTTAAATACACTCAATGACCTGGCCCCCCCAGCCTTCTGTAGCAATGAATTCCACAGATCCACCTCCCTCTGGCTGAAGAAATTCCTCCTCATCTCGGCTCCAAAGGGTTGTCCCTTTACTCTGAGGTGGTGCCCTTGGATCCTAGTCTCTCCTACTAATGGAAGCATCTTCCCCAAGTCCACTCTATCCAGGCCTTTCAGTATTCTGTGAGTTTCAATGAGATCCCCCCTCATTCTTCTAAACTGCATCAAGTACAGACCCAGAGTCCTCAAATGCTCCTCATATGTCAAGCTTTTCATTCCCGGCACCATTCTTGTGAACCTCCTCTGGACCCTCTCAACTGGGTGTCTCAAAGCGTTTTACAACCAACAACATACTTTTTGAAGTGCAGTTACTATTCTGATCCAGGAAAAATGGCAGGCAGTTTGTACATAGCAAGCTCCAACAAACAGCAATGTGATAATGACCAGATAATCTGGTTCTTGTGATATTGATCGAGGGATAAATATAGGCCTGGACACTATGGTTAACTCCCCTACTATTCTTCAAAGTATGCATTGGATTTTTTTTCCCATCCTGTTAGAGTCTAGATCAGAAACCCCAAAGTATGTTATGAAGCCCAACTAGACCCCAACTATTTTTTTTATTTTGACATTAGTGTGAGGACAAGGAGTTTCAGTTCAGGTATGATTCCCTTGTCTCATTCGGAAGCTTTGTTTTAGCAATACAGTTTAACTATAACAAATTAATTATCTTAAATTTTAACACTTGAAATACATTTGACAAGGTACAATTCTCAACTGCTAACCTAAAGCTATTAGTTCCAATTTAAGCAATATTCCCCATAAAGTTAAACCCTCTTCAAAATCCATTAGCAAACAACAGGCTTACATGTGCTGTCAGTCTTCAAGCCTCCAGAACACTTTGGAGAGAGGGAACTATTTTCCAACAGGTCCCAACAGCAGACTGCAGAGAGAGAGGTCGGGGGGGTGGGGGGGGGGGGGGAAGAACCTCCTGCTCCTTGCAGAGCCAAGCAGAATTTGCTTGCTTATCTCTATAAACTTACGCCTCCCATTAGCACATGCCTCTTTATCGTGTCAATCAACCCAATTAAACCCTACTCTGAA
This sequence comes from Mustelus asterias, assembly GCF_964213995.1. NCBI lineage: Eukaryota > Metazoa > Chordata > Chondrichthyes > Carcharhiniformes > Triakidae > Mustelus > Mustelus asterias. The sequence continues at coordinate 8,330,065 of NC_135801.1, read as the reverse complement.
AACCCCAGGGCAAAACCCTAAAATACACAAAAATGTATTAGCTCAGATTAAAATAAACACCCCATTATCGAGGATTAATAATTCTTCTGCATTCTCAGCATGTAGGCTCCCTGGAGCAGACAGATTGGCACCATTTAAACACAGTGAACCGTTAAACATATGCTTCCCAAGAACCATGTTATGAATACATTTCTTAAAGGCACAGTGTTGTCACAAACCTCCTGAGAGGACAGATGGGGCCTTAATTTAATGTATTTATTGAATATTTTTATTACATATATTATATACAATTATGTTTATTATATATAATAAATATAACTATTTAATATAAAGACAGCACCTCCGGTAGTGCAGCACTCCCTCAGTACTGCACCAGAATGTCAGCCAAGATTTTTGTAGAATCATGGGATCATAGAATGCCTACAGTGCAGGAGGAGGCCATTGCCCCATCGAGCCTACAGTGACAACAATCCCACCCAGGCCCTATCCCTGTAACCCACATATTTACCCTCCTAATCTCCCTGACACTAAGGTGCAATTTAGCATGGCCAATCCCCCTAGCCTACACATCTTGGAACACTAAGGGTCAATTTAGCATGGCCAATCAACCTAACTCACACATCTTTGGACTGTGGGAGGAAACCCACACAGACATGGGGAGAACGTGCAAACTCCTCACAGACAATCACCAAAGGCTAGAATTGAACCCAGGTCCCTGGTGCTGTGAGGCAGCAGTGATAAACCCACTGTGCCACCGAGCCGCCCCTCGGGTACTCGGGTTTTGTACTCAGGTTTTGGAGTGGGGTTTGAACCTGGGATCATATGACTCAAGAGCCACAAGTGCTGCCAATTGAGCCATAGCTAGTAAAGAAAAGCAAACACATTCTGTATGTAGTTTTGTAGCCAGGATTAGGCCATACATTTGTGCAAAAAGGGGCCTACTGCCTGCTTGCAGTCTCTTTTTCAGGACTGATGGACCCCCTCAGGAAGACCAGCTCAAGAGATTGCCTGCAGCCAAAAAATGAGTGTTCCTCCCAAACCCACATGTAACACCACCACTAAATGCCTCCTCTCCCGATCCCTGATCCTCCATCCCAGCTTCCTCTCGCAACCTCGGACCACACACTTCTCATCCTCCTTCCTTCACCCCTGAGCACTTTTCCCCTCCTGGCCCTGATATCCCAATAATCCACAATAACCCACATAGAAAGCATTCTTTCTGGTTGTATCACAGCTTGGTATCACTCCTGCTCTATCCAAGACCGCAAGGAACTACAAAAGATCGTGAATGTAGCCCAATCCATCACTCAAACCAGCCTCCCATCCATTGATTCTTTCTACACTTCCCATTTCATTGGAAAAGCAGCCAGCATAATTAAGGACCCCACGCACCCCGGATGTTCTCTCTTCCACCTTCTTCCATCGGGAAAAAGATACAAAAGTTTGAGGATACGTACCAACCGATTCAAGAACAGCTTCTTCCCTGCTGCTGTCAGACCTTTGAATGGACCTATCTCATATTAAATTGATCTTTCTTTGCACCCTAGCTATGACTGTAACATTACATTCTGCACCCTCTATAAAAGCAAATTATTGCGGATGCTGGAATCTGAAACCAAAAGAGAAAATGCTGAAAAATCTCAGCAGGTCTGGCAGCATCTGTAAGGAGAGAAAAGAGCTGACGTTTCGAGTCCAGATGACCCTTTGTCAAAGCTTTGACAAAGGGACCTCTGGGCTCAAAATGTCAGCTCTTTTCTCTCCTTACAGATGCTGCCAGACCTGCTGAGATTTTCCAGCATTTGCTCTTTTGGTTTTGCACCCTCTCCTTTCCTTCTCTATGAATGGTATGCTTTGTCTGTATAGCGTGCAAGAAACAATACTTTTCACGATATACCAATACATGTGACAATAATAAATCAAATCAAATCAAAAAGTCTCTGATCCACCAGCTCTCTGAGGAATTTGCGGCTTCTTCCACCCATCTGTCCACACCTACACCTCCCCAGTCCCAACACCATGGGACTCCAGGCCCCTTAAAACCTACATGTCCATCCCTTCACCCCAACTCAGTTCCCTGTCTTAGCTAGGAGACACCGCGGTGCTCACACAACCCTGATTATTCTTAAGTCTTTGCTGCAGGGACCCTGTTCTATACCAATGAGGTTGGAGGGCCAATCTTGGGAATTTCAGGCCTCCCCAGTTGGGAGCATGGGATTTACCCTTTGGCATTGCCTGCAGACCCCTGACAAAGTTCACTCAAAAATGCATGCTCCTAAATTTCAGGGCTACCCCAAGTCCAGCGGTGTAGATACATCTCTTTTTACTCATAGCCTCCAGTCCTCTTCTCAAAAACCATCTTCCTTAAATGTGCACATAGCAGCCAATACCATACTCACACTCAAAACTAAAACTAAAATTTCCCATCGGGACTTATCAATCACTCTTGCAGGGGAGACGATGGCTTTAGTGGTGTTACCACTAGACTATTAATCCAGGAGTACAGCTCATGTTCTGGAGACCCAGGTTCGAATCCCGCCACGGCAGATGATGGAATTTGAATTCAGTAAAAGAAAATCTGGCTTTCAGAATCTACTGATGACCATGAAACCATTGTCGGAAAAACCAATCTGGTTCCCTAATGTCCTTCAGGGAAGGAAATCTGCCGTCTCTACCTGGTCTGGCCTACATGCATCTCCAGAGCCACAGCAATGTGGTTGACTCTCAACTGCCCTTGGGCACCTAGGGATGGGCAATAAATGCTGGCCCAGCCAGTGACACCTGTGTCCCATGAATGAATGAAAAATAAAATTCATTCTCATTTGGTTGGATGCCAAGTTCCAGTACACACCTCGGCTCTGATGTGACTGAGTAAACAGTCTTCTAAATGCTTCTAAATGTTCCTTCTGTAAAACTTCTAAATCTAGAGTGACAGAAAATTATGAAAATGCGAAGAGGAAGATTTTTTATTATTATTTTTTTAATTGAACACTGGTAGATAATCGCCCAATGCAACTTGCCTCCCTACATTCATATCAGCCTCACTCCTGTCCCGGATAATTGACATAAGCGATAATGAATAAGATTCTACAATCAAACAATCTTCGAAGTAAGCATCAGATTGTAGAATTTCCCCTAATGTTTGAATTATAGGATTAGAATTAAATTACACCTCTCCAATGACCCCAATTTGTGGTAAATATGAAGCTTTGCAGAGTAAAGAGGTTGCAGGGTTGATCTTGACAGCGTCATCCAACCTGCAAAGGGACTGTGGACCATGCTGAAGATCATGGTGAAGTAATCATCCATCATGACTGTTGGTGTTGTTCACTGTGGCTCTGCGAATAGCACTCAGTGGCCAATGTTGAAGGTTTGAGTTCCAGTGCAGACATCTGAGTACAAAGATTAAGGTAGACACTCCAGTCCAGTGCTATTGGAATGCCGCACTGCTGCAGGTGCTGCTTTTCAGATGAGACATTAAACTGAGGCCTTGCTCTCAGGCAGACATTCAATTCACCAAAGATCCTTAGACAGCACCTTCCAAACCCACAACCACCTCCATCTAGAAGGACAAGGGCGGCAGATAAATGGGAAGACCACCACCTGCAAGTTCCCCTCCAAACCACTCACCATCCTGACTTGGAAATATATCGCCGTTCCTTCGCAGTCGCTGGGTCAAAATCCTGGAATTCCTTCCCTAACGGCATGGTGGGTCGATCCACAGAACATGGACTGCAGCGATTCAAGAAGGCAGCTCACCACCACCTTCTCAAGGGAAACTAGGGATGGGCAATAAATGGCCAGCCCGCGACCCCCATGTGCCACGAATGAATAGAAAAATAGAAAGAAAATCATGTGGTACTATTTTAAAGAAGAACAGGAGAGTTATCCCCGGTGCCCTGGGCAATATTGATCCATAACACAGCATCACAAAAGCAGATGATGTGGCAAATATTATTTGATTTAATTTATTATTGTCATATGTATTAGTATACAGTGAAAAGTATTGTTTCTGGTACAGACAAAGTGTCCCATTCATAGAGAAGGAAAGGAGAGAGTGCAGAATGTCGTGTTACAATCATAGTTAGGGTGTAGAGAAAGATCAACTTAATATGAGGTAGGTGCATTCAAAAGTCTGACGGCAGCAGGGAAGAAACTGTTCTTGAGTCGGTTGGTACATGACCTTAGACTTTTGTATCTTTTTCCTGATGGAAGAAGGTGCAAGAGAGAATGTCCGGGGTGCATGGGGTCCTTGTTTATGCTGGCTGCTGCTCTGAGGCAGCAGGAAGTATAGGCGGAGTCAATAGATGGGAGGCTGGTTTGAGTGATGGATTGGGCTTCGTTCATAACCCCTTGTAGTTTCTTGCGGTCTTGGACTGGTGTTGCCGTTTGTCGAGCTTGCTGTGAACAAATTGGCTGCTCTATTTCTTACTATACAGAACTATACACTGACTGTGAGGAGGTTTGGGTACCCTTAGGTTGTGAAAGGTACTATCTGATGCGCGATAAATCACACGGGAGGCTGGATGTACCCGGGAAATAAAGGCTTTTATTACCAACAATAACGGAGCTACTATATACAATATACAATCCCAGACTAAACGGTCACCAGGCAGAGCAGTGACCTTTATACCTCTCCCGGAAGGCGGAGCCAACTGGAGTGTACCATAGGACTATATTACCAGGTAGAACAGCCCAACCCTAACCCCAACAGTAACATATCTACAGACTCATAGTGCTGGCCAAACCATGGCTCAGCACTCCTGGTGGTAACCTACAATGGTTCACCACATTCACCCCTCCTTTAGAAACAAAGGCCGGCAGGGCACAAAAAAACAGAACAACTGTTCATCTGTCTATAAGTTCAATCGTTTTGGGGGACCGCACCGTCTCTGCGACCTCCTCAACACTGGCGATGACGCCGGTTCAGGCAATCGCGGTGACCTTCTCTTCAAGGCGGTGTCCAGTAGCTCCTCCAATTCCTCACAGGCCGGTAGACCACGGGGTGGTGACAATCCGCTGGACTCGAGCACGCCTCGAGGTGGCGACAATCTCCTGGACTCAGGCAAGCTGTACACGGGAGTAAGAGGGTTAAGTGGTGGCCCCGATACTGCCCGCGCCGTGTCAGGAGAAGAGATATTGGTCGGGGGGGTCCCTAACTGGGGGTGTGGGAGCGACTGGGGTTTCCAAGCCCCCTGCAGGCGCCAGATCTCGAATCGAGACCGTGTCCTCTCGCCCGTCAGGATATGCCACATAGGCATATTGAGGGTTGACGTGGAGGAGATGGACCTGTTCAACCAAAGGGTCGGACTTGCGGGTCCTAACATGCCGCCGCAGGAGGACAGGTCCTGAGTACGTCAACCAAGACGGTAATGAGGTCCCAGAGGAAGACTTCCTAGGGAGTAGCGTTGGTTGCCGTACACAGGAGTGAGCGGATGGAATGGAGCGCATCAGGGAGTACCTCTTGCCAACGGGAGACTGGAAGACCTTTAGACCTCAACGCCAGTAAGACAGCCTTCCAGACTGTAGCATTCTCTTGTTCAACCTGTCCGTTACCCCTAGGGTTGTAGCTCGTGGTTCTACTCGAGGCAATCCCATTTGAGAGCAGGTATTGCCTCAAGTCGTCGCTCATGAACGACGAGCCCCTATCGCTGTGGATATAACAGGGGTAACCGAACAGGGTGAAAAGATCCCGTAATGCTTTGATAACTGTGGCAGCGGTCATATCAGAACAGGGAATGACAAAAGGGAATCGTGAGTACTCGTCAATCACATTGAGGAGGTACACGTTCCGATCTGTCGAGGGAAGGGGGCCCTTGAAGTCCACACTCAGTCTTTCAAAAGGACGAGTGGCCTTAATGAGGTGTGCCCTGTCAGGTCGGTAGAAGTGCGGTTTGCATTCCGCGCATACCTGGCAGCTTCTGGTTATGGACCTGACATCCTCCACCGAGTAGGGTAGATTCCGGGCCTTTATAAAATGGAAGAGCCGAGTGACCCCCAGATGGCAGAGGTCATTGTGGAGAGCCTGTAATCGATTTTCCTGCACACTAGCACATGTTCCACGCGATAGGGCGTCCGAGGGCTCGTTGAGCTTCCCTGGACAGTACATGATATCATAATTGTAGGTGGAGAGTTCGATTCTCCACCTCAAGATTTTATCATTCTTGATCTTACCCCGTAACGTGTTGTTGAACATGAACGCCACGGACCGCTGGTCCGTGAGCAGAGTGAACCGTTTTCCCGCCAAGTAATGGCGCCAATGCCGAACAGCCTCCACAATGGCCTGGGCCTCTTTTTCCACCGCAGAATGCCGAATTTCAGGGCCTTGGAGGGTGCGAGAGAAAAAGGCGACGGGCCTGCCCGCCTGGTTAAGTGTGGCGGCCAGGGTGAAATCAGATGCATCACTCTCCATCTGGAAGGGGATGGACTCATCAATAGCGTGCATCATGGCTTTCGCGATGTCGGCTTTTATTCCTGCAAAGGCTAAGCGAGCCTCTGTTGTTAGGGGAAAGGAGGTAGACTTGATGAGCGGACGGGCTTTGTCCGCGTAATTGGGAACCCACTGTGCATAGTATGAGAAGAAGCCTAAGCATCTCCTCAGTGCTTTGATGCTAGTGGGCAGGGGGAGTTCGAGGAGGGGACGCATACGATCTGGATCAGGGCCAAGGACCCCGTTTTCCACCACGTATCTGAGGATAGCTAGGCGGCGCTTGCGAAATACACACTTCTCCCTGTTGTAGGTCAGATTCAGGCGAGATGCAGTGCGTAAGAATCTAAGAAGGTTGGCATCGTGGTCCTGCTGGTCATGGCCGCAGATGGTGACGTTATCCAGGTACGGGAAGGTAGCCCGCAGCCCGTTCTGGTCCACCATTCGGTCCATAGCACGCTGGAAGACCGAGACCCCATTCGTGACACCAAAGGGAACCCTTAAAAAGTGGTACAGACGACCATCCGCCTCAAAGGCCGAGTATTTTCGGTCCTCTGGGCGAATGGGGAGCTGGTGGTAAGCAGACTTCAAGTCGATGGTGGAGAACACCCGGTACTGCGCAATCTGATTGACCATGTCAGATATGCACGGGAGGGGATACGCATCCAGCTGCGTGTATCTGTTAATGGTCTGACTATAGTCTATGACCATCCGGGGTTTGTTCCCATTCTTAACCACCACGACTTGCGCTCTCCATGGACTAGCGCTAGGTTGGATGATCCCTTCCTTGAGGAGCCGCTGAACTTCAGATCGAATGAAGAACCGATTCTCAGCGCTGTAACGCCTGCTCTTTGTTGCGATGGGCTTGCAGTCTGGCACGAGATTCTGGAATAGGGAGGGTGGGGTAATCCTGAGCGTCGAGAGACTACATGTGGAGCGCTTTGGGCAATTTAGAGGCTGCAGTGTTCCCACTGAAAGCGGAGGGAGTGGCCCATCGTACTGCAGGGTTACACTCTTCAAGTGGACCATAAAATCTAGTCCTAGGAGTATCGGCGCGCAAAGGTGCAGTAACACAAGGAGCCTGAAGCTCTCGTAAACCGTGCCCTGCACCGTCAGATTGACCACGCAGCTCCCTAGCACGGTGACAGACCGGGACCTTGACGCCATCGAAATTGTGTGCTTGACAGTCCGAATCCGGAGACCGCACCGCTTCACGGTGTCAGGGTGAATGAAGCTCTCCGTACTCCCGCTGTCAAACAAACAATAAATCTGGCGTCCGTTTACCTGTATGTCCATCATGGACTTGTCGAGTCTGTGAGGCTTGGCCTGGTCCAGGATGATTGACGCCACCGTTGGATCGTGGGTGCAACTGCAGGCAGCTGAACTGGTTGATGACGGCCCCTGCTGTTCATTTGCGGTCGGTGCCGACCAAAATGGCTGCCCCCATAGGTCGCACGTGGTCGATGGCGCCAGAAACGGCGGCCCCTGCAGGTCGCACGTGTCTTGCGACTCCGTCGTTAGGAATGGCGACGCTCTGGAATCGCACGTGGTGGAAGACCTCGAAGACGCTGAAGACAGGGAGACCGGCTCCGGGGAATCACACGCCGCTCTGCTATGTTTGGAGGGTGGTTTGGTCCTGCAGACTTTGGAATAATGCCCCTTCTTGCCACAGGCGGAGCACAATACCGCTTTAGCTGGACATCGCTGCCGAAGGTGTTTCACCCCCCCACAGAAGTAACACCGCGGGCCTCCTGGAGCTGCTGCCGTCATCAGGTCCGAGGCTGGAAACGCAATCGCGGGGTTTTTCGAAACCGCTGAATAAAGTGGAGTCTGCGGCTGCACCTGCCACAATGTCCCCACGCGGTCGTCGGGGTACATCTCCAGACTTTTGGAGGCTGTTTCTAGAGCGTAAGCTAATTCTACGGTTTTAGTGAGGTCGAGGTTACCTTGCTCTAGCAGCCGAAGGCGAATGTACGACGAGCCGATTCCCGCCACGAACGCATCTCGAACTAGGTCGCTCATATACTGGGCTGCCGACACTGGCTTGCAGTTGCAGGCTCTGGCTAGCTGCTGAAGTTCACACAGGTACTGTTCTGTCGTTTCGCCGGGCTGCTGCCGTCGAGTGGCTAGAAGGTGTCGAGCATGGATCTCATTCGGCGGTTTGTTGTATCGCTTTTTGAGAAGCTCGATGGCCCCTTTGTAGTCTTGGGCCTCACGGATCGCTAAGTATACAGCGTCGCTTACCCTCGCGTGGAGGACCCGCAGTCTGTCGGTGTCGTTTTGAACCGCTGTGGAGGCGTCGAGGTAATCTTGGAAACACTTCAACCTAAAATGCGTAGGTTAGAGGGATTAGCGGGTAATATGCGGGGGTAGGGCCTGGGTGGGATTGTGGTCGGTGCAGACTCGATGGGCCGAATTGCCTCCTTCTGCACTGGAGGGATTCTATGATTCAACCAATGTTCGAAAGTGTTCGATGCTCCCGCCGCACGTGGATCCAACGTAATGTCAAAAAAAAATTTTGTTGGTAATAAAATTGATGCGCGATAAATCACACGGGAGGCTGGATGTACCCGGGAAATAAAGGCTTTTATTGCCAACAATAACGGAGCTACTATATACAATATACAATCCCAGACTAAAGGGTCACCAGGCAGAGCAGTTACCTTTATACCTCTCCCGGAAGGCGGAGCCAACTGGAGTGTACCATAGGACTATATTACCAGGTAAAACAGCCCAACCCTAACCCCAACAGTAACATATCTACAGACTCATAGTGCTGGCCAAACCATGGCTCAGCACTCCTGGTGGTGACCAACAATGGTTCACCACATATCTAAATGCTAGTCCTTTTGTTCCTGCTCATATTTACATTCTGGTGAGATGTAAAGAGCAATGTATGTGTCAGCTGTAGCTCACTGAGTAACACTTTGTTTTTGAGTTGGAGCATTGTGGTTTCAAATCCCATTCCAGAGATATTGAACATGTGATTTATGCTGATCCTGCAGTGCAGTGCTGTACCACTAGAGGCGCTGCCTTTAGGCGACAGGATAAACCCAGGCCCTACCTGCCCTCTCAGACCAAGGCAGAAGTAGTGCCACTTTGAGCAATAGGGGGAGGGTTCCCCCAAGTGTGCTTCAATATTTATCCCTCAACCAACATCAAATCACTAAAAACAGATCATCTGTTGGTGGAGTATTCCATGCACAATTTGTCTGTCTTGCTTAGAATCATAGGATCCCTACAGTGCAGAAGGAGGCCATCCGGCCCATCGCGTCTGCACCAGCCACAATCCCACCCAGGCCATATATCTACATATCCTCACATATCTACCCTGCTAATCCCCTGACACTAAGGGGCAATTTATCATGGCCAATCCACCTAACTTGCACATCTTTGGAGTGTGATAGGAAACAAGAGCACCCGGAGGAAACCCACGCAGACACGGGGAAAATGTGCAAACTCCACACAGACAGTCAGCCAAGGCCGGAATTGAACCCGGGTCCCTGGCGCTGTGAGGCAGCAGTGCTAACCACTGTGCCACCGTACCGCTTCTTACACTAAAACCATAAATACACTTGTGGGTGACCACCTTCCTTAAATGTGCAGATGGCAGCCAATACCATGCTCACACTCAAAGCTAAAACTACAAGTTCCGATCGGGGAGTGCTATCTCACAGCGTCAAGGACCCAAGTTTAATTCCAGTCTCGGGTCACTGTCTGTGGGGAGTTTGCACGTTCTCCTCGTGTCTGTGGGTTTCCACCCACATTCTAACAATGTGCAGATTAGTGATTGGCCGTGCTAAAGTGACGGGGGGGGGGGGGGGGGGCGGTGAGCATGGTACGGGAGCACAGTGGTTAGCACTGCTGCCTCACAGCGCCAGGGACCTGGCTTTGATTCCCAGCTTGGGTCACTGTCTGTGCGGAGTCCACACATTCTCCCCGTGTCTGCGTGGGTTTCCTCCAGGTACTCCGGTTTCCTCCCAGAGTCCGAAAGACGTGCTGGTTAGGTGGATTGGCCATGCTAAATTCTCCCTCAGCGTACCCGAACAGGCACGGAGTGTGGTGACTCGGGGATTTTCACAGTAACTTCGTTGTAGTGTTAATGTAAGCCTACTTGTGACACGAATAAATATACTGAAACTTAAACTTACATGGGGTTACGGGGATAGAGCCTGGGTGGGATTGTTGTTGGTGAAGACTGAATGGGCCGAATGGCCTCCTTCTGCGGGGATTCTATGACTGTAGAAGCACCTCATTGACTGTAATGCACTCAGGGATGTTCTGAGGTCATAAACAGTGCTATAAAAATGCAATATCTTTCCTCCTTTGTCAAAGCAGAAGTGGATTTAGTAGTGATCTCCATCTGTAAAGAGAAACTGTAGCCTCTGGTGTGAGACATCAGAACAATGTGGCATAACCTTTAGGTTATAGCTCGGCTGTTCAAGGGTGATGTCAGGAAACACCTCTTCACAACAAGCAGCAGGGAATTCCGAAAATCTCTTCCCACCTAATGTCAAAACTGAGTGAGATCAATATTCTGTTTGGCAAGAATATTAAAGGTCACAGAACCCAAGCGGGTGAATGGAGTTAATGTACACCTCAGCCACGACCAGATTGAGTGGAGGAACATGTTCCAGGGGCTGAATGATCTACCCCTGGTCCTGACATCGCTGACTGCTGAGATTCAGACAAGATGAATAAACCCACAGTTTTAAAGTTTAAAGTTTATTTATTAGTGTCTCAAGTAGGCTTACGTTAACATTGCAATGAAGTTACTGTGAAAATCCCTTAGTCGCCACACTCTGGTGCCTGTTCGGGTACACTGAGGGAGAATTTAGCATGGCCAATGCACCTAACCAGCACGTCTTTCAGACTGTGGGAGGAAACCGGAGCACCCGCGGAAACCCATGCAGACACGAGGAGAATGTGCAGACTCCCCACAGTCAGTGACCCAAGCTGGGAATTGAATCCTGGTCCCTGGCGCTGTGAGGCAGCAGTGCTAACCACTGTGCCACCGTGCCGCCCATAGGTTGAGTATTTGGAAGATTCTGTCAGCCACAGAATGGAATAATTCAATTAAGAAATGGAGGGGGACAACAATAAAATAACGATAGGCTGGATTTGTTCCACCAGTTTTAGAAGCTTTATAAAACTCTTTAGGGGGTAAGGATTTGTATTGATAAATAGCACCTAGTTTTATTGAGCCTCTGTTATTTGAAGGTTGCTTCCAGAAAGCGGCCACTTCACATGTTTCCAACGATAGATGTGGTCGAAGAAGATATTACAAGTCAATAAATTTACTTCTGCCTGAAGATACAAAGTCAATAACTGCTTGCTTCCTTCAACCATTTTTCTCACCAGAGTCTGATCTGTGCATTCTATCTCATCATCAATCATCGACTGGGATTCGAAAGACATCATTCAAGGTGATAACCCACGCTGGCAGTAATTTTACCATCCCTTTCATAAAGTGCAGGAAATATCAGCTCAAGTGCATCAGTCACATTGACTTGTAGAGAAGACTTGTATTTATATAGCGCCTCAGCCTCAGGAATCCCAAAGAACGTTATAGTGAATGGAGTATTTCCCAAGTGCAGGAACTGTAGATAGGATAGACAGCAACCAATTTGTACAAAGACAGCTCCCAGAAACAGCAATGACCAGATAATCTATTTTAAAATTTATTTATTTAGTTTATTTATTTAATGTCACGAGTAGGCTTACATTAACACTGCAATGAAGTTACTGTGAAAATCCCCTAGTCACCACACTCTGCTGCCTGTTTGGGTATACTGAGGTAGAATTTAGCATGGCCAATGCATCTAACCAGCATGTCTTTTGGACTGTAGGAGGAAACCGGAGCACCCGGCGGAAACCCACACAGACGCGGGGAGAACGTGCAAACTCCACACAGACAGTGACCCAAGCCGGGAATCGACCCGGGTCCCTGGTGCTACGAGGCAGCAGTGCGAACCACTGTGTGACTGCGTCGCCCAAAAGTGATGTTCTTTGGTGAATAACCAGGGGGCATCACCTGCTCCTCTATATAGTGCTTGGCGAATGTTTATTTCCATCTGAGAGAGCAGACAGATCCTTAATTTAAGGTCTCATTTGAAAGAACATTGGAAACAAGAGCAGCGAGATCCATCAAGCCTGCTCCACCATTCGGCATGATCGTGGCTGGTCTTGGGCTTCAGCTCCATTTGCCTACCTGGTCTCCATATTCCCTATCTCACTCAGACAAAAATCCCTCCATCCCAGCCTGAGATGTATTCAATGAAGGAGCACCCACAATCCTCTCGGGTAGAGAAGATTCATAACCCTTCAAGTGAAGTCATTTCTCCTCATCTCTGCACCCTACATGATTGGCCCCCTTATCCTGAGAGCGTGCCCATTGTTGTGTTTCCCCCGACCAGTGGAAACACTCTCAGCGTCCACCCTATCAAGCCCCTTCAAAGGTTTGTAGATTTCAGTGGAGATCACCTCTTGTTCTTCTAAACTGCAGAGAAGATCTGCCCAATTTTTTAAAGTTTATTTATTAGTGTCACAATTACTCTTACATTAACACTGCAATGAAGTTACTATGGAAATTCCACTACCGCCATACTCCAGCATTTGTTTGGGTACACTGAGGGAGAATTTAGCATGGCCTAACTGGCACATCTTTTGGACTATGGGAGGAAACCAGAGCACCAGGAGGAAACCCACGCAGACACAGGGAGAACATGCAGACTCCACACAGACAGTGACCCAAGTAGGGAATAGAACCCAGATCCCTGGCACAGTGAGGCAGCAGTGCAAACCACTGTACCAACATGCCATCTTGTCCCACTCATCCTCTCATTGTAGGATCTTAATTTAAAGTTTATTTATTAGTCAGAAATAAGGCTTACATTGACGCTGCAATGAAGTTACTATGAAATTCCCCTAGTCGCGACAGTTGGGTCCCTGTTCAGGTACACTGAGGGAGAATTTAGCATGGCCAATGCACCTAACCAGCACATCTTTCAGACTGTGTGAGGAAATCAGAGCACCCGGAGGAAACTCACGCAGACACCGGGAGAACGTGCAAACTCCACACAGACAGTGACCCAAGCCGGGAATCGAACCCGGGTCCCTGGCACTGTGAAGCAGCAGTGCAATTGAACCCATGTCCCCAGAGCGTTTGTCTGAGCCTGTGGATCAAAAGGGTTTAGGTAGCATAAATAAACACTATCCAATGGCTGAAGGTTCATTATCAAGAGGGCACAAGATGTCAAACAGAACCAGGGCCGACATAAGGAGAAAGATTTATGCAGCGGTGGTTAGGATATTTATGCTCTGCCCGACAGAGTGATGGATGCAGATTCAATAGTGGCTTTCAAAAGAGAATTGGATGGATACATGAATGAGAAAAACATTGCAGTGCTATGGGAAAAGAGCCAGTAGTGGAACTAATTGGTATGTTCTTTGAAAGGGCTGATGCTGAGTTGATGGGTCAAATGGCCTCCATCTGTGCTGTATAGCTTTATGATTCCATCGTGTTGCCACATGTGACCATGTTATTTCAGCCTATTTTTGAGACCTTAATAATGTCGAACGGAGCGGGAGTGGAGAGCGTTTGCAATGGCAGGCTGAAGAATGGACAAGTTCGTAAAATTATCCATTTCAAAACTCTCGCTCAGATAATGTTCAGCATTTGAAAAATCAATTCAACAACGGGTAAAAGGCTGGGTCTCATGGCGTCATTTAACCCCAGGGGACTTGCTTTTGAATCTCGTCCAGACCACATATCTTAAAAGCAGCTCTGAAGATCTTAAACCCTTGTAATGATGTCTCCATCTCAAGACAGCACCATCACTTCTAAGAGGACAGTGGTATTCTGAGCGCTTTATGGAAGATGATATCAAGCGCACTCGGAACAACCTACCCCTCGACACACAAACAGTATAGTTTTACATTTATCTGGTTGTCCTGTGTTTTTTTTAAAGCACCATTGGATTAATCTGAAAGTTGTAAGTAGACCTTATATTGGGGCTACTTCTTTTAATAACTTATAAGTCTGAGTTTAAAAGAGTGAGAGGGGATCCCATAGAAACTTACAAAATTCTAACAGGTTTAGACAGGGCGGATTCAGAAGGAATGTTCCCGATGGTGAAGGAGTCCAGAGCTAGGGATCATAGTTTGAGGATAAGGGGTAAACTTTTTTAGAACTGAGGTGAGGAGAAATTTCTTCACCCAGAGGGTGGTGAATGTGTGGAATTCAGTATCACAGAATGTAGTTGAGGCCAAAACGTTGAATGATTTCAAGAAGAAATTAGATATAGCTCCAGGGGCTAAAGGGATCAAGGGACTCAAGCGAGTCCCGGGTCCATAGGACTCTTAAATCGGCCTCGCAGGTAGAGGAGGTGGTTAAGAAGGAGTATGGTGTGCTGCCCTTCATCAATCGAGGGATTGAGTTTAGGAGTCGGGAGATAATGATGCAGCTTTATAAGACCCTCGTCAGACCCCACTTGGAGTACCGTGCTCAGTTCTGGTCGCTTCATGACAGGAGGGATGTGGAAATGATTGAAAGGGTGCAGAGAAGATTTACAAGGATGTTGCCTGGATTGGTTGGCATGCCTTATGAGGATAGGCTGAGGGAGCTCGGTCTTTTCTCCTTGGAGAGACGAAGGATGAGAGGTGACCTGATAGAGATGTACAAGATGTTGAGAGGTATAGATCGGGTGGATTCTCGGAGGCTTTTTCCCAGGGCTGAAATGGCTGCTACGAGAGGATACAGGTTTAAGGTGTTGGGGAGTAGGTATAGGGGAGATGTCAGGGGTAAGTTTTTCACTCAGAGGGTGGTGGGTGAGTGGAGTCAGCTGCCGTAAGTGGTGGTGGAGGCAAACTCGATAGAGTCTTTTAAGAGACTTCAGGATGAGTACATGGGACTCAATAGGATTGAGGGTTATAGGTAAGCCTATATATAAGCCTAGGTAGGTAGGGACATGACCGGCGCAACTTGTGGGCCGAAGGGCCTGTTTGTGCTGTATTTTTTCTATGTTCTATGAGTCCAAAGATGTGAGGGTTAGTTGGATTGCCATGCTAAATTGCCCCTTAGTGTCAGGGGGACTAGCTGGGGTAAATGCATAGGGTTATAGGAATGGGGCCTGGGTGGGATTGTGGTCGGCACAGACTCGATGGGCCAAAAGGCCTCCTTCAGTACTGTAGGATTCATTGAAAAAAAGTTCCTTTATTTATTAGTCACAAGTAGGCTTACATTAACACTGCAATGAAATTACTGTGAAAATCCCCTTTGTCGTCGCACTCTGGCACCTGTTCAGGTACACTAAGGGAGAATTTAGCATGGCCAATGCACCTAACCAGCACATCTTTCGGACTGGAGGAGGAAACCTGAGCACCCCGAGGAAACCCAGGCAGACACGGGGAGAACGTGCAGACTCCGCACAGGCAGTTATGGGGGGGACCAGGATATTGAACTTGATGATCAGCCATGATCGTAATGAATGGCGGAGCAGGCTCGAAGGGCCGAATGGCCTCCTCCTGCTTCTAGTTTCTAGGTTTTACTATTAAAAAGATCTGAACTGACGCAGTTCAGGGCTTTCAGTTTCGAACAGTGCAATGTTTCATTGATAGTTCCAGTAATTCACTGGTTTTACTGCCGTCATAATAAAAAAAACGCAATTACACAAAAATGTTCCCAGTTAAATAGAAATCAATTCTCCAAGCAAAAGTAATTGTTCTTTTCGGAACAAGTGATGCCAGTGAAGAGCTGACTTGGTAACATTAAATATTTAGTGTTACCAAGTGAACTTTCAAGGATTCCGTGAGAAAATAACACAGTAGCACAGGCAGCAAACTAAGGCATCAGCAATAGATAGTGCCATTGGTTTTAAAGGCCCAATAAAGGGCAACTGACCAGCATTGGATTAGATCTAACTACTTCAAACCAGTGAGTGCATAATGAGGTTTGTCCGATTACCGTCTCAGAAGGGCTTTTGTTATGTAATGTACGTGTTGTTGCCATAGTGGATGTTCATTGCCCACCTCTTTAGAAGGTTGTAATGAGCCACCATCTTAAACCGCTGCAGCCCACATCTTGTAGGCACACCTACAATGCGGTTAGGGAGGGAGTTCCAGGGATTTGACCCCAGCGACAGTGAAATTCCAATCAAGGATGGTAAGTGGAGAGGAACCTGCGGATGATGGTGTTCCCATGCGCCTGCTCTTCCAATCCATTTGGATGGTAGAGGTTAGAATCATAGACCGGAATTTTACCGGCCCGCCCGCCAGGGGAATCGGAGCCGGGGAGGGATGGAGAATGGGGAAGTTCGTTGACCTTGGGCAGGATTTTATGGTTTCGGGACGAGCGAGACCGTAAAATCCCTCCCGTAGAATCATAGCATCCCTCCAGTGTGGAAGGCGGCCATTTGGCCCATCGAGCCTGCACCGACAACAATCCTATCCAGGCCCTATCCCCATAACCCCATGTATTTACCCACTAATCCCCCTGACGCTAAGGGGCAATTTAGCATGGCCAATCACCTTAACCCGCACATCATTGGAATGTGGGAGGAAATTGGAGCACACAGAGGAAACCCATGCAGACACGGGAGAATGTGCAAACTCCACACAATCACCCAAGGCTGGAATTGAACCCAGGTCCCTGGCACTGTGAGGTAGCAGTGCTAACCACTGTGCCACTGTGTCGCTCCTTACACAGGTTACTGTGTGCAACTTGGTTGCTGCATTTCTTGCCTTACACCTGTGTCTAAACTTCAAAAAGTGCTGTAGAAGGCTTTGGGATATCCTTTGGTCGTCACATGAATGCAGGTCTTTCTTCCCAACTTCTAGTTGTTTGGCAGTACGGAACTTGAGTCTTGCTGAAAAAAGTGATTTTTCTGATGAAGCCTTATGTCTTGCACTCATCAGGACAATTTCCAAGGCCACAAAATGTAAAGGGAACTACAATTTATACTACATGGGAAGAGAATGCTGACTGATTGGCAAGAGGACTCTGATTGTTAGAGGCGGTGCTATGGAGAATGCACTAGTTTCTCATGATTGACAGTTAACTGCCGAGCATTGTTTTGAAATTTTAGGCAGTATGACTCTGATTGGTCAAGGCACTGCCCTGAGGAAATGCAATTTCAATTCAATTTGTGAACTGTCCTGGTGAGAGCAAAATGAGAAACTTCGACAAAAAAATCTCCTTTTTCAAACTTATTTCACCAGAATCACTCCACAGGCGATAATATATTTACATTTTGGCTCCGAGATGGCAAACCTATTCCCAGCAAAGAATGAGTTGCATCTTTCAGGGCTGCAGTGGAGCTTTTTTTTTACTGTACCACAGAAATAATTACTGGCCAGCTGAAGAGTAAAGTAGCAAGGTAG
The DNA here is from genome assembly GCF_964213995.1 of Mustelus asterias. NCBI lineage: Eukaryota > Metazoa > Chordata > Chondrichthyes > Carcharhiniformes > Triakidae > Mustelus > Mustelus asterias. The sequence continues at coordinate 8,312,262 of NC_135801.1, read as the reverse complement.
GATGGCCAGAGCAGAACTACATAATGATACAGTGCTGATAAAGGTCTGTGAGTGCCAGTTCTTCGGAAGAACTATCCAATTAGTGCTACACCCCCTGTCCCCACCTCATAGCCCGGTAAACCTTTCCTCTTTCCCCAATTCCATTTTGAAAGTTTCTTCTTGTATCAGCTTGGCCATCCTTCCATCATCTTCCCACTCATCCCTAAAGGGAGATGAAAGTGTGTGTGTGTGAAGAAACGCTAAAGAAAAACTGCATAAAACGAACTCTTCTCGTTGCCCCCTCTGGTGTAAAAATGTGGCAACAAAATAGAAAACAACAAAAAAAATTGAAAAAGCAGAGAAAGCCTGAGTGAAAAGATGAAAAATAAATGGCCCCAAACAAAACAACATATTTGGTTGGCAAAAGGCCAGCAAGGCACTGAAATAACTGAAGTGAAACAGGCGCAGTCTGTGTTGTGCCTGATATTAAGGTTCATAGCTGGATCTTTTCCGGAGACAATGAACAGTGCTTTATTGAATGTATAATTGAATTGAACGCGGAATATAGACATGGGCAAACAAGTGCCAAGGGACGGCATAGTGCCGCAGTGGTTAGCACTGCTGCCTCACAGCGCCAGGGACCCAGGTTCGCTTCCCAGCTTTGGGTCTCTGTCTGTGTGGAGTCTGCACGTTTTCCTTGTGTCTAGCTGGGTTTCCTCCAGGTGCTCAGGTTTCCTCCCACAGTCCAAATATGTGTGGGTTAGGAGGATTGGCCGTGCTAAATTGCCCCTTAGTGTCAGGGGGAATTAGATTGGGTAAATGCATGGGGTTATGGGGATAGGGCCTGGGTGGGATTGTGGTCGGTGCAGACTCGATGAGCCGAATGGCCTCCTTCTGCACTGTAGGGATTCTATGATTCTATGACAGTGTCAGGAAGCATTCTTGACCACTGCCTGGCCAGGTCCCTCTGTCCTGGGGCTATACTTAGTTTTACAACCCCGGGGAGACCCTCAGGACAGAATCAGATGACCGTAGGTACCGGAATATCTGGTGAAGGGGCAAGTCGCTGGGAGAGTGCTTGCTAATGACACGCTGATGTGTTAAAATGAGCTTTCTGCACTCCTGCAGTGTTTGTCATGCCGATCCACCGGCGAGAGGCTGGGAAGATTGGAACTCGGAAACTCACCGGCACGAATCGTGTTCTCTGGATTTTAAGCATGCACTGCTATTCCCGCAGAGGGAGAGCACGGGCTTAAAATCGCCCCCACCATTACACCTATGTTAGAGAATGGCCTGTTTGGTAACCCTATCTAACATCAATGTGGTACACCAAAACAGAAGCACAGCAATCTTAAAGGCATTTGGCAGGGGAAGGGGGGGGGGGGGGGGCGATGGCGTCGGGGGCTATTTGCAGGATTCCCGCAGGTGTTCACGCCCCGCTAATGTCTCCCAGTGCCGGATTTCTGGCACTGTCTGCTCCGTGCCAGAAATCCGCGGGGGGGGGGGGGGGGGGGGGGGCGGCTAGCATTTAAATTATAATTTACATATCATTTAAATGCTATCAGCAGGCCCAGGACTGAATTCTCTGGGCATGCTAACCTCTCTCACCCCGCCAGAGTGTTTCACTCCAGCTGGGATTACACTAGCTCCCCACTTTTAAGGAGCTAGTGGCCTGGTCCCGCTAGAATGAACGGGGGGGGCAAGTGAGCCCCCCCCCCCAGGGGGTCGGGCAACAGGGGGGTGCCCCCTGGGCATGAGCACCCCGGCAGTGTGAGCCTGTGCCCCATTGGCACTGCCCAAGGGGCAAAGTGTCCATGCCCAGTGTGCACCTTGGCACTGCCCATCGGGCAATGCCAATGGGGTGGGGGATATGAGGGCAGGATCTGAGGGCGAAGCCTATTGTGAGCAAGGCCTAGGGGGCAATCAATGGGAGTGGGGGGTCCCGCTGCCACTCTGCATTGGCATCATAGAACATAGAACAGTACAGCACAGAACAGGCCCTTCGTCCCACGATGTTGTGCCGAGCTTTATCTGAAACCAAGATCAAGCTATCCCACTCCCTATCATCCTGGTGTGCTCCATGTGCCTATCCAATAGCCGCTTAAATGTTCCTAAAGTGTCTGACTCCACTATCACTGCAGGCAGTCCATTCCACACCCCAACCACTCTCTGAGTAAAGGACCTACTACGGACATCCTTCCTATATCTCCCACCATGAACCCTATAGTTATGCCCCCTTGTAATAGCTTCATCCACCCGAAGAAATAGTCTTTGAATGTTCACTCTATCTATCCCCTTCATCATTTTATAAACCTCTATTAAGTCTCCCCTCAACCTCCTCCGCTCCAGAGAGAACAGCCCTAGCTCTCTCAGCCTTTCCTCAAAAGACCTACCCTCCAAACCAGGCAGCATCCTGGTAAATCTCCTTTGCACTCTTTCCAGCACTTCTGCATCGATGGGGGCGGGAAGGAGGCCAGCAATTGGGGCGGGCTGAGGGGGCAAGTCTGCAGGGGGATGGGGAAGGTCACATGTATTAACATACAGTAAAAAGTATTGTTTCTTGCGCGCTATACAGACAAAGCATACCGTTCATAGAGAAGGAAAGGAGAGAGTGCAGAATGTACTGTTACAGTCATAGCTACGGCGTAGAGAAAGATCAACTTAATGCAAGTTAAGTCCATTCAAAAGTCTGACAGCAGCAGGGAAGAAGCTGTTCTTGAGTCGGTTGGTGCGTGACCTCAGACCTTTGTATCTTTTTCCCGACGGAAGAAGGTGGAAGAGAGAATGGCCGAGGTGCATGGGGTCCTTAATTAAGCTGGCTGCTTTTCCGATACAGCAGGAAGTGTAGACAGAGTCAATGGATGGGAGGCTGGCTTGCGTGATGGATTGGGCTACATTCACGATCTTGGGCAGGGCAGGAGCCACACCAAGCTGTGATACAACCAGAAAGACGTGCTGATTAGGTGCATTGGCCATGCTATATTCTCCTTCTGTGTACCCAAACAGGCGCTGGATTGTGGCAGCTAGGGGATTTTCACAGTAACTTCATTGCAGTGTTAATGTAGGCCTACTTGTGACAATAATATTTAATAAAGTTTAAACTTAAACTTTGATGCAGATAGAGGCCATTATGCTCATTGTGATTGTTCATTTAAAGATCTACCCAATTAGTCCCAGTCCCCTTGTCATCTCTTAGATTCTACAACAATGAGAATCTAAAACAAGTATCAACACATTTTGTTGCCTCTTGCCATATTTCAGTTTGTTTTCTCCAAATGCTTGCTACAGGGGACATGGTGGCACCGTGGTTAGCTCTGCTGCCTCACAGCACCAGGGGCCCAGGTTCAATTCTGGCCTCAGGTCGCTATCTGTGAGGAGTTTCTGAGATAGATAGGAGATAGATAGGTTGTTGATTAATAAGGGGGTCAGGGGTTATGAGGAAAAGGCAGGAGAATGGGGATGAGAAAAATATCAGCCATGATTGAATGGTGGAACAGACTCGATGGGCCGAATGGCCTAATTCTTCTCCTATGTCTTATGGTCTTATGGTCTGCATGTTCTCCCTGTGTCTGCATGGGTTTCCTCCGGGTGCTCTGGTTTCCTCCCACATTCCAAAGATGCACTGGTTAGATGCATTGGCCATGCTAAATTCACCCTTGTGTCTGGGGGATTCGCAGGGTAAATGTATGGGATTACGGGAGTAGGGCCTGGGTGGGATTGTGGTCAGCACAGACTTGATGGGCCGAATGGCCCCCTTCTGTACTGTAGGGATTCTATGATGTCAATCCTGAGCATATATTTGAGAGATACGTTAGTTTTGTGCCATGCAGACTGTGGCTTTGATAAACCGGAATAGGGACGTGATTGTCTCCGGTTTAAATGTACCATGCTTCCCACAGAAGTTGCCAGGCCTGCTGAGCTTTTCCAGAACTTTTGAATTTTATATTGGCAGGAATTTTCCAGCCATTCGCGCGACAGGCGAGGATGGAGAATTTGGCGTCCGGCCAAATCTCCGTTCACTGCAGCAGGATCAGAGAATCCCACCGGCATGGATGGCTGGAAAATTCCAGCCATTGTATTTTGCTCATCCAGCCTTCTAAATGTGCATGTGGCAGTTTCATAGAACCCTACAGTCTAGAAGGAGGCCAATTGGCCCATCGAGTCAGCACCGACCACAATCCCACCCAGACCCTAGCCCCATAACCCCTTGCATTTACCCTCGCTGGTCCCCCTGATGCTAAGAGTCAATTTAGCATGGCCGATCCACCTAGCCCGCACATCTTTTGGAGTGTGGGAGGAAACCGGAGCACCCGGAGGAAACCCACACAGACACAGGGAGAATGTATAAACTCCTCACAGACAGTGACACAAGCCAGGAATCGAACCCAGGTCCCTGGCGCTGTGGGGCAGCAGTGTTAACTACTGTGCTACCATGCCGCCCTTTAACAATTTCGCAAGCAGTATTTGGGGCGGCATGGTAAGCAGAGTAAATATGTGGAATCGGGCCTGGGTGGGATTGCGGTCAGTGTAGACTCGATGGGCCGAACAGCTTCCTTCTGCACTGTAGGGATTGCATGATTCTATGATTACAACACTGGTGCCACCAGGAGTGAGCTACCGGATGAAGTGTGAGCCGAGCGCTACTCTATTGCATCAAGCAGCCCTTTAGAGACTTGGAGATGTGACCAAGTACAATTATTCTCTCAGTTGGAAATGGAGTCTGATTTTTTTTTCTAGCCTGAGTGAAAATATCACCCAGCGTTCTGAGATTGACCATCAGTTATTTATTCACACATTTTTAATTTTGAAGGGTTATTTTTTGAGGGTGAAATGGAATTGCCCTTTACTCTGACTGACTTTGTAGACAGCACAAGAGTGCAATTTGTCTGTAAATGACGTGTAATCCACTCTTTCTAATTCAGTCAATGCCTACACTACATTTTGAAATAGGCAATATTTCAGAATATGCAATGTAAAAAGCAATGGTGAAATGGGAAAGTAGCAACCAGGATATGAATTATCTAAACAATTAAACTGCGACTTTTTATGAAGAGAGACTGAACCACGATTGGAGAATGTAAGATTCTCCCCCATTTATTTAGCATTAAGGGCGGCACAGTGGTTAGCACTGCTGCTTCACAGCGCCAGGGACCCAGGTTCAATTCCAGCCTCGGGTCACTGTGTGTGTGGAGTTTGCACGTTCTCCCCGTGTCTGCGTGGGTTTCCTCCGGGTGCTCCGGTTTTCCGCCACAGTCCAAAGATGTGCGGGCTAGGTTGATTTGCCATGCTCAATTGACCCTAGTGTCAGGGGGATTAGCAGGGAAAATGAGGGTTATGGGAATAGGGCCTGGGTGGGATGGTGCTCAGTACAGACTCGATGGGCTGAATGGCCTCCTTCTGTACAGTAGGGATTCTAATACATTTCATAGAATTGCAGGGCATTTACAACGCAGCAATTTTCCATTCAGCACAACTGGTTAATGTTGGTGTTCACGCTCCAAGTCAGCAACCCCTCACTCCTCTTCATCTCATCCTATCTGCATGGCCTTTATTCCACATGCTTATGTAGCTTAACTTTAAATGCCTCAATGCTATTCACCTCAAGGTAAGGGTAAAATCGCTGTAGTCCCAAATGACACAGGCTCTCCCCATCAAAGGGGAGAGCTGAGTGGCGCTGATTTAACCTGAGGGTCAGCACACCACGGGCGAGGGGTGAGATTGAGAAGGCGGGGCCTTCATAATTAACCTCAGCCGGTACAGGAATTGAACCCTCGCTGTTGGCGTCGCTTTGCATCACGAAACCAGCCGTCCAGCCAGCTGAGCCTCCCCTATTCACCTCCATTACTCCTTAGGTCCATGTTCTCACCACTCTCTGAGTAAAGAGGCTTTTCCTAAATTCTCTGGTGGATTTTTGGAAACATTCTTATAGTTATGGCCCCCAAATATAAACCCCTCTACAAGTTTAAAAAATGTTGACCTTAACATAACTTTAAAGTGCTCTATTGGTCACTCAACGGCCTTCTCTTTGATAGAGAGGAAAGTCCCAGCCTACTAACATTGCCTGCGAAGTATATCCTCTCCATTCTTGTCCAATCCTTATGTATCTTTCTTCCCCTTCCCTTGTACTTTTATGGAGGCCAAAATGATGCATCTAACCGAAGTTTAGTACAGACTTAACATAACTATTAACATCGAAACTAGAAGCAGGAGTAGGCCATTCGGCCCCTCGAGCCTGCTTCCCCATTCATCTTGATCATGGCTGATCATCAAAATCAATATCTGGAATCCCCCCTTCCCCCGCCAGATCCCTTTAGCCCCTCGAACTATATCTAATTTCTTCTTGAAATCACACAACGTTTTGGCCTCAACTACTTTCTGTGGGAGTGAATTCCATACATTCCCCACTCTCTGGGTGAAAAAATTTCTCCTCACCTCAGTTCTAAAAGATTTACCCCTTACCCTCAAACTATGACCCCTAGTTATGGACTCCTTCACCATTGGGAACATTCTTTCTAAATCTATCCTGTCCAACCCTGTTAGAATTTTATAAGTTTCCATGAGATCCCGTCTGACACTCCTAAACTCCAGTGAATATAATCCTAACCGATTTAGTCTGTCCTCATAAACAGTTTTTCAATTTAATCCCTCAGTCTGGAGATATTTCAATGGGCTCAATTTTCACTGGGTTGGAATGACTTGGGAACCCTTTCAAAATGGTAGGCGGGTCTTGATTCCAGTATTCCCAATGCTATTCCTGGGGCTCGTGATTTTTGGGAGTGCCTTTTATGGTTCAGTTCAAAAGTCTGCACTCTAATTGCCTGAGCTGACTGGCTCCATTGCGTGATAGGCATGTCCGAGTCCTCTGCAATTTTAATGGATTCGGGTTTACAATGAGCTGCAGTTCACGGTACCTCAGTGGTGTTGTGGACCATAGTTCACATGAGGAACCTTTTAAAAATAAGTTCAAAATGTCCTCCTCATGCACCAGTCCCCCCTCATTGTTGTGGTATGCCCATCAAACAATCCCGACAGTCCCTCATGCCACCATGTCAAGGTATGTCCCTCTACACCACCCTCATGTCCCCAATGCCCAAACTGTGGCTCTTCCATGCCTACTGACCCACTGTGCACCGTATAGAACCAATTAACCCTACAGTCGCAATAGGGTGTGTGAAAAAGGGGGAAAGGAAATAAATGAAGGGGATGGGCTAAGAGTGAGGAGAAGGGAATGAAGGGATAGCTCTGTCAGAGAGCTAGCACAGGACCGACGGGTCAAATGGCCACCTGCAGGGGCTGTAAAGTCCTATGGAGGTGGTTTTTTGAAGTTCAGCAGCTTGGCAGATCAGAAAGCTCATTCACTGTCAAACCTGCCCGATCTCTTAAAGAGATGAAAAGCAGATGGGTTTCGCAGCAGGCCGTTTGATTTGCTCCATCAGATTAGCCCTCAAGTGGCAAAGTTGTAAATTGCCCCCGATGATTCCGAAGCTCTGCGCTGAACACAAATAACTCTTGTCAGTCAGCAAGCTTTGTTTCAGCGTGAGTGATAGGCATTTGGAGTAAGTATTACATGTCTATTCTCACTGTAAAGGTAGCAAGTGCCAAATAGCAATTTACATCTAGGTGCTCAGTCAGAAACGGTCAATAAGTCAATACCTAAAGGACAAGTTGGAAGTAGCTATTACTACCGAGCATTCACACTACATTAGTCTGTAAGTCTGTCAGATCCTGTGTCACTGCAGTATTGATAAAATTTAGTGGTATGCACTTTAATGTTAAACGTATCCTATTCACATCTTCCGTCGCTTTGCCCTTCTTCGAACCTTCTTTATTCACAGAATTATAGAATCTCTCCTGTGCAGAAAGAGGCCATTTGGCCCATCGAGTCTGCACCAACCACAATTCCACCCGGCCACTATCCCTGTAACCCCATGTATTTACCCTGCTAGCCCCCCTGACACTAAGGGGCAATTTACCATGGCTGATCCACCTTATCTTCACACCTTTGGAGTGTGGGAGGAAACCGGAGCATCTGGAGGAATCCCATGCAGACCACGGGAGAACGTGCAGACTCCACACAGACAGTGACCCAAGGCTGGAATTGAACCCGAGCCCCTGGCACTGTGAGGCAGCAGTGCTAACCACTGTGCCACCATGCCACCCCAGTTCTTCAACCATGTGCTGTTCAAATCTACGCCTGTATATTTTAGTTGTTATGGCTTTTTCTTTCTCTTCCTGGGATATTCATGACAGTTCAGTTCACTTCACAAGACTCTTGCTTTCGGCTGAGTGTTCAAGCCCCACCCAAGGATATGAGCACATGTTCGAGACTAGTGTTCCAGTGTGACAGTGTGACAGAGGTGATAGCATTCCGATGAGCTGTTCAACCAGGATTATCCTGCCTGTCTGCTCAGGAGGAAGGTCTGAGAGGTCACTCAGCTTCATATGAAGAAGAGCAGAGAGAACCCCAGGTGGCACAGTGGTTAGCACTGCTGCCTCACAGTGCTAGGCACCTGGGTCCAATTCCCGGCTTGGGCCACTGTCTGTGTGGACTTTGCACGTTCTCCCTGTGACTGCATGGGTTACTTCTGGGTGCTCTGGTTTCCTCCCACCGTCCAAAAGATGTGCATGTTAAGTGGATCGGCCGTGCTAAATTCTCCCTCAGTGTATCCGAACAGATGCCGGAGTGTGGCGACTAGGAGATTTTCACAGTAACTTCATTGCAGTGTTAATGTAAGCCTACTTATGACACTAATACTTTAACTTTACTTTATTCCTGCCAACTTTTCCAACCACAAGCAAAAACAGATTGATTAGTCGTTCCAACATGTGCACGTTTGGACGCCATACTGTTTGTAGGAGGGAATGAATGAACTGAGTCTTCTGAGACCATGTAGACCATCAATAAAAACGGCTTTATTCAACAAGCATGAGGGAGAGCAGAACTCATGGCTGCAACTACAGCTTGCTTCCGAGCTACTCTACTGAGCATCAGTTCTTACATATTCTTATACTTTTTCGCGTTACAAAGTGCTACACTTCGATTAGGTCATCAGCTTGTTACTTTAAATTGGTTGCAGTTCTGGTTTTGATCACATTATACGGATCCTGTGTGCTTTAGCTTTGATACTTGATGAGTTTTCCAGAGGCACATTGGCTCCTCTAGACTTTTTGGAGTCTTCATCAGTGATATCAATTCTTTTATGGTTGCTGTAACCTCGGAACGAACTCACCTGGGGTGTGACTGTTTTAGTGCCGCCTGGGATGTAGTTATTTGTAATTTGTCGTGTGTCTGCACTGAGTGTGGATACTACAGCCAGGCTGTCTGTTTAACCCTTTCCATACATTCCTCTCCTGTCCACACTCTCTGGGTTTGCCCGACTACACTGTTTATTGAACATGAGGGACCATACCCCAGAAGCTCTGACAAAGGGTTATCCTGACTCGAAACGCTGACTCTATTTTTTCTCCACAGATGCTGTCAGACCTGCTGAGATTTCCCAGCATTTTCTGTTTTTGTTTCAGATTCCAGCATCTGCTTTTTTATCTCAGAAGTAAAGTTTATTTATTCGTGTCACAAGTAGGCTTAGGTTAACATTGCAACGAAGTTATTGTGAAAATCTCCTAGTCGCCACACTCCAGCGCCTGTTCGGATACACTGAGGGAGAATTTAGCATGGCCAATGCACCTAACCAGTCTTTTGGACTGTCGGAGGGAACCGGAGCACCTGGAGAAAACCCACACAGACATGGGGAGAACGTACAGACTCCGCACGGACAGTGACCCAAGCCAGGAATCGAACCCGGATCCCTGACACTGTGAGGCAGCAGTGCTAACCACTGTGCCACCTTAGTGCCAAGTAATTTGTTGGTTGTTACAGTTAGAATATTATGACGAAATACTTTGCAGGCAAATGCTTTGCTGTTTAGTTATATCTCGTAAGTAGATCTAATACAACCTTTTTTCCTAATGGATTCAAAATAGATTAAAAATCTTGCACGTACCATGCAGTTCCCGTTATTATCCATCTTACGTGCTGTTCTCACAATTCACTGGTCTCAAAGTTCCTGCCATCATTGTCTCATCGCACTCAGTCGCCTAACCTAAAAGTTAAACATTTTTTGGTAAAACTGAAGAGTTGGGCAGCTTACAAATCAATTGTGAGAAAAGTGATTTGAAAGCTACCAGTCAGAGACTAGTAATGACTTCCAAGGACAGCCAATTGTAAAGGGCCATGAAGAGCAGTCTGGAAAAAAAAAGGTGAACCAACTGAATCACTCAGTGACTGATGGGGAGAAAATCAGTGCGTGTGAAAATGTAAATGTTCATTGGCAGCTGAGGGGGGTTGAAGCTGGTCAGCAGAAAGGCGTTGTGTTGGCAAATGGTGGGACGTTTTCCAGTTGATTTGCCCAGCCCGCTACACTGCTCGAGTAGCGCAGCGAGCTGGGAGACATCAGCAGAGGCCATTTCGCGAGCTTCCCACTGGGCATCACGGCCTCCATGACTAAGATTTCTAGCGTAATCAGCTCCCCGCCTGAAATCAGTGAGGAGTTGATTTCAATATGGAAATCTCCATTTGCATCTGATTAGACTTCGGTCCCGGGCCCGCTAGCGTCTACCCCCTTCCCCCCCACCCACCCCCCCACCCAACCCGCAAAGAGTGGTTCCCTCCAGCGGGGTGTACTCCTGTTCCTGGGGAACAGGCAGACTCACTCCTCTGGAGATCGGAGCTGGCCGGGGTGGGGGGAGTGGTCGGGGAGATCGGGCAGGAGTGAGGGTTATATCGGGGCTCGCCCATGGAGGTCCAGTCGGCCTGCGATCAGGGGGAGGGGCGGGTGGTGGGGGGTCAGAAGGTCAGTGATGGGGGGAAGCGGGGCTGGCCAGTGATCAGGAAGCCGTTAATGCGGGGCCACTGCGTATGTGCCAATCTCAGTGCTGACAGATCGGCGCACGTGCAGTGGCCCACTCAGCACTATGCTGCCGGCCTCTCGGGCAGGAATAGGCCCTGCTCACTGATTGCCAGGGCTCTCTGCGAATGTCGGAGATTCATTCTGGAAATTACGCTGGAAAAGCCAGCGGGGTTTACTCCCATTTTCCCGTACGTTGGGAACTTCGAATATTTTTGGGAGAATCCGGCCTTTATTCTGGTAAAGATGCTATATAAATTCCCATTGTTGTTCTTTGTTGATGAAGGCCTCAAGCAGCTCACCCCAACACTGAAAAGTTTTAGGCACTGTCTACTGTTCACTGCTCTCGAGAACAAACTCCCAGTGTTTCCATACACTGGGAACACCCATTGTGGTCCAAAACCATTAAACTCCTTGGCCCAATGCTTTCTTTATCCAATAAGTAGTCTCACAACATCAGGTTAAAGCCCAACAGGTTTATTTGGTAGCACGAGCTTTCGGAACGCTGCCCCTTCATCAGGTGAGTGGGGCAACTCTCCGAAAGCTCGTGCTACCAAATAAACCTATTGGACTTTAACCTGGTGTTGTGAGATTACTTACTGTGCCTACCCCAGTCCAACGCCGGCAACTCCTCATCATGGCTACCTCTTTACCCAAGATTACTTTAAGTATTTCCCGACCATGAAAACCATTCCCCTCAACCTTCCAGAACTTGGGAACCCTCCCCAAGTGAACCTGCATCTCTGGACCAGTCCGTGTGTTGCCAGCATCCCTCTGTGCTGAACTCCCAAACTTTAAGGCCCCTCCCAGTGCTCCAAGATCATGGGACCCACACCAGTCCTGCCAGATCCTCAGCCTCTTTCTACTATCCCCAGATCATTGGGCTGTACCCTTTTGTTTATTCTTTCATGGGACGCGGGCATCACTGGCAAGGCAAACATGTATTGTCCATCTCTAATTGCCTCGAGAGAGTGAGGGTGAGCCATCTTCTTGAACCGCTGCAGTCTGTGCGGAGTAGGTACACCTGCAGTGCTGTTGATTTGGTGTCTTTAGTTTGATATTGATTTGATTTATTATTGTCACGTGGATTAGTATGAAAAGTGAAAAGTATTGTTTCTTGCATGCTGTAAGACAAAGCATACCATTCACAGAGAAGGAAAGGAGAGAGTGCAGAATGCAGTGTTACAGTCATAGCTAGGGTGTAGAGAAAAATCAACTTAATGCGAGGTAGGTCCATTCAAAAGTCTGACAGCAGCAGGGAAGAAGCTGTTCTTGAGTCGCATGATACGTGACCTCAGAATTTTGTATCTTTTTCCCGATGGAAGAAGATGGAAGAGAGAATGTCCTGGGGTGCGTGGGGTCCTTGATTATGCTGACTGTTTTTCCGAGGCAGCGGGAAGTGCAGACAGTGTCAATGGATGGGAGGCTGGTTTGCATGATGGACTGGGCTACATTCACGACCTTTTGTAGTTTCTTGCGGTCCCTTGCGGTTTCTTGCAGTGTCGCTGGTAAGTATATGTTCCCCTTGCTGATACATCCTCTGATTTACTTTGGCTGATATAATGGATGTATATGGCAGCCAGACTTTACTAACTGATGAGATTAAACAAGATAAGATACAAAAGCTTGGCTCAGCAGTTGCCTGTCAGCTTTGAGTCTGGAAGGTTCTGGGTAGAAGCACAGTTCTGCGCATGTAATGAAACTAGTAAATCATTGTGGTACCGAGGCAGTGCTGCACTGTTGGAGGTGCAGTTCTTTGGGTGGGACATGAAACTCCTGTCTACCATCTCAGGTTGACGTGTAAGATACTCTAGCACTGCCTGGAGAAAAAAAAAGGGACTGCCTATATCCTAGTTAATATAAACCCCTTGTGTGACCTAGCTGTGTGGAAATTGGTTGATATTTTTACAAAAACACTTTGGTCGTGAAGATGTCAAAAAATGTAAGCATTTATTTCAAACAGGCTGAGTTTCTTTTCTCACAAGCGAGAAGTTAGCCAATGGTTGTTTAAGTTTACTTATTAGTCACAAGTAAAGCTTACATTAACACAGCAATGAAGTTACTGTGAAATTCCCCGAGTTGCCACACTCCGGCGCCTGTTAGGGTGCATCAAGGGAGAATTTAGCATGGCCAATGCACCTAACCAGCATGTCTTTCGGACTGTAAGAGGAAACCGGAGCACCCGGAGGAAACCCACACAGACACGGGGAGAACATGTAAACTTCACACAGTCCCAAGCCGGGAATTAAACCCAAGTCCCTGGCACTGTGAGGCAGCATTGCTAACCACTGTGCCACCATATCGCCCAATTGACAGAGTCGATGTAGAGAAAATGTTTCCATTTCCAGGAGAGGCAATGGCCTAGTGGTATTATCGTTAGACTATTAATCCAGAAACTCAGCTAATGTTCTGGGGAACCGGGTTCGAATCCCGCCACAGCAGGTGTGGAATTTGAATTCAATAAAAATTATCTGGAAATAAGAACTTACTGATGACCATGAATCGATTGATGGGAAGAACCCATCTGGTTCACTAATGTCCTTTAGGGAAGGAAATCTGCTGTCCTTACCTGGTCTGGCCTACATGTGACTCCAGAGCCACAGCAATGTGGGGTTGACTCTCAAATGCCCTCAGGAAACTTGGGATGCCCATGTCCCATGAATGAATAAAAAAAAGCTTGTGGAAGACTCTGAAACTAGGGGCTATAACTCTAACATAGCCACTGATAAAGTCAATAAAGAATTCAGAAGAATCATCTTTATCCAGGGAATGGTGAGAATGTGGAACCCGCTACCCAAGGGTGGAGTGGCTGAGGTAGATAAAATAGATGGATTTAAGGGGAAGTTAGGTAGGTGTATGAAGAAGAAAGGAATGTGCACATGGGGTTAGGTGAAAGAGGGTGGGAGGAGTCTTATGTGGAGTATAAAGGCTGCAATAAACCAACTGAACTGAATGATCTGTTTTGGTGTTGTAAATTCTATGTAATTCTATATAATTATGAATTGGCTCCTCTGAAAACCATTAGCATCTCAGTTTGAAATGAGATTGCTAAAATTTGAACGCTCTTGATTCTATATTAGACAACTCACGCGCAATGCAGAGATCCCTGATAAATCCATTTAATGTGCTTTAGATATGTTTGCGTTACAGGATGACATCATTTGAAACTTTAAATTCTCACAAGGTTAAACAGGGTAGATTCAGAAAGAATGCACCCAATGGTCGGGGAGTCCAGAACTCGGGGTCATAGTTTGAGGATAAGGAGTAAACCTATTAGAACTGAGGTGAGGAGAAATTTCTTCACCCAGAGGGCGGTGAATGTGTGGAATTCACTACCACAGAATGTAGTTGAGGCCAAAACGTTGTGTGATTTCAAGAAAAAATTAGATTGGGGCTAAAGAGATCAAGGGATGTGGGAGGGAAGGGGAGGGGACAGGATATTGAATTCGATGATCAGCCATGATCAAGGTAAATGGTGGAGCAGGCTGGGAGGGCCGAAAGACCTACTTCTGCTTCTAGTTTCTATGTTTCTATTTAATAAGTAGATTTCCATGTCGAAGGTTGCCCATCCCCTCTTAGCTTATCCATGCAGGGGAAAAAAATGATTCCTCCATTAATCTTTCACCTTTAAGTGTTTCCACAGTTCTTCCCCTTTTGAAGTCCACATGTCTGTGTTGATTGCTCTTCAGGTGAATAGCTTTCTGACATCCATCCTGAATTTACCTCTATGTAGGTTAAACTTGCCTTCTATGACTAAGTATGACAGTTCGGTGAGTCTCGGTGTCGTCGTGCTCCAACTGTCTGCTTTTCCATTGGGAATAGCTCAAGTCTCCCCATCCTTGCTTCATCACCTAATCCATTGTAAATTAGGTGCTCAGAAGTGGATGTCGTGCTCAAGAGAGGGCAGAGAGTGGAGCTCGTTTTAACGTTAGGAAGAAGTGTGAAACATTCTTCAACAGAAACCAAAGTTTCCAACAGGTGACCAAACCAATACTGCATGTCCGCCAAAATCATCTTCGAGGTGCAAATAGGAAACTGAAATTAATATTTTTTGGTTCACAGTTATCTGGCAAGGAAAGCTTTGTACAAGATTTTGGCTCTGTATAATTATCTCGAGCTGTTTCACAATGAATTTGCGCAAATATCTCAAACTGTTGAATTGCTGTTTACCAATATAACTATCTGGAAGTGATTCATTACTTTGAGTAGCCAATACCATTGTCCAGAAATGTCCCATAATTCTGTGGACAGCATAGGTATATGTAGCTAAAGTACCTAGCATGCATTTTTAGAACCAAACAGAAAATTTAGAATTGTTTAACTATCTACAACAATTGTACATAAATTTCTACAGCTCTTCAGTTACTAAATTCACAGATCAAATTAGTACACACTTATTTGAAGTTTAAAGTTTATTTATTAGTGTCACAAGTAGGCTTACATTAACACTGCAATGAAGTTACTGTGAAAATCCCCTCGTCGCCACACTCCGGCGCATGTTCGGGTACACTGAGGGAAAATTTAGCATGGCCAATGCACCTAAACAGCACGTCTTTCAGACTGTGGGAGGAATCCGGAGCACCCGGAGGAAACCCACGCAGATGCGGGGAGAATCTGCACAGACAGTGACCCGAGCCGGGAATCGAACCCGGATCCCTGGTGCTGTGAGGCAGCAGTGCTAACCACTATTTATGTTTCCATAGCTCGGAATAGGTAGGTCGCTGGCCTGAAGCCAGGGGCTAAAGCTTTAAGGGGCACCACTTTGCATCAAGCATGGCTGACCAGGGTTTTACCAGCTCTTATTACCCACCCTAGGAATGTTGAATGCAGATACTCAACCCGTTTGGCTGTGTTATGAATGCACCTTCCTTGGTCATCAAGTCCTGGGGGAGGGATACACGCCCAGAGCTCCTGATTCAGAGATATTGACTACCCACTGCTCTGCAATATCTCTTATTCTTGAGCATGCCAGAACATAACATCCAATGATGCATTTTGAATCCACAATGAAAGATGAAGAGGTTTGATACTCTGCATGGAATTGATTTCATTAAATGCAACCATTAAACATAAAATGAAGCCAGGCTAAGGCAACATTAATAAAACCCTGCTTTGTGTTCAGGATTTCTCTATTCTCTCACTGATCATATTAAGGTTTGGAAATAATGGGACTGGCTGATGAAAAATGAAGTAATATTCAATTCAAAAACCTCTAAAGATCCTGGTAGCAATGCAGTATTATATGAAACAGTGTCTCTAAAGAGCAGCAGTGAGTTATGATGAGATTGTGCTTTATAAAAAGATTTTTAGAAGCAGCTAATCCATCTTGGGTGAAAATATTAGGTTTTGCTTCACAATTGATGTCGAGATTCAGAAACTAGATAAAAACACAGAAATGGACAGGCATGGAGCTTATTACAAGGCTAATTATGAGATTGTGTGCGTATTAACAACACATTATCATTGTACAAAAGTGTCCAAACATGAGGAAGGACAGATGGCGAAAGACTGACTAGCCCGTCTCCTTCACACCTGGCACCCTTTCAGCTTGGCTGCCTTCCCCGGTAACCCACTTTAAAATTGGGCGGTACGGTGGCACAGTGGTTAGCACTGATGCCTCACAGCACCAGGGACCGGGGTTCAATTCCCGGCTTGGGTCACTGTCTGTATAGAGTCAGCACATTCTCCCCGTGTCTGCGTGGGTTTCCTCCGGGTGCTCCGGCTTCATCTCACAGTCCAAAGATGTGCTGGTTAGGTGGATTGGCCGTGCTAAATTGCCCCTTAGTGTCAGGGGATGCGTAGGTTAGAGGAATTAGTGGGGTAAATGTGTGGGGTTGCGGGGATAGGGCCGAGGTGGGATTGTTGTTGGTGCAGACGTGATGGGCCGAACAGCCTCCTTTTGCACTGGAGGGATTTAATGATTTTATGAAAATTGGAGATGTAAAAACGGAAAATGCTTGATAAACTCGGCAGGTCTGGCAGCATCTGTGGAGAGAGAAACACGCAGGCTGGAATTCCCATTGTCTCTGCCAACGCTATCAGTGAGAACGGCGAATATGGTGGGCTGCCATTCACAGCAGCGGGACTGGAGAACCCCAGCTGCGGGTGAGGTCAGAGAATCGATCCGGAGTCCAATGTGATTCTTCTCTAGAACTTGGGGGCCAAAGTTTTGATTTTAAATTAGTGCGGCATGTTTTAACTTGCCATCTACATGCAGAAGCAAAAGGCAAGCCCAACTAGACTCATCCTAACACCTCGTGCATTTAGAAACCCTACAGTGCAGAAAGAAGCTAATTGGCCCATCGAGTCTGCACCGACCACAATCCCACCCAGGCCCTACCCCCATATCCACCCACTAATCCCTCTAACCTACACATCTCAGGACACTAAGGGGCAATTTTAGCATGGCCAATCAACCTAACCCGCACCTCTTTGGACTGTGGGAGGAAACCGGAGCACCCGGAGAAAACCCACGCAGACACGAGGAGAATGTGCAAACTCCGCACAGACAGTGACTCAAGCTGGGAATCGAACCCAGGTCCCTGGAGCTGTGAAGCAGCAGTGCTAACCACTGTGCTACCGTGCCGCCCATTTGACTGCCATCTTGAAGTAATGCTTTATGTTCAATGACAGACATAGGGATACATTAGAGTACAGCTCCTTCCTGTTTCAAGATCTCCCATTAGCTACACCCTAACAGAAGTAGGGCCTGTTAAGGAATGTCTTAATTGCAATTTTACAGGGCCTTGGTGAGGCCACACCTTGGAATATTGTGTGCAGTTTTGGTCTCTTTATCTGAGGGAGGATTTTCTTGCTCTGGAGGGAAAGCGGCAAAGGTTTGCTAGACTGATTCCTGGAATGGCAGGACTGATGTACGAGAGATTGAGTTGGTTAGGATTGTATTCACTGGAGTTCAGGAGAATGAGGGGGGAATCTCATAAAAACCTATAAAATTCTAACAGGACTGGACAGGATAGATGCAAGGAGGATTTTCCCGCTGGAGGGGGTGTCCAGAACCAGGGGTCACAGTCTGAAGATACAAGGTAGACTGTTTAGGACAGAGATGAGGAGAAATTTCTTCATCCAGAGAGGTGTCAGCTTGTGGAGTTCGCTGCCACAGAAAGTAGTTGAGGCCAAAACATTGAATGTTTTCAAGAAGCAGTTAGATATAGCACTTGAGGAGAAGGGCATTAAAAGATATGGGGGGAAGGTGGAATCAGGATGAATTGGATGATCAGCCATGATCATAATGAATGGCAGAGCAGGCTCAAAGGGCTTATTGGCCTCCTCCTGTTCCAATTTTCTGAGGGCGATCTTAGTGCCGAATGAACGTGAAAACAGGAGACAATCGTGTCCTTTTATGGGTGAGCCCCCAGTCACAATTGTACGGCACTTATTTGAAAAAAGAGTCACAAAGCGATTCTCGCCACCAGTGGGAGGGGGCGGAGACTAATCACTTGAATGGAGATGGCTGCTGAGCTCTAGGGGTGCCATTGCACAGGCCAATCGTGCCCCCTTCTCCCATCACTGCCCTGCATATCACCTCCGCACCCTTGATCACTGCCCCGGCCAATTGTCCTCTACCCCCCAATGCAGAGTTCCCTCCTTCCCTCCGTTTCTCCCCATGGAGCTCTCCCCACCCCCCTGCCTCCACCCTATCATGGCCCTGCCCTCCAGGCCCTTCTCCATTGGGCCCTGCCCCAATCATCTCCCCCATCAGGCCTTGCCCTCTTGGCACTGCCATGGTGCCAGGCTGGCAATGCCAGGGTACCAGGTTGATACTGCTCAAGGGGTGCTGCCTGACCTTGCCCCCCAACCACCGGGGGGGCTTCATTGGCCTCCATTCCCACCGGCAATGCCATCACATCTGGTCTCCGTTGGCGAGGGCCACACGTGATTCTTGCCGGTGAGGACCTCGACCGGTGGGCAGGTAAGGGCAAGTGAGCCCAGACAATAGTGTACGGGACTCACTAATTATATTTAAATTCAGGTTTGAATATTGAAATCGGCTTTGCTCTATTCCCGGATGCGAGGCTGATTTTGTCGACAGAACAGTGGCTGTAGCATCGTGAGAGGCGAAAAACCAGGCGTGAATCCAACTGTTCGCCTCCCGCCTGATCTTACCGGCTCGCCACGTCAATCAGCTGGCATGATGAGCCAATAAGATTGCCCACTGCATGTTTCTGTAGTCTTGCTCTGCAAAGCACTCTTGAGGCAGAGGAAGCAGGGCAGGATCAGAGAGCCAGGCCAGGGTCTATGACAAGGAGAAAATAACTCTAACACCAAGACAAGAGCCGCTCCAAACAGACCATTTCGCAAATGTTTGCTCCACATCTGCAACATAACCTGGCTGAAGACTGCACCTGCTGGATTTGCATCACCGTCTGTAGCCTCTACAATGCGTGCTGCTGGGCTGGTGTTTGCAGGGTGCCTTGTTACAACAAGAGCTGGCTCTGCATCTCCATCACTGAGAAAACACAAAAGAACCAAATGTCAAACACGTTTAACGGCTGCTTGCCTTGGAGCGTACTCAGTGAGATGCTACGGAGGTTCAGTGTGTGAATGCCACTCAGTCAGGCCACAATACATAACACAAATACTTCACTGCTGATCAGGGCCACAGGTACAGCTTGCTTCATAGCATCACCAGCACAGACCCTACAGGACAGAAACAGACCGTTTGACCCGTCCAAAGATGTGCGGGTTAGGTTGATTGGCCATGCTAATATGGTCCCTTAGTGTCCTGAGATGCGTAGGTTACAGGGATTAGTGGGTGGGATATGAGGGTAGGGCCTGGGTGGGATTGTGGTCGGTGCAGACTCGATGGGCCGAATGGCCTCTTTCTGTACTGTAGGGTTTCTATGGTTTCTATGGACCCAACTGGTCTATGCCAATGTTTCCACACAAGACTCCTCTCCTCCCTCTTCATTCACCTCAATCAGCATAACCCTCTATCTGTCTCGTGTGCTTACCTCTTCATCCTGAGTTCTCTGCCTGTAGGCAGATCCTTGGCAATTATTCGCTGTTCTTGGTGAAGTGCCAAGGTTGTCTCCCAATCTTGCAGGAAAGGATGTCCTGAGGCATAGTACGTTGGCGAGACCATGCAGACGTTACGACAGTGGATGAATGGACACCACTCAGCAATCACCAGGCAGGAGTGTTCCCTTCCAGTCGGGGAACATGATAATGTCTTTTACTATTGGTGGGGGGGGGAGGAGGTGTGAATTGTCTCAAGCCAGGACAGTTAGTGAGATTTTGCAAGCCCAGGCCAAATGGTTACAGATACATGAACCCAAGATCCCGGTTGAGGCCGTCCTCATGTGTGCGGAACTTGGTTATCAGTTTCTGCTCGGCGATTCTGCGTTGTCGTGTGTCTTGAAGGCCGCCTTGGAAAACATTTACCCAAGATCAGAGACTGAATGCCCTTGACTGCTGAAGTGTTCCCTGATAGGAAGGGAACACTCGTGCCTGGTGATTGTCGAGCGATGTCCATTCATCCGTTGTCGTAGCGTCTGCATGGTCTTGCCGGTGTACCATGCCTCGGGACATCCTTTCCTGCAGCGTATCAGGTAGGTAACATTGGCCGAGTCGCAAGAGCATGTACCGTGTACCTGGTGGATGGTGTTCTCCCATGAGATGATGGCATTCGTGTTGGCTGGATGGTTTGCTGTGAACAATGGTCTGTTTGTAGTTGCGTGTTTGTTTGAAGGCTTGGGGCAATTCGCACCTCTTTGGCCTGTGCTTGACCCTCTTTCCACTTGCATTGTCTGCACATGTGGAGACTTGGTTCTCTGTGTCCATATATGCCCTGTTTGTGAACCCAACTCTCCACTCACCTGATGAAGGAGCAGAGCTCCGAAAGCTCGTGCTCCCAAATAAACCTGTTGGACTTTAACCTGGTGTTGTGAGACCTCTTACTGTGCCTACCTCAGTCCAATGCTGGCATCTCCACTTCATTATTGTCTCAATGGTAGACTCTTCAGAGCAGTGTAATTTGCACAAAATGGTCCTGGGATTGGACCATAGCAACATAGGAATTAGGAACAGCAGCTGGCAAATTCAGCTCTTCGAGCCTGCTCATCCTTCAATCAGATCATGGCTGATCTCTCCCTGGTCTCAAATCCACCTCCCCACCTGTTCCCCAAATCCCTCTTTCGCTTTTTTCATTGGAAATATATCTATCTCCGTCTTAAAACCATTCAACGATTCAGACTCCACCGCGCGATGGGGCAGCGAGTTCCACAAATTCACCACCCTCTGCGAGAAGTGGTTCCTCCTCATCTCAGTTTTAAATCTACTGCCTCTCAAACTATACCTGTGACCTCTTGTTCGAGATTGCCCCACAAGAGGAAGCATTTGGTCTACATTTACTTTATCAATCCCTTTTAAAATTATTTATACCTCGATCAGATCCCCTCTCATCTTTCTAAACTCCAGCGAGTACAAGCCCGAACTGTTTGATCTCTCCCCATACGCCAACCCTTTCATCCCTGGAATCAATCTGGTGAACCTCCTCTGAACTGCTTCCAATGCCGCAACATCCTTCCTCAAATAAGGAGACCAAAATTGAACACAATACTCCCAGATGTGGTCTCACCAACACCCTATACAGTCGCAACAACACTTCTCTACTTTTATACTGCAGTCGCTTTGCAATAAATGCCAACATCCCATTTGTTATTTTTATTACATGCTGCACCTGCATACAGACATAACCTCAGATTTCCTCATGAAATATGACTGAAAGTTCATTTGGTCTCTAATCTTTTCTGCCTGCATGTTTTCTTAAGCATTCCAACCCAGTATCTCAGAGCAGTTCAATCGCTGCTGAATTCAGATTATTAAAATTAATTTTCTGGGTTTTGACACGGTGATAGGTTTGCTTAAGGAACACGCTGTTAGTTTTGATGTTTCCTCTGCGATGATTCTTGTGTTTGTGCCGTTACTGACTCTATAGTCACATCAATATTAATTACTGTAGTTCTGTTGATGTAGCTACCTGCCCCCAACTGCTCCCCCATCAAGACACCAGGTACCAAGCAGATTTAACCTTAAGCCATTCAGTTTGCACTGTGAGGCACAGCAGGATGGTTGGCAAAGCAAAACCACCGCACAATTACCTCTGCAGCTGCAGATCACTGTTCATAGCATCATAGAATCTTTACAGCGCAGAGGGATGCCATTCGGCCCATTGAATCTGCACCGACCACAATCCCATCCAGGCCCCACCCCCGCAACCCCATACATTTCCCCTTGCTGGTACCCCTGACACTAAGGGGCAATTTGGCATGGCCAATCCACCTAACTTCTTTGGACTGCGGGAGGAAACCAGAGCACCCGGAGGAAACCCATGCCGACATGGGGAGAACGTGCAAACTCCACACAGACAGTCACCCGAGGCCGGAATCGAACCTGGGTCCCTGGTGCTGTGAGGCGGCAGGGCTGACCACTGTGCCACCATGACATCCTAAGACCACCTCAATTGACAATGAATTTAGCTGCGAAAGTTAGAAAGTGATGCATCAATCCCCAGAAAGTCAATGCTTTTGCCTTTCATTCTTATAATTGCTGGGATCAATTGACACTCAGATTGCGCACTTAATGTGGAAAACAAATACCCCAAAGTGACTTGTGAAGGGGAGGTGATGGGGGTGGGGGTGGAATTGGTGAGGGAAAGATGAGGTGGAGTGCCTGGCGACTTTGATGGATTTTGAGAAATTTCTTTCAAAAGCTGGTCGGGGAAAAAGGGGGAGGGAAAGAGGCTTCAGATTGGAATTCCAGAGACAAAGCATCTGATAACTCTGCCAGTGGGAGAGTGAGAGGAGATCAGAAAAAGGCTAAAGGTGTGTGTGTGAGAGAGAGAGAGAGAGAGCAAGAGAGGGAGAGAAAAGGGAAAGAATTGTAACACAGTGAAACAGGGTGGTCAATTTTGTGCACAGTAAGCTTCCACAAACAGGAATGAGATAACTAATCAGATCATTTTTTTGATGAAGCTAGTTGAGGGATATTGACCTGAACATTGGGAAAACTGCTACGATCTTCATTGGATAGTGCCGTGGGTTTTACACTCAACTGAGACATCAGACATGGACTATGTTCTTCACACAAATTCTTGTTTGAATCTGGAGAACACAGCATGGGACTGGGTGGAGAAGGCTTGATAAAAACGAAATACTGCGGATGCTGGAATCTGAAACCGAAAGAGAAAACGTTGGAAAATCTCAGCAGGGTTGGCAGCATCTGTAAGGAGAGAAAAGAGCTTTGATAAAGGGTCGGCTGGACCCAAAACGTTAGCTCTTTTTTCTCCTTACAGATGCTGCCAGACCTGCTGAAATTTTCCAGGGTTTTCTCTTTGGTAGTGAAGGCTTGGTTGGAAATGCTTTGACTGTGTTTGTAAAGGTAGGTGTAAAGATACCAACCGCCCCAGGAAGCTGAACAATGAAGGATGATAGCATGGATAATGCTCATCAAATATAAAGGCGAGATTGAGGGGGGCAAGTGCGGGGGGGCGATGGGGGGGGGGAGCCCGATGCTATGGTCACAGAGGACCATGCGTCCCCTTGCCTTTAGCACTGAATGGCGGCACGGTAGCACAGTGGTTAGCACTGCTGCTTCACAACTCCAGGGACCTGGGTTCGATTCCCGGCTTGGGTCACTGTCTGTGTGGAGTTTGCACATTCTCCTCGTGTCTGCGTGGGTTTCCTCCGGGTGCTCTGGTTTCCTCCCACAGTCCAAAGATGTGCGGGTTAGGTTGATTGGCCATGCTAAAATTGCCGCTTCATGTCCTGAGATGTGTAGGTTAGAGGGATTAGCGGGTAAACGTGTAGGGATATGGGGGTAGGGCCTGGGTGGGATTGTGGTCGGTGCAGACTCGATGGGCCAGATGGCCTCTTTCTGCACTGTAGGGCATCTTTTGTGCAGCAGGAAGGATGGATGCTGGATTGGAGGGACTCGGACAGTGAGTTTTGGGATGGATTTCACATCTGCAAATGTTGGCAATGCAACTTCATCACTCCATTCTGCAAAATGATGGAAGGCGAGCGGGCAGGGAGATTGGCAGCCATTTTGAAATTACTGATTAACTGGCTTGTTAATGACCCAACCATCTGAAACTGGAAACTGGTCTTTTCCAGCATCAGCCAGGAAAAGCTTTGGAAGTAAATCACGGCAGATGTGAAGAGGTGACAAAAGGGTGGAAGAAAAGACCTATCAGTGGGAGCATGGTTGAATTTAGCAGCAGATTCTGCTGGGGAAGGTGGCAGCATCTGCATGTTTTCCTTTTTTAAACTAATTTTTGACCTCTTTTGAACCTCTAATAAAAAAAAGAAAAAACATTCAGAAGGCCCATGGCCAACTTCCAACTTTTAGCATATGACCAACTTTCCATTCATGTCATTGGTGCTCGACCACATGATGTCCCAGTCTATGGTCTCGATTGGACATGGAGACCCCACATTTTTGTACCTCTAATTTGCCTCCTTTCCACCTGGTAGACACTAATTGACCATCTAACACTGGATGAGCAGGAGATATCCAAGATGGCGCTGGAGTGCGGTGACTTCTTGTGAGCTGTGCCAAGCATATCTTCGAATTCTTTTACTCTCATTCTATGCTTTTTAAAACTCTACTCTAACTCTTACAAACTCTCTAGCAATGCTCTCTGATCTTTGTCTACACCCTAGCTACACCCTGACTGTAACACTACATTCTGCACCCTCCCCTTTCCTTCTCTATGAACGGTATGCGTTGTCTGTATAATGTGCAACAAACAACACTTTTCATTGTCTACTAATACATGTAGGGGATACAGTCTGAGGATTCGGGGTAGACCATTTAGGACGGAGGTGAGGAGACATTTCTTCACCCAAAGAGTGGTGAGCCTGTGGAATTCATTACCGCAGGAAGTAGTTGATGCCAAAACATTGAATGTATTCAAGAGGTGATTAGATATAGCACTTGGGGCAAATGGGATCAAAGGTTATGGGGAGAAAGCAGGATTAGGCTATTGAGTTGGACGATCAGCCATGATCGTGATGAATGGCGGAGCAGGCTCGAAGGGCTGAATGGCCTCTTCCTGCTCCTATCTTCTATGTTTTCTATGTTTCCATGCAGCAATAATAAATCAAATCAAATCAAATCAAAGACAGCGGGGGCGAGGGCAAGCGGACCATTTGGTCTCCTTCCGTCTCTCCCACACCCTCTGCCAAAAAACGTAAAATCCAGCCCATGGGCACAGAGTTAAGTGGTGACAGCATGTTCAGCAACCTTGCAGGGGAAAGGGAGGTTAGAACTGGGACAGCAATTGGAAAGAACAGAAGCGTCAAAGGTCTTCTTTTTTCCCAGAGGGAAGATAATGATGTTATATTTGAAAGGTAATGGGGTGATGGCTTCACATTATTAACATTGCTGACACTGATCATTATTAGATTTGATGCGTTAGTATCTAGAGGATACGCTGTTAGATTTTTAAACTGCAATTTATAACATTGACAAAATATTCATTGTGTGGAAAGAAAATGTGGATTGCTTCAACAAGTTTTCTCATTGCATTTCAAGGCAATTATAACCACCATTAAGATGGAGCTAATTCAGAAGATTTAATCTAACCAGGGGTCTGTGCAATGAGCAATTGTGATAGACATGCAGCAAAATAATTGTTTGTTAACTCTTTTGTAAAAGGGTGCAAACTTTAGAAAGGTTCTGTTGGTGGAGGTGGGGGTTGTGAAACTGAACGTAACATCTAACAGGGTAATTGTTATCCTTCAATTATCAGATATCCGTGGAATCCAGGATTTCTTGGACAAAGCTTCTCAGCAAGGGATGGACGTGGCTCTGCAGAAAGTGGAGAACAACATCAACCGGATGATCAGTACCATGTTTGCCACAATGCGCTTGGAAGAGATGAACCGGTATCGTGACACACTTCGACGGGCAATTCTCTTCCTGAGCCCACAGACAGCAAAGGCTTTTGTCTCTCAGGTAGGGGTGCAACAGCATACAGCAACACCCTCTTAGAATAACACCGTCTCGGTAGCTGAAACCGGTTGCTATTGTGTCATCTGGTTACACGAAGGCCATCCGAGTTATGTAAATCTGATATATCATGGCAGGCGAGGTGTCAGAATTCTCAGTCTATGTTAGTTTTGCTGTTCAGTATGTACACAGTGCTTTGTTTTGTAACCTGTTAATTGCAACAAGTTTGGCCAAACCTAGGTGATGTGACAGTCTTACATTCAGATAATGGTGTCCAAGAGGTGGCCATTTTGAATCTCCTTATTAGTACCTCAACAGGTACCTCTTAGGTTTTCATTTATATAGCACCATTTATGCAGTACAATGTCCCAAGGCACTTCACAGGAGTGTAATGAGACAAAAGTTCACACCTAATGGGGATCATTCGGATGGGCAACGAAAAGGTTGGCCAAAGATTTAAGTTGAAAGGAGAGTGCTGAAGGAGGAGAAAATGTTAATGAGGCCAAGAGGTTTAGGGAAGGGCTTTAGAGTCTTGAGCTCAGATGGCTGTTGCTATTGGCAGAATGGGAAATCAGAAGCAGCCAGAGATGGAGGAATGCAGAGTTCAAGGAACTTGCAAACGCAGGGAGATCTGAGGCCATGGAGAAATTTGAAAACAAGAGTGAGAATTTTGAACCTGAGGTGTTGGCGGAGAGCCAATGTATGCAATGGGGTTGAGAGTGTGGCTTGAAGGGGATTAGAGCAGCAGAGTTTTGGAGAAACTCAACGTGGAAGAGAGTGGAAGGCATCACTGTGATTTCATAGCAATGCACACTGAATCATAGAACTGAATCATAGAATCCCTACAGTGCAGAAGGAGGCCATTTGGCCCATCGAGTCTGCATCAAGCACAATCCCACCCAGACCCTTCATATTTACTCTGCTAATTCCCCTAGCACTACAGTTAACTTAGCATGGCCAATCAACCTAACCCACACATCTTTGGACTGTGGGAAGAAACCAGAGCACCCAGAGGAAACCCACGCAGACACGGAGAGAACATGCAAACTCCACACAGACAGTGACCCGAGGCAGGAATTGAACCCGGGTCCCTGGTGCTGTGAGGCAGCAGTGCTAACCACTGTGCCACCCCTAGAATTTCAAAGTAGTTGATTGGCTATGCTAAATTGCCCCTTAGTGGCCCCGGGATGTGTAGGTTAGAGGGATTAGTGGGGAAAATATATGGGGTTATGGGGATAGGGCCTGGTGGGATTGTTGTCAGTGTGGACTCGATGGGCCAAATGGCCTCCTTCGGCACTGTAGGGATTCTATGATTCTATAATTCTACTGTGTTGTGGATTAATAAGAAGCTGCTTTGCACACGTGTTTATTCACAGGGTTGACTTGCTATTCTTAACCACACCGGCACAAAGAGGCTCTGAACAGGTAGCAGCAAGAGAGAGGAAAGAGAAGTCAGAAACTCAGTCATTCTGAGCAGCCCTCGGACACAGCAGAGCGGCCATGACGGCAATCTGAGGTGAACTGTCTGATTGCTGGTCAGTGGACAGGTGTGGAGCACCGAAGCAGGAAAATGAGGGAATAAGGAAGAGCTTTTTAAATTGCAATGAAAGTTGTGAATCTTTAAAAGAAATAATTGAACATCACTTGTCCCCAGTCGTGATCTTAGTGGTGAAGAGAGAGACTGTTTGTCCCCCCCACAAAGGACAAAAACAACAAGCATTTATTTTATTCATTCATGGGGCATGGGCATTGCTGGCTGGCCAGCATTTATTGCCCATCCTTAGTCATCCTTGAAACTGAATGGCTTACTTGGTCATTTTGGTAGGCCGTTGAGAGTCAACCACATTGTTATAAGGTAAGGACAGCAGATTTCCTTCCCTAAAGGACATTAGTGAACCAAATAGCTTTTTCCAACAATTGAAAATAGCTTCATGGTCATCAGTAGATTCTTAATTCCAGATTTTGTTTTCATTGAATTTATATTCCACCATCTGCCGTGGTGGGATTCGAACCCAGGTCTCCAGAACATTTGTTGAGTTTCTGGATTAATAGTCTAGCAATAATACCACTAGGCCATCATATCCTCATCTGGTACTTTCAAAGCACTTTTAATGTAGTTAAACATCCAATTGTTTCACAGGGACGGTTGTCAAATAACACGTTGACACTGAGTCACATAAGGAAATATTAGGACAAGCGACCAGTTGATGATTCTATACCAATTGTGTTTAGTTGTATGCAGATGGTGGGAATTAACTGGGGTTCCATAAATGGGCACAGATAAAAACTGCAGTTGTTGGATTGGCAGGTACATGCTTGTAATGTTTTAATTTGATTTGATTTATTATTGTCACATGTACTGTGATATAGTGAAAAGTATTGTTTCGTGTGTGCTATACAGACAAAGCATACCGTACATAGAGTACATAGAGGAGAAAGAAAGGAGACAATGCAGAATATAGTGTTGCAGTCATAGCTAGGGTGTAGAGAAAGATCAGTTTAATATATGATAGGTCCATTCAAAAGTCAGGGAAGAAGCTGTTTTGTGTCGGTTAGTACGTGTTTTTAGGCTTTTGTATCTTTTTCCCGATGGAAGAAGGTGGAAGAGAGAATGTCCGGGGTGCGTGAGATCCTTGATTATTCTGGCTGCTTTTCCGAGGCAGCGGGAAGTGTAGATGGAGTCAATGGATGGGAGGCTGGTTTGCGTGGTGGACTGGGCTACGTTCATAACACTTTGTATTTTCTTGCGGTCTTGGGCAGAGCAGGAGCCATACCAAACTGTGATACTACCAGAAAAGATGCTTTCAATGGTGCATCTGTAAAAAGTTGGTGAGAGTCGTAGTGGACATGCTGAATTTCCTTTGCCTCCAGAGGCACTGGTGAGCTTTTTTAACTATAGCGTCGGCGTGGAGGGTCCAGGACAGATTGCATGGATGGGATTTTACGTCCTCGCTCGAGCGAGAATGGAAATTCCCACCTGAGGTCAACAGTCATTTCTGTTGTCCGCCTCTTGACCGCTCCGGTTCCATGGCAGGCAGGATGGTAGAGTTCCGGCAAATCTGTAAATTTGTAAATAAACGTAACAGTGTGAAAAGATTGGCTGCGGTTCTGTACATTAGCATTGCCTTTCTAGAATGGAATAATCTGGTCAAAGGGATAGGTTTTAAGGAGTGATTTAAAGGAGGAAAGAGATAGGGAGGTGGAGAGATTCAGGGAAGGAATTCCAGAGCTCGGTGCATTGGCAGCTGAATGTCCGGCCACCAGAGGTGGAGTGAAGGAAATCCAAATTGTGCAAAAGACCAGAATTAGAGGAGTGAAAAGACATCAGGGGATTGTGGGACAGGAGGAAGTGCTGATAGAGATGGGGAGGAGTGAGGGTGCAGAGCAATTTTACCATCAGAAAGCGATATGGAAAATAGCGGTGCTGCTGGATTGGCAGTCAGTGCAGTTTCGTGCAACCCAGGGGTGGCAGAAAAGTAGGATTTGGCGCGAGTTAGGATACAGGTGTTTTGGATGAACTCAGGTTTTCGAAGCTGGCATATCCTTACCTCAGCAGCATATTACCTAGATTAAAACTAAACACTGTTACAGGCTCTTCAGCCAATGAGGCAGGAGCAGTGGGTGCAGCCCAAACACATTATTTTGAAACAAATTCTGAAGCCTCACCCTCAGAAAATAGTGGAAATACATACTAGCGCTAAACAAGTGCCATAATGTTCCTTCAAAGAGGCAGCGTCGTCATGGTGATGTGTCTAGCACAATGGAAAGCTTAGAAAAATGGCTTGATCAGTAATAGTATAAATTATTCTCTCACTGATGGCTGCAAGGAAGATTTACCACCTACAAGAGCAGGAACCAACAGAAAGATGAAAGCAGAACCACTCTGCCCCATCATCGCTGTTCCGGGAGCTAAGCTTGTTCGATAAACTTGTTGCGGGGAGGTGATGGCTTAGTGGTATTATTCCGAGACTGTTAACCTAAAAACTCAGCCAACATTCTGAGGACCTGGGTTCAAATCCCACTGCGGCAGCTGGTGGAATTTGAATTCGATCAAAAATTAAGAATCTACTGATGACCATGAAACCATTGTTGGGAAAACCTCTCTGGTTCTCTCATGTCCCTTAGGGAAGGAAATCTGCCGTCCTTACCCGGCCTGGCCTACATGTGACTCCAGAGCCACAGCAATGTGGTTGACTCTCAATTGCCCTCTGAACAAGGGCAACTAGGGATGGGCAATAAATGCTGGCCAGCCAGCGATGCCCATGTCCAACGTATGAATACAAAAAAAAAACGTCCTACTTTGTAAAACCAAACCCTCACACAAGATTTGCAGTCTTTTGCGAATCGTGGCCTACATTTCATGACTTTCTCAAAGGCCTGAAGCTATGGCTTTTGAAAGCTTGCCTCACTTTTCAGTGTTGGACTGTCTGTAGGGTATAAACCTGAATTTTTCAAATTAGGCCATGCAGGCTAACATGGTAATTATGCTTCATCTTTGTACCTCTGGATGGTGATTCTGACTGCAGAAATGACTTGACCTTTAGATCAACTGAAGCAAATTAAGTTTCAAACCAATTCTTCGCATCCTGTGAGGAGGAGAAATGAACCATTTTAATTTCACACTTTAAATGATCGGCCACAGTCTTCCGCCGGCTTGACACTTGCTCAACAGTGACACCTCTGGTCAGTTGCAGAATGGCTTTTGCTACCAAATAAACCTGTTGGACTTTAACCCGGTGTTGTTAAACTTCTTACTGCAGTTCCAGAATGGCAGGACAAAAAGGACATTTCAGTGTGGTTCATTTTCTTTGGATTAAGGTTGTTACTGGAGAGCAAGTGTGTTTTCTGGAGCTTCCAGCGAGGGCCTTTGATAGAATATAAGGAGCAATTCGGGCTTTGACTTTCAGTAGAATTGTTTTCCTATGGAAACAGGATTTTTGATTTGGTTTATCATTGTTGCATGTTCTTTTTTATTAGTGTCACAACTCGGCTTACATTACCACTGTAATGAAGTTACTGTGAAAATCCCCTAGTTGCCACACTCCGGTGCCTGTTCGGGTACACTGAGGGAGAATTTAGCATGGCCAATGCACCGAACCAGCACGTCTTTCAGACTGTGGGAGGAAACCGGAGTACCCGGAGGGAACCCACGCAGACTTGGGGAGAACATGCAGACTCTGCACAGACAGTGACCCAAGCCGGGAATCGAACCTGGGTCCCTGGCGCTGAGAGGCAGCAGTGCTAGCCACTGAGCCACCGTGCCACCCTTCTCATCCACAATGCAGCATCTCCAACAGTACGTGACTGCTTCTGCCTGTATTCAATTCTCACGTGACCACATAACATTCTGGCTCAGAGTGAGAGTGCTACCCTTAAACAAGGGAAACACTGTATTCTGCACAGCCTGTGTCTGTCCAATGATGAGAGGTTGAAAGACAATGTTTTTGATTTGATTTATTATTGTCACATGTATTGGGATACAGTGAAAAGTATTGTTTCTCATGCACTATACAGACAAAGCATTCCGTTCATAGAGTACATCAGGGAGAAGGAAAGGAGAGGGTGCTGAATGGTGTTATAGTCATGCCTAGGGTGTAACGAAAGATCAGCTTAATATAAGGTAAGTCCATTCAAAAGACTGATGGCAGCAGGGTCAGTTGGTACGTGACCTCAGACTTTTGCACCTTTTTCCAGACAGAAGAACATGGAAGAGAGTATGTCCTTGGTTCATGTGATTCTTGATTATGCTGGCTGCTTTTCCAAGGCAGCAGGAAGTGTAGATGGAGTCAATGGATTGGTGGCTGTTTTGCGT
The DNA here is from genome assembly GCF_964213995.1 of Mustelus asterias. Lineage (NCBI taxonomy): Eukaryota > Metazoa > Chordata > Chondrichthyes > Carcharhiniformes > Triakidae > Mustelus > Mustelus asterias. The sequence goes on along the minus strand of NC_135801.1, from coordinate 8,280,594 downwards.
GATGGACTGGGTTTCATTCCTTTGTAGTTTCTTGTGGACATGGTCAGAGCAGAAGCTATACTAAGCTGTGCTACATCAAGAAAGGATGCTTTCTCTGATGCATCAGTAAAAATTGATGAGAGTCGTAGCGGACATGCCAAATTTCCTTAGCCTCCTGAGAAAGTCGAGGCATGTATGTTGAGGAAACCAAAGCCCTATTTGAGACGGAGATGAGGAGGAATTTCTTCTGCTTGTCAGCCTTTGGTGTACTCTTCCCCAGTGAGCAGTAGAGACTGGGTCATTGAATATATTTAATTGTAGCCTCAACTCTACTTTCCTTCCTACCCCAAACCCTTGGACTCCCTTGTCAGTCAAGAAACTGTCCAAAAGCTTTAAAAATATTCCATCACCCAGCTCCCTGGGAAAGAGAGTTTCACAGACTCGCGACACTCTTGAGAGAAGAAAATTCTCCTCACCTGCATCTTAAGTAGGAGACCTCTTATTTTTTAAAAACTGCCCCCAAGTTCTGGTCTCTCTCACCAGGGGAAAAAAAAATAGGTTAAATAAGAAAATCTTATTCTGCTCCAAACCCACAGATAAGAAGTAGTGTTTTGCAGATAAACTGTCAGTCGTAAAGAGCACAGCCATCGCTTCTCACTGGCAAGAATCCAAAGGGTTTATATGAAAAAAAAACAGACAATAAAATCTTCACTGCAGTTCAGTGCTTGAGGTAATATGGCAGATAATAGTGGGAACTGACTGGCAATTAATCAAATGTTATAAAATGGAAAGCCATAAAATGTTTGATGATAGCAGGTTTTAGTCTTGTCGATTGGGGTGGGCAGTGCATAAACAATCGTGAAAATGCTAAATCATATTAAAAAAAACTGCTTTTGCTGGTCTCTCAGCTTTGTCATGTGGAGTGTGTGATGGTTAAATAATATTTATGGATTCTTCAGCATCCTCGGAGGGATCAGAGGGGATGAGAAAATACCTCCCAGCTCCGGCCCTTTCAACAAAATGCCATATTCTGACCTTCATTTAGCATGCAGATAACCTTTAACTGGAAAGGTTCCAGTGTGGTTTGAGTACAAATGACTTATGACAGTTCCTCAAGACCACATTCAGAGACAGGCAGCAAGTGTGCCTTGCTGTCCTTCAAGTTGTTCATTCTTAGAAGGTGGCGTGTCACAATAACAGCAGCCAGGAAGCCTCAGAGGTTTCCCAGTAGCTGTTTCTTTTTCTGAAGAGTTTGCTGCAGCGAGCAATCAGAGGTGCCAGAATTGAATAAAAACACACAAAAAAAAATTGCTCAGCCAGTCCGGCGGCATCTGCGACGAGATAAATAGAGCTATGATTGTTTGCCGAATACCTCCAGGCTCACCCGCAGCCTGGATTCTCTGGTGCCGCTGCAGTGAAGCGTTTTAGCTGAGCGCCAAATTCGCCATTCTTGCTGGCAGCAGGGGCGGGTACGGTGGCACAGTGGTTTAGCACTGCTGCCGTACAACACCAGGGACCCAGGTTCGATTCCAGCCTTGAGTGACTGTCTGTGTGGAGTTTGCACGTTCTCCCTGTGTCTGCGTGGTTCTTCTGCGGTTTCCTCCCACAGTCCAAAGAATTGCAGGTTAGGTGAATTGGCCATGCGAAAATGCCCCTTAGTATCAGGGGGATTAGTAGGGTAAGTACGTGGGGTAACGGGGATAAGGCCTGGGTAGGATTGTTGTCGGTGCAGATTTGATGGGCTGAATGGCCTCCTTCTGCACTATAGAGATTCTGTGGACGAGATTGGAGAATCCTGCCCATTAACTCTGTTTCTCTCTCCATAGATGACACCAGACATGGTGAATATTCCCAGCATTTTCTGTTTTTATTTCAGATTGGCAGCACATGTGGTACTTTATTCTTGCATCCGAGTTAAAGCCATGTCGATAAATGAGCAGGCAAGGGATTCCTCTCACAATATAATAGAAACATTCCACTTTCAGTTCCAGAAAATAATTCCCATTGGCGAATTGCATTTGAGCATCACTAATATATTCTGCGTCAAAATCTCAGAACCCCTTACCGAACATCAAGACATTTTTATCCCATATATAGGAAGAAGGCTGGAACCCATAATCAGCTTTGTGTTTCTGGCTTGCAGCAAAGCCAAAGACAGCTTGAAAAAACATACAATATCGAACTTCCATACCAGGACATGGATTAGGAGCAGAGGTAAGCCACTGAGCCCTTTGAGTCTGCTCTTCCTTTCAATAAGATCATGGTTAACCTGACTGTAACCTCCCATCCACCCCCAGTAACCTTTCACCCCTTGTCCATCAGGAATCTATCCACCTCTCCCTTGGAAACATTCAAAGATTCTGCTTCCACTGCCTTTTGAGGTAAGGCATTCCAAAGACTCACTACCCTCTGACAGAAAACATATCTCCTCAGTTCTGTCTTAAACGGGGGACGACTTATTTTAAAACAGTGAGATTCTCCCACAAAACGAAACATCCTCTCCATATCGATCCTGTCAAGATCCATCAGGATCCTATACACTTCAATCAAGTCACCCCTTTCTCTTCTGAACTTCAGCAGATACGCACTAATCCAATTTTTCCTCATAAGACAACCACCCATTCCTGGTAAAAGATAAATGCAAAATACAGCGGATCCTGGAATCTGAAACAAAAACAGAAAATGCTAGAAAATCTCAACACGTCTGACAGCATCTGTGGAGAGAGAATAGAGCCAACGTTTTGAGTCTAGATGACCCTTTGATGAAAGGTCATCTAGACTTGAAACGTTGGCTCTATTCCCTCTCCATAGATGCTGTCAGATCTGCTGAGATTTTCCAGCATTTTTCTGTTTTTGTCACCCATTCCTGGTATTAGTCCAGTAACCCTTCTCTGAACTATTATAGTCATAGAGTCATAGAGGTTTACAGCATGGAAACAGGCCCTTCGGCCCAACTTGTCCATGCCGCCCCTTTTTTTAACCACTAAGCTAGTCCCAATTGCCCGTGTTTGGCCCATATCCCTCTATACCCATCTTACCCATGTAACTGTCTAAACGCTTTTTAAAAGACAAAATTGTACCCGTCTCTACTACTACCTGTAGCAGCTTGTTCCAGACACTCACCACCCTCTGTGTGAAAAAATTGCCCCTCTGGACCCTTTTGTATCTCTCCCCTCTCACCTTAAACATATGCCCTCTAGTTTTAGACTCCCCTACCTTTGGATAAAGATATTGACTATCTAGCTGATCTACGCCCTTCATTATTTTATAGACCTTTATAAGATCACTCCTCAGCCTCCTACGGTCCAGAGAAAAAAGTCCCAGAGAATTGCTTCTTATGTATTTACATCTTTCTTTTAAATAAGGAAACTTATATTGTACGCAGTATTCCGAATGCGGCCTTACCACATGTGGCCTTGGATAACTGAAGCATAACCTCCCTACTTTTCTAATTAATTGCCCTCGCAATAAATGATACCATTCTATTAACTTTCCAAGTTACTTGCTGTACCTGTGTACTAGCCATTTGCAATTCATACACTAGGACACTCTAAACTTCAACTTAATACCTCCCTCAAAACCAGACATTTCTGTTTACCTTTGTGAAAAATGATTCAAATCTCAATCTATCACAAGATTGATTTTTTTCTCTCTTTACCAAGCTGCTGCGTGCAGTGTTACAGCTGGAATCCATTCAATCTGTTTCAGACTGATAAGAAGAACTTGCATTTCTATAGCACCTTTCATTATTTCACAATGTCCCAAAGCGTTCCACAACCAATGAAGTGCTTTTAAACCATTATTATTGTGTCGGAAACACAACGGCCAAATTGCACACTGTAAGATAACACATAGGCAGCAATCAGCTCATCAGTTCCTTTTGTGCTATTGGGTTCCAGATTAGTGATTAGTGGCACAGTAGCAGCATATAAGGCACGGTAGCACAGTGGTTAGCACTGCTGCTTCACAGCGCCAGGGACCCGGGTTCAATTTCCGGCTTGGGTCACTGTCTGTGTGGAGTTTGCACATTCTCCCCATGTCTGCATGGGTTTCCTCCGGGTGCTCCGGTTTCCTCCCACAGTCTGAAAGGTGTGCTGGTTAGGTGCGTTGACCCAAACGGGTGCCAGACTGTGGCAACTAGGGGAATTTCACAGTAACTTCATTGCAGTATTAATGTAAGCCTTACTTATGACTAACTCTGCTGCCTCACAGCGCCAGGGACCCGAATTCGTTTCTGGGTTCCACACTGTCTGTGCGGAGTCTGCATGTTCTGCCCCCGTGTCTGCATGGGTTTCCTCCGTATGCTCCAGTTTCCTCCCACAGTCCAAAAACACATGCTGTTTAGGTGCATTGGCCATGCTAAATTCTCCCTCAGTGTAACCGAACAGGTGCCGGTGTGCGGCAACGAGGGGATTTTTCACAGTAACTTCATTGCAGTGTTAATGTAAGCCTACTTGTGACACTAATAAATTAACTTTCAAATTTTAGTATTGGCCAGCACACTGTGGAGGGCAACCCTGCTGTTCTTCAGATAATAACACTGTGAAATCTTTGAGCTATACCCACCGAGAGTGCACACAGGAAACTTCATTGAGCATCTCGTCCGAAAGATGGCATCACTGACAATGCAGCACTCCCTCAGAGGCAAGAGTACTTCCCAATGAATCAAGACCAACAGAAAAGAGAATTTGGACATCATCTAGAGGATTTGATGGAATCATAGAATCCCTACAGTGCTGAAGGAGGCCATTCGACCCATCAAGCCTGCACCCACAACAGTCCCACCCAGGCCCTAACTCCACATATTTATCCTGCTCATCCCCCTGACACTAACAGGCAATTTAGCATGGCCAATCAACCTAACTCGCACGTCTTTGGAGTGTGGGAGGAAACCGGAGGAAACCCACGCCGACACAGGGAGAATGTGCAAACTTCATGCAGACAGTCACCCAAGCCAGGAATTGAACCCGGGTTCCTGGCGCTGTGAGGCAGCAGTGATAACCACTGTGCCACCATACCGCCCAAATTAGAACCCCCTTTGCCCAATGCCTGTTAAATCCAAGGAATGGTTTACTACTCATTTTCCATCCCATAGTTCTCTCCTTGAGTGTTTGAAATGCCTACCTGCCTTGGGTTGAGAGACCACCCATGAATAAATGTGCATCAGGATATGTGTCAGTCAGAACTCCAGTATAATTTTAACTGCTTGCCCAGCGTTTTCATGGCCCATCTTTCCAAAAAATTCCTCCTCCTCTGGGCCACACAGAGAAAGTTCGAGCTCCTGCCTTGTGACGCATTAAACCCTCCTGAACCTGGCCCATCCCTCCCTCCCACCCCCGACCGCCAGCCCAGTGACCTTTGATCGTATCACGGGTAGGCTGAACCAAGGTGCCTGTTGGGGGCAAGCAGGCAGGGGGAGGATAATGAGGCCTGCCCATTAAAATAGGCTGGGCCTCCAAGTGCAGCAGCCCGATCAAATGACCTAGACCTCATACCGCTCTCTACCTGGGAGTGAAAACCTCCCTCCAATCATTCACTGTAACATTGTGTATTAATGATGATTCAGTCTCAAATAGATTGACCAGATTCCAGCCCAAACACAGCAGGCAGCAGCGAGCTAAAGAGGAAAAGAATTCAATCCAGTAATGATGAAATAGATTTAGAATTGAATCATTTTTCACAAATGTAAATAGTGGTGTAGGATACAGAAAGATAGTCTGTCTGAAACGGATAAAATAAATTCAAAGGCAAAGGTCTCATTCATCATGAACTAGCTATCAGTTTGGACAGAATTGCATCCTCAACTATTGATTGATTTGTTCAATAAATACACCAGGGTGAAGTCGTGTTGGGGACTAAACATTTTTGGGATGCAACAAAAAAAATTGTCATGCAGAATTGTGGTGCAGACGTGATCAGATACCTGCCATGTCTCCCACCGTTCTCATCCTAGCAGGAGACCTTTCAGCCCATTAAGGTTGTTTAGCCCAGACAGGGCTAATCCATATCATAGAATAATAGAATCATAGAATCCCTACAGTACAGAAGGAGGCCATTCGGCCCATTAAGTCTGCACCGACAACAATTCCACCCAGGCCCTATCCCCATAACCCCACATATTTACCTTGCTAATCACCCCAAAACTAGGGTCAGTTTATCATGGCCAATCAACCTAACTCGCACATCTTTGGACTGTGGGAGGAAACCGGAACATCAGACATAGGGAGAATGTGCAAACTCTACACAGACAGTGACCCAAACTGGGAATAGAACCCAGGTCCCTGGCGCTGTGAAGCAGCAGTGCTAACCACTGTGCCATCGTGCTGCCATTGTAACTCGACCCGCCCATCTTGGCTCCATACCGTTTTGAAGCCTTGGATGAAAGAGATTTATCAATCTCAGGACTACAATCATTAATCAAGCTAGCATCTACTGCTTTCAGTAGGTAAGAGTTCCACACATCTATCACCCTTTACTTGACAACATATTTCTGACATTCTCTCATGCTGGGCTGGTTCAAGTACTTGCCCACCAGCAGAAAAGCTTTCTCTCTATTTACCAACCAATTATTTCCTTTGAAAATACTATAAGCCTCAATCAAATCAACCATTACCTGCTGTATTTCAGGGAGTACAAAGTCTAGTTTATGCAATCCCTCCTGACAATCTAACCTTGGAACCCGAATAACATGCTGAGAATCTGCACTATACTTCTCCCAAAGCCAATACATCCCTTCTGAGATGCAGTCCCCGGATCTGCACACAATACCTAAACATGGACTAACCAGAACTGTGGCAAAACTTCCTCCCCTACATATCCCCAGATGTAAGGTTCACGTTTCATTAGATTTTCTGATTATATCTTGTGCCTGATCACTACTATGTTTTAGTGATCTGTGTGCATGATTCCTGTGATAACCACCCACGAGACCCATGGAGGAATCAATGATTGATCTCCCTCTAGGGCTCATTGAGGATGAGTTCCCCTGGTAACAGGCAGTAGCCTATCCAACTGCAACTCATCACCTGAGCCTTTTATAAGGCAGGCCAAGGACTGGGCCTGCTGAACTGTAGTCCCAGGGAATGTGTGTTCACCAATGTAGTGGCTTTACCTTGCATTCTATAATAAACAATGTCATGCTTCCTGAGTCATTACAATCTTTTTGATCCTCCACTCTTACTAGCTTTTCAAGATTTAAAAATGCTTCAGCTATCTCGGCCCCAAGCTTCAGAATTCCTTCCCTAAAACCTCTCCATCTCGCTCCCTCCTTTTCCAACGCTTCTCATAACTCACCCCTTTGACCATGCTATTAGTCACCTGTCCCAATGCCTCCTTACCTGGCCATGTGCCAATTTTTGTCTGGTTATACTGCTTGGGACTTTTGTTTTATGCTGGTGAAGGTGCCAGACAAATGTAAGTTAGTATTGCTGCATTAAGCACTTGGGCAGTAGGTCACCACCTTAGTCACAAGTTGGGCCCCTAGTCATTGCAGAGTGAACAAGGTTAAATATGCAATGTGTCAAACGCTTCTTCACATGGACAGAGCAAAGGTGATCAGGTGTTAGTGTTGTGCGTGCATAACTCCCAATTCAATAGAACCAGGAGTGAGTCACTATTTTTTTTGTTTGATCTGATTTGGCTTGATTTGATTTATTATTGTCACATGTATTGGCATTCAGTGAAAAGTATTGTTTCTTCCGCGCTATATGGACAGAGCATACCGTTCATAGAGAAGGAAACAAGAGAGTGCAGAATGTAGTGTTACAGTCATGGCTAGGGTGTAGAGAAAGATCAACTTAATGCAAGGTAGGTCTATTCAAAAGTCTGACCGCAGCAGGGAAGAAGCTGTTTTTGAGTCGATCCACTCCCTTGATCAGAAAAAGGATATTGCCTTTGGAAGTTATGAAAGGGAGAGATTTTTTTTTCATTTGTGGGACATGGGTGTTGCTGGTTGGGCAACATTTATTGCCCATCCCTAGTTGCCCTTGAGAATGTGGTGGCGAGCTGTCTTCTTGAAATGCTGATACAACTGAGTGGCTTGCTAGGCCATTTCAGTGGTAGTTGAGACTCAACCATATTGCAGTGGCTCTAGAGTCACATGTAGGCCAGACCATGTAAGGACGGCAGATTTCCTTCCCTAAAGGACATTAGTGACCCCAATGAGTTTTTCCGACAGTCGACAATGGCTTCACAGTCATCAGTACCTCCTTATTTCCAGACATTTTTTTTTAGTGAATTCAAATTCCACCATCTGCCATGGCAGGATTCGAACCCGTGTCCCCAGGACATTAGCTGAGTTTCTGGATTAATAGTCGAGTGACAATACCACTAGGTCATCGCCTTCCCCATGGATATCCCCCAAGATTATACTCTAATGGAAGCTTAAGAAACAACAGATTACCAATTCAGAAATGCTTAACCAAATCCTCTGGAAAGGTCATGGTGACTTCACTGTCATTCCATCATCAATGCATAAATTTTGTCAGCAAGTTCGCAAAAAAGGAGATAACCCCTTGAGTGGAGGATCAAATTCTTCAGAAATTGCCAAGTGTTCACCATTAGCTTCTCACAAACGGATCCCACCCTTAGCCTCCCCACTATTTTTAACCACTTAATGGGGCATTATGGTGGTGCAGTGGTTAGCACTACTGCCTCACACTTCCAGGGATCCAAGTTCAATTTCAACCTTGGTGACTGTCCGTGTGGAGTTTGCATGTTCTCCCCGTGTCTGCGTGGGTTTCCTCTGGGCACTCCAGTTTCCTTCCAAAGATGTGCAGGTTAGGTGGATTGGCCATGCTAAATTGCTCCTTAGTGAGCAAAGATGTGTAGGTTAGTTGGGATGAGCCATGGTAAATGTGTGGGGTACGCATTGTACCTGATACGCTGCAGGAAAGGATGTCCTGAGGCATGGTACATTGGGGAGACCATGCAGACGCTACGACAACGGATGAAGAAACACCGCTCGACAATCACCAGGCAAGAGTGTTCTCTTCCTGTTGGGGAGCACTTCAGCGGTCACGGGCATTTGGCCTGTGATCTTTGGGGAAGCGTTCTCCAAGGCGGCCTTCACGACACATGACAACGCAGAATCGCTGAGCAAAGACTGATAGCCAAGTTCCGCACACATGAGGATGGCCTCAACCGGGAACTTGGGTTCATGTCACACTTTCTATAACCCCCACGGCTTGCCTGGGCTTGCAAAATCTCACAAACTGCCCTGTCTGGAGACAATACACATCTCTTTAACCAGTGCTTAACGCTCTCTCCCCTCACATTGTCTATACCTTTAAGACTTGATTACCTGTAAAGACTCGAATTCCAACCATTATTTTGTAAATTGAGTTTGTGTCTTTATATGCCCTGTTTGTGAACAGAACTCCCACTTACCTGATGAAGGGGCAGCGCTCCGAAAGCTAGTGACTTTTGCTACCAAATAAACCTGTTGGACTTTAACCTGGTGTTGTGAGACTTCTTACTGGGGTTACAGGGACAGGGCTTGGGTAAGGTACTTTGACAGAGAATTGGTGCAGACTCGATGGGCTGAATGGCCTCTTTTTCACCGTCGGGGTTCTATGATACTATGATTTGCACATGAATTGCCCATTAATCTCACTGCAGAAAGTAAATTTAATACCAGGCAACCTCTCCAGCCCCTAAAGGGAACAAATTATGTTTGACCAGAAAGATGCGACATGGTGGCACAGTGGTTAGCACTGCTGCCTCACAGCACCAGAGACTGAGTTCAATTCCTGGCTTGCGTCACTGTCTGTGTGGAGTCTGCACATTCTCCCTGTGTCTGCGTGGGTTTCCTCTGGGTGCTCTGGTTTCCTCCCACACTCCAAAGATGTGCCGGTTAGGTGCATTGGCCATGCTAAATTCTCCCTCAGTGTACCCGAACAGGAGCCGGAGTGTGATGACTAGTGGATTTTCACAGTAAATTCATTGCAGTGTTGAGTAAGCCTACTTGTGACACTAATAAATAAACTTTACTTCACTTTAAGATGCAAGAAAAATTCTAACGCCGAACACAGTGATGCCCATCTCCAAGAAGACTTGACCTAGTCAGGCACTGGGAGAGTAAAGCAGGTTAAAATCAGCCATAAACAACTGCGCATTTTTTGGACATTGTCCAAAACTGAAATCTGTCACATTGTACATGACATTATCGCAGAGTACATACGGTGGAGGAAAGCACCTTTGATGGATAGAACCACCTTGAGAATATGTCAACTCCCTATCAAACCTAAAGGATCATTTACTTCTAATTGTTTTGTCACCCACTTTATTGAATAGCCAGTCTACTGGGGAAGAAGAGAAACAATAATGGTTTTTTGTCAAATTCCACAATCCCTGTAGACTTTAGCAAGACTAGTTCAAGACTGTCATGAAAACCCCTTCACCCCAATATATATGTCTTCCAGATTAACAAGACAATCCTGTGTTTGGCAAACTTCTACCAAGCACGTAGCAAAACTTGGAATGCTAGTGGAGTGGTTATACTACTGGGCAACTCACCCAGTGGCTGATATTATAATAAAATAGATTTAGGTTTTATTAAAAAAAACTACTGGCACATCTTGAGAACGAAGAGCTGTAATAGGTTTAAGTGCTCAGAGTGTAGGATTTGCTACTTTAGTGCAATGTGTTATATTGACTATTGGATTGCTAATGAATTCATTCTAGTTGTTAAATATGCGAATTGGATACTATATACACCATCACAGGGAGATATTGGAACATCATGGGTGGCACGATGGTACAGTGGTTAGCACTGCTGCCTCACAGAGTCAGTGGGTTTCCTCTGGGTGCTCCAGTTTCCTCTCACACGCCAATGATGTGCAGGTAAGGTTAATTGGCCACACTAAATTGCCCCTTAATGTCAGAGGAATTAGCAAGGTAACTACATGGGGTTATGGGGAATGACCTCCTTCTGTACTTTTTTTATTCATTTGTGGGACATGGGCGTCGTTGGCTGGACAGCATTTATTGCCCATCCCTTGGAGGGCAGTTGGGAGTCAACCACATTGCTGTGGTTCTGGAGTCACATGTAGGCCAGACCGGGTAAGGACGGCAGATTTCCTTCCCTAAAGGACATTAGTGAACCAGATGGGGTTTTTCCAACAATCAGCAATGGTTTCATGGTTATCAGCAGATTCTTAATTGCAGATTTTTTTTTATTGAATTCAAATTCCACCATCTGCCGTGGCGGGATTCAAACCTGGGTCCCCAGAGCATTACCCTGCGATTACAAATCCAGTGACAATACCACTATGCCACTGCCTCCTCCTGCAGGGTTTCTATAATTTGGTCTTTCATACAGCCTAGTAGAACATGTACCCCAGACACATAAGACATGTTATAATAAAACTCTTGATTCGTATAAAAGCAAATTACTGCAGATGCTGGAATCTGAAACTAAAAGAGAAAATGCTGGAAAATCTCAGCAGGCCGGGCAGCATCTGTGAGGAGAGCATTTTCTCTTTTGGTTCCTGATTCAGATATCTCATTCAGACTCATTAAGTAAATTGATCAAAAACACAGACGATACCAAACTGCCCATGGGGATTTTAAAAATTCATTCATGGGATGTGGACACCGCTGGCTAGGCCAGAACTTATCACCCATCTGAGCTGTCATTGCAAAGGTGGTAGTTAACCACATTCTTGAACCGCTGCAGTCCATATGATGTAGGTACACCCACAATGCTGTTAGGGAGGCAGTTCCAGGACTTTGACCCAATGACACTTGAAGAATCAGAGGGTGGGATACTCCGGCCATGCTCGCCCCAAAACCGGAGAATCCCACCCGAGGTCAATGGACCTTTGCATGGTCCCCCCCGCCCCCGCCCCCCCCCCCCCCCCCCCCCCGCCCCCACCCTCCAGCCCATTACGATTCCCGCAGCGGGCACGATGGGAAAACTCCTCCCCTCCCCATGATATATTTACAAATCAGAATTGTGCGTGACTTGGAGGAGAACCTTCAGGGGGTGATGGTGCGCCCATGGTTCTGGATGCCCTTGTCCCTCTATAGGGGAGAGGTCATGGATTTGGAAGTTGTTGTCGAAGGAGCCTTGATGAGTTGCTGCAGGGCGTCTTGTAGATGGGACACACTGCTACCGCTGTGCACCAGTGTTGGAGGGAGTGCATGTTTAAGGCGTGGTAGCTAATGACATATTAACTTATTGGGCTCTTAGCCAGAGACAGAATGGATTTTTTGTGTTTTTTTTAAATGAGTGAGAATGGTTTCTGCTCTGATTAAAGCCAGCAGTTTTATAGAATTAAGGCATAGAATAAAAGACAAAACCACCAATCCTGCTTATGAAATTGAAATTGATAAATATCTGGACATGAGTTGTTATTTCAAGCATTTCAAAATGGAAATTTACCTGGTGTTGGAGGAAAAGAACAAGCAAAATTTGTTAATTCCTGGAATCAAACAGAAATATTTGATTACTGTTTAAAGGATATTCCATTTGACTGTAAAGATTCTCCAGAACTCCTGAAAGTATAGTTCAGTGGAAGATATACATTTGGCTATTGATAAACATTCACGGGCGGCACAGTGGTTAGCACTGCTGCCTCACAGCGTCAGGGACCCGGGTTTAATTCCAGCCTCGGGTCACTGTCTGTATGGAGTTTGCATGTTCTCCCCGTGTCTGCATGGGTTTCCTCCGGGTGCTCCGGTTTCCTCCCACAGTCCGAAAGACGTGCTGGTTAGTTGCATTGGCCATGCTAAATTCTCCCTCAGTATACCCGAACAGGCGCTGGAGTGTGGCGACTAGGGGATTTTCACAGTAACTTCATTGCAGTGTTAATGTAAGCCTACTTGTGACACTAATTAATAAACTTTAACTTTATATATTGGGATACGGTGAAAGGCATTGTTTCTTGCGTGCTATACAAACAAAATATACCGGAGAAGGAAAGGAGAGGGTGCAGAATATAGTGTTACAGTCATAGCTATCACACTCACGGAGTGTGAGCAGACTCGATGGGCCGAGTGGCCTAATTCTGCTCCGATGTCTTATGGTCTCACTGTAGGAAGCATTGTTACGGCTGACCACAAGAATGTTACGCCAACCATGGCACGAGGTGGAGTATTTCTGCTGGGTTTCAGAAGCAGTGCTATTTGAATAGTCACCTCGATCTTTTTGTAATTAAGTCTGAAGATAAGAGAATAAAATGCTTTCCATTCAGCTCTTACAGCGCATCAGCTGGCTTCTGAGTTGGAACCCCTTCAGTCAGGCCTCAAAAATAAATTTAAAAATCGACTGCCAGATTCAGGGATCGAAAAAAGAAGCAACAAAGTACTGAACAGCGTCTTGTACTTTCTCAGTCAATGAATAAAGGGGTTCCTTTTATTTTTGAAGATAAACACTTTGCGGGGAAGGGAGAGAAAAAAGAAATGCCAGAGATTTGTTGTGGTGGCAGAGGTAACCCCATTGCGGTGGCAGAGGTAACACTGTGTGCATGTATCAAATGGTATTTCAATGGAATGACTATATGAATGACAGATTGATCTTTTCCACTTCACAGGTTGTTGACTCCAATCTGGTGGCTTTCGATTGTCACTGGATCTTCATAAATGAGGTAATTGTTCATGTGCGGGGGGAGCGAAATGAAGCAAAATTCGACCAAAGTTTTGCCAAGTTGCAATAGATATTATAATTACTTTTTTTTTATCCTGACCGTACAAAAAGGCATGAATATGTGGAAGGCCCCCTTGCTTACTAATGACCCCCGCTATCCGATGCAAATGGGCACCGTGGAATCTGGCAGAAACAAAGGGAATGGGAGATATATTTTAATAGTCCTTTTGGGTGGGATGATTGGCAGCACTATCCTGCGGGGTGTCTTGGCCTGTCCTGCTGCCTGACAGTGTGTACTGGTGGCTTTCTTGTCTGAAATACAGGCCTCCTTTTGTCAGCCCCAGTGAATACGTCGCAGCAGTGTCACTTTGCTTCATTCATACTTTGGTTCCTTGGCAAAACTTCTTGTCGCCACGGCTGGAATCTGTCGTTAGAAAGCTTTTGTCTGTTTGGGTTGAGTCACCGTGCTTGTTTTAAAGAGACATTGCCATTTCCTTTTTGGTTTGTGGTTGAAAATTAAACATACATGGACCTGAAGGAGCAACTGCCTGACTTATGAGCTGAATTCAGTCAATTATGACTAATAAATGTCATACGGGGGCGAAGATAGTAAGCTCAAAGATTAACTGTTGCCCTGCATGTTGCTGGATGCAGCTCTAAGGAGCTCAAGGATCAATTGTGTCAACTTCCACAGCCAGTTTCTTCCTCCTTATCCAGACCTCAGGACTCTCCATTATTAAGGCACAGTGCAATATGTGGCCGTTTAGTGTTCAGACTTGATTCAGAGCGGTTCAACTGGTCGATGATGTGTTAGCAGCTGGTCATCTGTTAGGAGCGGGCAGGTACAGGACACCCCCACATCACTTCTTTCTCCCACCATCACCGACCCTCCCCCTGTCCCCACCCCTCCACCAACTACCCCCACTTCCCCTTCCCCACTTGCAACTTTCTCAAACTACAGGATGTGCCATGCTAGATGCCTCCACAGGTAAGTGAGAGAATGTCCTCAGGTGGGCCAACTTAGACAGTTTCCCCGGAGCCAGTGGTAAAGCATTATTGGTCAAGACGAATCGTTTGAGGAATGGGAATGTGGCACTTCTGCAGTTAAGGGGACATAGCCAAAGTTAACGCATCCTTAAACAAATAACAAAGACTTGAGTGCTCTTCTTTTCCCAAAGGTAGGGGAGTCTAAAACTAGAGGGTATAGGTTTAAGGTGAGAGGGGAGAGATATAAAAGCGTCGAGAGGGGCAATTTTTTCCCACAGAGGGTGGTGAGTATCTGGAATGAGCTGCCAGAGGCAGTAGTAGAGGCAGGTACAATTTTGTCTTTTAAAAAGCAGTTAGACAGTTACATGGGTAGAATGGGTATAGAGGGATATGGGCCAAATACGGGCAATTGGGACTAGCTTAGTGGTAAACAAATGGCAGCATGGGCCGAAGAGCCTGTTTCTATGCTGTAAATCTCTATGACTCTACTCAACATTTGTACAGATACAAAAAATTCCTGCCAAACTGATTGTTTTTGGGAGTCCAGAAAGCATAGGTTCTCAGGAATTTGAAGTATATCACTGCTGGATGTATATTTACCAGACTATATATCCACAAAGAACTTCCCGACAATGTTACAACATTTGTAGATGTCACCATTAACTTTTTGTTGGTTACCAAATGCAGGAATTATTGCAACATCATACCAAAATGAAAGAAACTGCATTATTCTCAGTCCTTCTGCACATGTACAACCTACCCTGTCATGGATCTACCTGATTTTCAAACTCTGGTTTGACAATTTCCTGGAGGTTTAGTCCAATGACATTCCATTTACAACTGTCGCACTTGGTCAAAACTGTCTTTCTTCTCCAATGCCCCCTCCTCCACCAACCTCTGTTTTTCTTTTCTTTGCAAAATACTGAACAAAAGCGTTGAAAGAAAATGTAAAAAGAAACAACTTTTAATGCCCGCATGATGTTTCTCTGGGTGTTGTTCGCACTAAGTGTACAAGCGATTCCTGGATGGTCCATAAAAATTCCAGATGGTTGAATACCCCAACTCTTCCCTCTGCACACAAAACATCAAAGGGAAGACTTTGTGAAATATTCTGTGATGATGACAGCCCACAAAAGTTTAGAATATGCACCTGTAGTTTCACCTCTATTAATATAAAGGGGTGGAGATGCCAGCGTTGGACTGGGGTAGGCATGGTAAGGAGTCTCACAACACCAGGTTAAAGTCCAACAGGTTTATTTGGAATCACGAGCTTTTGGAGCGCTGCTCCTTCATCAGGTGATCACTCCTGGCGACTCCTCGCTACTCACCTGATGAAGGAGTAACACTCCGAAAGCTCGTGATTCCAAATAAACTCGTTGGACTTTAACCTGGTGTTATGAGACTTCTTACTCTATTAATATAAAGCATAGGAATAAGACTTGGCTATTCAGCCCCTCAAATCTGTTCTGTCATTCAATGACGTCAATGTTGACCTAAATACTGAATATTGTATAGCTGTGTATCCCTTAATTCCCTTGACTACTTTATCAAATTCCTTTTACAATCCTAAAAATCTCAACTAAATTATCCTTTCACCTTCTGCACTCCAAGAATACAAGTCTAGTTAAGTAATCTCTCCTCATCATTTACTCACAGCGCCCTGGCGACATTCTAGCTGATTTGTGTTGCACTCCTTCCAAAGTCAATAATATCTTTTCTCGGAGGCGGTTCCTAGAATTATAGACAAATGGTCCTTTATGCCTCACCAGCATAGGAGTTCTGCGATACTGACTGGCAGGGATAAACACAATGAGGCACTCATTCATTCCAGTGACCCAGTAATCGCAGCGCAGTGAATCAAGTATGCAGATCACCACACCAGAGTCTCACATCCAACGCTTCCGCCAAAAAGGGTTCCAGGGCAGGAGTGTACAGTCTCTGAATTTGTTTCAGCCAATTGAATGGTGACTGGCTCTCAGTCCCCGACGTTTTAGATATAGGCCAGGAATTTCCTCAAAGCTCCTGCCAAGCTCCTGGCAAAGAGTGGCAGCAGCAGCTCAGAGAAAATTAGTGGCAATAGTTGCTGTCGACATGAAGTACCCAGGTAATAAATTCACTATCCTCAGCATTGCAATGAGGTTCCAAGACTGTGGATTATTGAGTTTTTAAAAAATTTGTCAGCATAACATGACACCATTCACCCACATTTACCCAAATGCAGTAAATAGGTGGGTGTGAAGAGGGGACGGGTGGGTGCAGAGAGGGGACAAGTGGGTGGGTGCTGAGAGGGGGTGAGTGTGGAGAGGGGATGGGTGGGTACTGAGAGGGGGTGGGTGCGGAGAGTGGGTGGGTGGGTGCTGAGAGGGAGTGCGTGGGTGCTGAGAGAGAGTGAGTGCAGAGAGTGGGTGGGTGGGTGCTGAGAGGGAGTGCGTGGGTGCTAAGAGGGTGTGAGTGCGGAGAGTGGGTGGGTGCTGAGAGAGGGTGGGTGCGGAGAGTGGGTGGGTGGGTGCTGACGGAATGTTAGTGGGTGCTGAGAGAATGTTTCCTCCTTTGGGGGGCTCAAACCAGAGGGCACAGTGTAAAAATTAGGGGTCTCCCATTTAAGACTGAGGTAAGATGAAATTCTATCGCTCAGAGGGTCATTAGTCCGTGGATTTGTCTTCATCAGAGAGCAGTGGAGGCTGGGTCATTGAAAACGTTCAAGGCTGATTATTGATCGGCGAGGCAATTGAGGGTTATGGGGAGGCAGACTGGAAAATGGAGTGGAGACCACAATCTGATCAGCCATGATCTTATTGAATGGTGCAGCAGGCTCGAGGGGCCGAGTGGCCTACTCCTAAATCTTGATGTCTTTGTTCTAATGAGGTGTTGCGAGTGCAAAGTCTTTCTGTGAAGGAAAGGAGGCTAAAAATTGAGGATAAAGCCAAGTTGGGGAAATTCTGGGTGATTTGTGTTCCTGGAGCTTTCATCGCATGGTGCCCCCATTCCCACATTCCTGCCATTGGACACCCAGCACCATCCTCACAGCTCTCCCACATCAATTGGTCAGAAACCAGACTCTTTTGGTGACCTGACTGGAGGATTCTTGACTGTCAGTCAAGCAGCCTTTTTTTCACCACCTCCCATATTTTTAGAATGAAAAAAACATAAAAATGTTTGAAGAAACAAACGCAAACATGTTTTTCTTTCAGCGACTCAATGATTCTTATTCCTGAGTTACTCTTGTCAGTGTGCTGGAGATTAATGTAGATTTGTATCCGATGACCCTATTTTTGCAGCCCCAAGGATCATGCTTTTGTGTGTACTCAAAGTACAAACCGCCCCCCCCCCCCCCCCCCCCCCCTCCCCTCCCCACCACCCCACTTTAGCTATATTCGCATTGGTGGTCAACCTCAATTTCTTTTTCACCACAGAACTGCATGTTTTCCTCCTTTGCCTTGTGCTAAGCTTCCCTCACTAGAAAAGGTCCCTTTTCTCCATTCATCCCCCATCCATTCCTTTCAAATTCCTGAAAGATCAAAGAGAAATTTACTGTTTTATCTAGAAAATGGCACCTCCAACAATGCAGCACTCCCTCAGGACTGACCCTCTCACAGTGCAGCATTCCCTCAGTACAGACCCTCTCACAGTGCAGCACTTCCTCAGGACTGACCCTCTGACAGTGCGGCACTCCCTCAGTACTGACCCTCCCACAGTGCAGCACTCCCTCAGTACAGACCCTCTCACAGTGCAGCACTCCCTCAGTACTGACCCTGTGACAATGCGGCACTCCCTCAGTACTGACCCTCCCACAGTGCAGCACTCCCTCAGGACTGACCTTCTGACAGTGCAGCACTCCCTCAGTACAGACCCTCTCACAGTGCAGCACTCCCTCAGTACTGACCCTGTGACAGTGCAGCACTCCCTCAGGACTGACCTTCTGACAGTGCAGCATTCCCTCAGTACTGACCCTGTGACAGTGCAGCACTCCCTCAGTACTGACCCTCCCATAGTGCAGCACTCCCTCAGCACTGACCCTTTGACAATGCAGCACTCCGTCAGTACTGACCCTCTGACAGTGTGGCACTCCCTCAGTACTGATCCTCTTACAATTGTGGCACTCCCTCCAGAGAGTGGCGAATGTGTGGATCTCACTGCTACAGAATGTAGCAGAGATCAAGACGTTCTGCGATTTCAAGAAAAAATTAGATATAGCTCTTGGGGCTAAAAAGACCAAGGGATATGGAGGGGGAAGGGAGAATCAGGATATTGAATTTGATCATCAGCCATGATCAAAATGAATAGCGGAGCGGACTCGAAAGGCCGAATGGCCTATTCCTGCTTCGAGTTTCTATGTTTCTACATCATTAATCCAGGACTTTGTGTAGCTGTCTGGGGCCTCCTTCAGAGGATTTGAGGGAAGAGGATAAAATAAAGCAAAATAAAATGCTTCAACATTCTGCCCTAGTGACTGCAGTGAAATGTGGAGAAACAGATCTCTCTCCAGAACTAATTAGACCTCAAATGTGTTAATTATTGAGCGGGTGAATCTTGGTTCTTCCTTAATGATTCTAAACAAGGCGCATGCACCAGTGGGAGAAAAACACAAGGCTGTTCCCTGCAGCTTTTCATGTGGTGATTGTGAGAATATGGGGCTGTATGAATTAGCAAAATTAATTAACGCAACGTCCCTTGCTGCTAAGCTTTTATTTAAGGACTGCGCTTTATAGAGCCCTGGTTCATTCAACAACAACAAAAGTGTGTTCGTGTCATGCTGTGCAAAGGAACATTACAAATGAATGGGTTATTTTCAATGCGAGAACCTTCCTTAGCATTGCAGAGGGATGTTGGATACAAATGCATCAATTCTTAATACCACACAACAGGATTTCAATCTAATCTCCTGAACAAGAGTGTGGAAGCTCTGCATTTTTGTCGGCCATTGACGTGTGCACAATGAGCCTTGTAAGTATGTTCCCATGGATGTGCCCACATTCCAATATTTGATTTGATTTATTATTGTCACATGCATTGGGATACAGTGAAAAATATCGTTTCTTGCGCACTATACGGAGAAAGCATACTATTCATAGAGTACATAGTGGAGAAGGAAAGGAGAGGGTGCAGAATGTAGTGTTGCAGTCATAGCTAGGGTGTGGAGTAAGATCAACTTAGTATGAGGTTGGCCCATTCAAAAGTCTGATGGCAGCAGGGAAGAAGCTGTCCTTGAGTCGATTGGCACATGACTTTTGTATCTTTATCCCAACGGAAGGAAGTGGAAGAGGGAACGTCCGGGGTGCGTGGGGTCCTTGATTATGCTGCCTGCTTTTCCCGAGGCAGTGGGAAGTGTAGACAGAGTCAATGGATGGGAGGCTGGTTTGCGTGATGGACTGGGCTACATTCACAATGCTTTGTAGTTTCTTGCGGTCTTGGGCAGAGCAGGAGCCATACCAAGCTCTGATACAACCAGAAAGGATGCTTTCGATGGTGCATCTGTAAAAGTTGGTGAGAGTCTACCAGCGTCATTTTTGCTCTGATGTACAAATTATCTGCCAGTGAAGGAACTGAACTGAGATTGATGCTTTGCAAATCTCCAGGCCAGAAATCTCAGACACGAAGTAAGCAACTTAAGGCAAATATCACAGGATCATGTGTAGCACAGAAGGAGGTTATTTGGCCCCTCTTGGCTATGCTGGCTCTTTGAAGGAGCTGTCTAATTAGGTCCCACTCCTTAGCTCTTTCCCCACAGCCCTGTAACAGAACAGAATCCAGATGCCTGAGCTCTGTCGGCCAGAATCCCCTGGGTCACAGGTTGGATGCTGTGCTCTAGATTTCATTCTCCTATGTTCTGTGTACTTCCTGAGGCTAAACCCCAACCCCCGTCCTCTGAAGCACAGACACTGTGCCAGTTAAAACAAACGAGTTAGCAACGTCATTGAAATAGCACAAAAAATGAGTGCAAACAAGTTAGCCAGTGCCTTGTACAAATGCCCGTGAGCATGATATAAATACAAGAGGTGGTCTTAGGCAGTAACACTAAACTGCCAGTAGCAAATTTGTAATGTGCACTCTTACTCATTTTCTGTTTAATTGAAGTCAGGGCAGCATCTGTTTCATCCTGGCCCTTTCTCTATCATCCAATGGCAATTTCACCCCAAGTCCTTGCTCTCAAATGTGCCCACTTTTACAACAGGTGAACAATATTAATGTTTGGAGATTGGGACTTTTTTTATCATCAATTCCCTTTTATTCATTCGTGGGACATGGGCATCGCTGGCTGGCCTGCATTTATTGTCCATCCCTAGTTGCCCAAGGGAGGTTGAGAGTTAACCACATTGCTGTGGCTCTGGAGTCACATGTAGGCCAGACCAGGTAAGGATGGCAGATTTCCTTCCCTGAAGGACATTAGTGAACCAGATGGGTTTTTCCAACAATTGACAATGGTTTCATGGTCATCAGTAGATTCTTAATTCCAGATATCTTTTTGTTGAATTCAAATTCCACCACCTGCCGTGGCGGGATTCGAACCCGGGTCCCCTGAACATTAGTTGAGTTTCTGGATGAATAGCCTAGCGATAATAACTCTAGGCCATCGCCTCCCACATACCATTCTATGCTTTAACAATACGTATCCTCATTTTATTACCATCAGTTCAAACTGGCTGGAAATACGCCAACACAAAGATAAAAGATAAACTGGTAGCCCACTTACACTCTTCTCTTCCTCACCCAGGGCAGAATTTACTTTTCAAAGGTTTCTCACACCACTTACTCCCTCACCCCAAGTTTGCCATGTCATGCTTTACAGGAAAGAGGCAAAGTATGAATAGCCCCTTCTCAATGCCGGGTGACATTAGGAGGACATGCCATTTTGCCACAAGTCTCATAAGTTCAGAAGTTCATAAGATAGAGGAGCAGAATTAGGCCATTCGGCCCATCGAGTACACTCCGCCTTTCGATCATGGTTGATATTCTCCTCATCCCCATTTTCCTGCCTTCTCCCCATAACCCTTCAACCCATTACCAATAAAAAATCTGTCTAACTCCTCCTTAAATTGACTCACTGCCCCAGCATCCACCGCACTTTGGGGTAGCGAATTCCACAGATTCACAACCCTCTGGGAGAAGTAGTTTCTCCTCAACTCTTTTAAATTTGCTATCCCTTATCCTAAGACTATGACCTCTCGTCCTAGAATGCCCCACAAGAGGAAGCGTCCGCTCCACGTCTACTTTACACAAACCTTTTATCATCTTGTATGCCTCAATTTGATCTCCCCTCATTCTTCTAAAATTCCAGAGAGTGTCGGTCTAAACCGTTCAATCTCTCTTCATACGACAAATCCCTCATCTCTGGAATCAACCTAGTGAACCTCCTCTGAACTGCCTCCATTGCCACCACACCTTTCCTCAAATAAGGGGAGCAAAACTGTGTACAATACTCCAGGCCTCACCAATGCCTTGTATAGTTGCAACAATACTTCCTTCCCTTTATAGTCAGTTCCTTTAGCTGTAAATGCCAACATTCCATTTCTAACAGAAAGGTGGTGCTGGTAGGAAAGGGTGAAGTCGCAATTGCTTGAAAGCCGCAAAATCAAATGTTCAACTCACTCGAAATCAGTTAGAAACAATAGCAGCTTATCGTTTCCCTCTTCGATCGGAGCTTGTAATATTTAATTTGCCACAGGCAAAAAGATGTCAGCTTGATAAGAAGTTGACGGTTCGTTTTTCTTTCACAAGACGAAAAAGAATGGCATTGTCTGTCTGTCTGTCTGTCTATTTTATTCTGTGTGATTTTTTTTTTCCCTTCTCGGCTTTGTTTTGCTGGAATAATTGAAAACGAGTTTTGCTGCAGAAGTGAAGCAATGAGAATTCCGCCGTGGATTTGCGTTTTTTTTTTGTACGCTCGCTTCGCTGGCGAGCGTCAGGCTTATCGTTCCACTGAGTGACACATTGGAGAGTGAAATGTTTTCTGTTCAGCAGTCAGTGTCAGCCTTAAGTACCCTGAGCTTTAAGTGCTGCAAAGATCAAGTAAAATGTATACTCTGCTCCCCAGAGCACGGGCTAAAGGTTTCTGTCAAACCGAAACTTCATTCGGATGCTAGCTCGCAAACTGTATGTGTGATGTACCGAACAGAAGAGATTAGATACTGTTGCATGCGATGGAACCCTTCCAACATTGCAATCTGTGGTTACTTTACCTACTCTTCTGGTGTTAAAGCTGATGAACAGTCTAAAATTCCATTACCAACTCCCAGCTGCTGGTTTAATACCGTGATGTTCAGGGGCAGGGAGGTAGAGGGAGGAGAAATGGAGAGTGCAGCCTTTTAAAAAGCAAAGGTAGTGAAGAAAATAGTGGTGCGACCTACACTTAAACAGAAACTGTTTCTTCCATTTCCCAGGAGTTAAGTGATGATGATGTCCAGGAGTTGGTGAGGCGGTCAATTGGAAGGTTGACGATAATTCGGCAGACCTTTCCCTTGTCCATTAACACCACTCACAGCTGTATTCGTGGCAAACACAGAATCTCCCCAGCACTGTGTGATCCCAAGGATCCTTACAAGACTAACATGGAGGTAGGACTATTTCAACTCAGCCGACATAATACATTTTAAAACTATGATGTGGAGTTAAAACTAAACTTGTTGATGCTGAGAATGTATTCTATTTTTTTACGATGAGTGATGTGCCCACTGTTGCTATGTTGTGTGTGCCCTGAAAGACCACTTATGCGTGCATCAGAGTTACATGCCCACAGACACAAGTGCACACATGGATACGTACACAACTACACACAATCACATGACGCCACGCGTGTACACACTCAAGAAGGGCCAGTGCTCGGAAAGCTCGTGCTACCAAATAAACCTGTTGAACTTTAACCTGGTGTTGTGAGACTACTTACTGTGTACACAAATATACACAAATACACTTCTGTCCAGATCCTGTCCAGATGAAAAAATGAGGAGGGATTAAACAGTTTGGGCTTGTACTCGCTGGAGTTTAGAAGGATGAGAGGGGATCTGATCGAGGGATATAAAATTCTAAAAGGGATTGATAAAGTAAATGTAGACCAACTGTTTCCTTTTATGGGGCAATCTCGAACAAGGAGTCACAGGGTATGGGTTGAGAGGCGGTAGATTTAAAACTGAGATGAGGAGGAACTACTTCTCGCAGAGGGTGGTGAATTTGTGGAACTCGCTGCCCCATAGCGCGGTGGAGTCTGAATTGTTGAATGGTTTCAAGAAGGAGATAGATATAGAATCATAGAATCCCTACAGTGCAGAAGGAGGCCATTCGGCCCATCGAGTCTGCACCGACCACGATCCCACCCAGGCCCTACTCCCACATATTTACCCACTAACCCCACTAACCTACGCATCTCAGGACTCTAAGGGGCAATTTTTAACCTGGCCAATCAACCTAACCCGCACATCTTTGGACTGTGGGAGGAAACCGGAGCACCCGGAGGAAACCCACGCAGACAATGTGCAAACTCCACACAGACAGTGACCCGAGCCGGGAATCGAACCCGGGACCCTGGAGCTGTGAAGCAGCAGTGCTAACCACTGTGCTACCGTGCCGCGGTTCTAATAAACAAAGGGATAAGGGGATATGGGGAACAGGTGGGAAGGTGGATTTGAGACCAGGGAGAGATCAACCATGATCTGATTGAATGGTGGAGTGGGCTCGAAGGGCTGAATATTTCTGCTCCTAATCCCTATGCTCCTATCCTTACACAGGACACTAGAATCGTAAGTATTGATACATAGTCACTGATGTTTAAATACATAATGACAGACAGTAAAGGAGGGAAGGTTAAATGAAATTACCTTCTTGGTAAAGACCCTCACCCTCCGGAAGTGGACATAAGGTAATCTCAGTGTGAGTTAGAATCATAGAATCCCTACAGTGCAGAAGGAGGCTATTCAGCCTTTCTAGTTTGCACCGACCACGATCCCACTCAGGCCCTATCCCCATAACCCCATGCACTTACTCTAACTAGTCCCCCTGACACTAAGGGGCAATTTAGCATGGCCAATCCACCTAACCTGCACATCTTTGGACTCCATAATGTGGAGTTGCCAGCATTGGACTGGGGTGGGCACAGTAAGTAGTCTCACAACGTCAAGTTAAAGTCCAACAGGTTTATTTGGCAGCACGAGCTTTCAGAGTGCTGCTCCTTCATCACTCACCTGATGAAGGAGCAGCGCTCCGAAAGCTCGTGCTAACAAATAAACCTGTTGGACTTTAACCTGGTGTTGTGAGGCTACTTACTGCATCTTTGGACTGTGGGAGGAAACCAGAGCCCCTGAAGGAAACCCACACAGACATAGGGAGAATGTGCAAACTCCACACAGACAGTGACCCAAGCCAGGAATCGAACCGGGTTCGCGGAGCTGTGAGGCAACAGTGCTAACCACTGTGCCACCGTGCCGCCCAATAGTTACTTCCTATTTTTTTTAATAGACAGAAAATGTTAGGGAGTCTGCCTAAATCTTCCACAAACCTACTCCCCTGAGCGACATTTTCCACCCAAAGCACATTTATTGTGAGATCAATCCTATTACTTTATTCCACGGATGAATTAAAATGGCTATTTTGAGCTATAATGTGTGTCTAAGTTGTCAAATGGCAATCACATGAGATGGTGGACAACACACCTGGCAAACATTGAGATGGCATTTGTAATTTAAAATGAATGAATAAATGAAATCTCATATTAACTGTATGAAATTTATGCAGATGCAAAGGACATTGGTTGCAAGTCAGAAATTCTTGATGCAAACCAACCATCCACTCAACCGTATGTGATTTCTCATTATCCAAACCCTTTTCAGAGTTTAACATTTCATCAGGAAACAAATTATCTCCACTTGTTTCCTTAAATTATTTTCAGACCCCAAAAATGTGTTATTCAAACTTTTAACAACGCTTTCAACTTGCGTTTATATAACATTTAAAACATTGAAGAACACCCCAAGCTGTTTCGCACGGTGGCACAGTGGTTAGCACTGTTGCCTCACAGCTCCGCGACCCCGGTTCGAGTCCTGGCTTGGGTCACTGTCTGTGTGGAGTTTGCACATTCTCCCCGTGTCTGTGTGGGTTTCCTTCAGGTGCTCTGGTTTCCTCCCACAGTCCAAAGATGCAGTAAGTAGTCTCACAACACCAGGTTAAAGTCCAACAGGTTTATTTGTTAGCACGAGCTTTCGGAGCGCTGCTCCTTCATCAGGTGAATAGCCATTTTAATTCTGAAAGCTCGTGCTGCCAAATAAACCTGTTGGACTTTAACTTGATGTTGTGAGACTACTTACTGTGCCCACCCCAGTCCAATGCTGGCAACTCCACATTATGGAGTCCAAAGATGTGCAGGTTAGGTGGATTGGCCATGCTAAATTGCCCCTTAGTGTCAGGGGGACTACTTCTGCTGAGCAGAACTTGACTTCAGCCCAATAAGGAGATATTAGGAAAGGTAACCAAAAGTTAGGTCAAGGAGATGATCATTAAGGAGTGTCTAAGGAGAGAGAGAAGTGGAGAGGTGTAAAGCGAGAATTTCGTAGCTTAGGGCCTCGACTGCTGATTTCATTGAATCCTACAGCACAGAAGGAGGCCATTCAGCCCATCGTGTCTGCACCGACCACAATCCCACCCAGGCCCTATCCCCATAATCCTATGCATTTATCCTGATAATCCCCCTGACACTAAGGGGCAATTTAGCATGGCCAATCCATCTAACCTGCCCATCTTTGGACTGTGGGAGGAAACCCACGCTGACACAGGGAGAATGTGCAAACTCCACACAGATAGTGACCCAAGCCGGGGCTCAAACCCAGATCCCTGGTGGTGTGAGGCAGTAGTGCTAACCACTGTGCCACCGTGCCACCCAGTGTTTCTACAGTGACCCAACGTACACCTCATATCACAAGATGTATGCAATCTACTGGAATCCAGAGAGATGGCAAACTGGATTCCCATATTCCTATTGTTGTAATATTCCAAGTAAGTAGGTTATAACTGGGAATGTCATTGGTCCACCAGTGGGAGAGCGATGAAAAGTGGGGGTTGTGCAAGATGCTAGAATTGGAGGAGTGCAGAGATCTAATGGAGCTGGAGGGGAATGGAAAGCAATAACAGTAAGATACATCTTTAACATGGGAAAGAGTAGCCTGGAAAGGATAACGAGGCAACAGAAAGCTGCAGCAAGCCACTGGGAACTAAATGGAGAAGGAAGGCACAGAAAGGAATAACGGAGAGTTAGCAAGGGAGGGATTAACGCATTGGGCTGACCTGGAAGCTGGTGGGTGTCTCTCTTTTTCAACTCTCTCAAGTAAGAGTCCATAACTCATTGGCCATTCCCAACTAGAGAGGCGTTAAGTGTTAACATGGGTGGCACAGTAGCACAGTGGTTAGCACTGCTGCCTCACAGGCCAGAGACCTGGGTTCGATTCCCAGCTTGGGTCACTGTCTGTCTGGAGTTTGCACATTCTCCCCGTGTCTGCGTGGGTTTCCTCCGGGTGCCCCGGTTTCCTCCCACAGTCCAAAGATGTGCAGATTAGGTGGATTGGCCATGCTAAATTGCCCCTTAGTGTCAGAGGGACTAGCTAAGGTAAATGCATGGGGTTATGGGGAAAGGGCCTGGGTGGGATTGGTGTGGTGGTTGGTGCAGACTCAGTGGGCCAAATGGCCTCCTTCTGCACTGTTGGATTCTATGATTCTTATAGACAGTTTGTTAGTGTATTGACATTCCCAGAAATAACCTACTTTCTTGAAATATTGCAACAATAGGAATATGGGAATCCAGTTTGCCATCTCTCTGGATTCCAGTAGATTGCATCTATCTTGTGATATGAGGTGTACGCTGGGCCACTGCAGAAGCACTGGGTTGCACTGACTGGTGGCCAAAGACTTACAACAATAAAGGTTTACGGTTAGATCTGAGCATGCTGTGTTACTGCCCACACTCCAGGGAGAACTCCAGCGCTCCTGACACCTCACCCCTTTTGTACCCATGACATCCCAGTGCCGACATGACACCCCCCCCGGTCTATAGTCACTTTTCTCCGTTTAATTCAAGTTGTGTTTTATTGACAATAACCTTTTCCATTCTTCCTGTCCTTTCCTGCAGTTTTTTTAATCTAATCAGTCTCCAGTTTAAGAAAACAGCAAGCGTTTTGATATTCATTTTACTTTACAAGAACAAAGTATTGTGATCACTCCATGTCACTAATTAACAGCAGCTCTAAAAATGAGCTCCAACCTCAGATTATGAAATATGCTATCGTTTGAAAATATAGAACTTGCTGCAAATTGTCTAGAAAATTAACACAAGTGCTATTAAAAGGTCACAGAAATAGAGTTTAATTAGAATTATGTTATTTACTGTAGAGCTTTAAAAACTGTAATAAATAATGTGATTCTAATTAGTCTGCGATATAAATTATTTCCATCATGGAAAAAATTATAACGTACACTTTTTTAAAAAAGAAATATTAAGTAGTGGGAGTGTTAATTAGATTCCACTGATCTAGATACTTGAATAGCAGTGATAACTCCAATTAATCTTGAGCCCAGAAGGAGGATGTTGGGTCTCTTGTGAAATTTCAAACTGACAGCACTCACCTGCTAATGTTACACGGAGGAAAGGTTAGATCGTTACGCTGAAGTGCACAATCCCTACTGTTCCTTCACATCAGGGTGCACTGGTATTTTGGCAGTGCTACTCTGAGCAGTGAGTTGAATTGGAAATTTGAAATGTAATAGTTATGTAAACGCAATCTCAGTTTTCATCAACAATGAGTGATTTCTGAGACACATTGAGATGTTTTTTAATATCCACGGCATGTAAATTGTGCCAGGCTCGCAAAAAGCAGGTGATAAATTCTCTGGCTGCAAGCAAAAAAATTACCCAATTTTTGCACTGACCTGTTGTGATGCCTCTGGTATTGGATCCCCATTCACGCCTTTCCAGGCTCAACAATTGCAATGCACTCCTGATTGGCTTTCGCCCTCCATAGAATTGAATGCAAACAAAACCCTTCTGCCTTTATTCTACCGTTAACCAACCTTTTGCCCATTAGCCCTCTGTTTACTGACTTAAATTGTCTGCCGATCCCTTGATTTTAGAATTCGCATTCCCGTGCTCAAAGCTCTTCATGGCCTCTCCAACTCCCTAATGTTCTCCAGCCCTCTGAAACCATTGTGCTCCTTCAACTCTGACCTCCTGGTTTTATCTCCCAATCCTTCACCTCATTGGTGGCTGTGCATGCAGCCCTCTGAGCCTGAGACTCTAGAAATCCCTCTCCAAGCCTCATTGGGCACGATTCTCCTGCCGCGCTCGCCTGAAACCCAGAGATTCCCGCCCGACTTCAATGGACCTTTACATGGTCCGTCCCCCCCCCACCCCCGCTCGTTAGAATTCCAGTGGCGGGCGAGATGGGAGAATTCCGGCCCTTGACTCTCCAGCTCCATCTTGGCCTTTTAAATGGGGCCTAAAACCTCCCTCTTTCACCAAGCCTTTGGTCATCTGCCCTCACGTCTCCTCTCTCGGATCTGCCTCAGTTCTTGTCTCACTACGCTCCTGTGAGGTGCACATTTTACAACATGAATGGTTCCCTATAAATGCAAGTTATTGTTGGTACTTATTTTACAAAAACACACTGTGGACCTCATTAACGACCGCCAAGGTGTTTAAATATTTCCATAAATTCTATCCCCGGCACACACATTCCAATATAGAGTTTGAGGTTGCAATATAATTCACCTCTGTTATCTTGCTTCAAGCAATCTTCTTTTTATTTCAAACATTTTATTTGTTGTGAAATTTGTTCTCCAAAATAATTCCGTACTGAAGCTTACCTGCAATTCTCTTCCGCACTGAATAGAAAACAAAAACCTGCCCTAAGAACATAGGGATTGTAGAGGTGAAAATCCAGCTAGTTTGTCTTCCAACATCCAAGTGGTCCCATGATAGAACAATAATGGAGTTGTTGATGAGCCATAGGAGTGAATAAGACTCGGACATATTGTGGAGAGCTTTGAGAACCAAGGACCTGAAGTCCTCTCTTCCTCCCAAGACCATTGTCCTTACCAACCATCATGTCACTAATTACTTGCATGCTATATCCGATATCCTATTTATTTTTTGGAAGACATTGGGATGGCACGGTAGCACAGTGGTTAGCACTGCTGCCGCGCAGCTCCAGAGAGCCAGGTTCAATTCCGGCCTTGGGTCACTGTCTGTGTGGAGTTTGCACGTTCTCTCCATGTCTGCATGGGTTTCCTCCGGGTGCTCTGGTTTCCTCCCACACTCCAAAGATATGCAGGTTAGGTGAATTGGCCATGGTTACAGGGTTAGGGCAGGGGATTGGGCCAAGGTAAGGTGTTCTTTCAGAGAGTCGGTGCGGACTTGATGGGTTGAATGGCCTTTTCTGCACTATGGGGATTCTATTCTATTCTATTCTATATCATGCCAAAGATTCAGTTATAAAATAGACAAGAAATCCACTGCTTTCTGCTTGAAGTTGGCAACATATGGATAATAACAACTTAAGGGAACTAGCAGAAAATGATCAACCAATTCAGCACCTGATCTTTTATCATCTTCAGTAAGACTGCGTGAAGCAGCTTTATATTGGCACGTAAGAAGCACTAAGGTATCTAACTTCAATAAATGAATGCTTCTATCTCATTCAAAAGGCAGATTTTAAGCAAGGTTGAATTCCAATCCTCTCACTTCTGCCAAGTTAGAATCTGTACAATGCAGAGGGAGACTATTTGGCCCATCGAGTCTGCACTGACATTAATCCCATCAAGACCTGATCTCCATAACCCCACTTACTTAAGAACATAAGAACATTAGAACTAGGAGCAGGAGTAGGCCATCTGGCCCCTTGAGACTGCTCCGCCATTCAGTAAGATCATGGCTGATCTTTTTCTGGACTTAGCTTCACTTACCCGCCCGCTCACCATAACCCTTAATTCCTTTACTGTTCAAAAATGTAGCTATCCTTGCCTTAAAAACATTCAATGAGGTAGCCTCAACTGTTTCACTGGGCAGGGAATTCCACAGATTCACAACCCTTTGTGTGAAGAAGTTCCTCCTCAACTCAGTCCTAAATCTGCTTCCCCTTATTTTGAGGCTATGCCCCCTAGTTCTAGTTTCATCCGCCAGTGGAAATAACTTCCCTGCTTCTATCTTATCTATTCCCTTCATAATCTTATATGTTTCTATAAGATCTCCCCTCATTCTTCTGAATTCCAATGAGTATAGCCCCAGTCTACTCGGTCTCTCCTCATAAGCCTGCTAGTCTCCCTCACACTGAGGGGCAATTTTCCATGGCCAATCAACCTAACCCACACATCTTTGGAGTGTGGGAGGAAACTGGGGCACCCGGAAGAAACCCACGCAGACACGGGGAGAATGTGCAAACTCCACACAGACAGTGACCCAAAGCCGGAACTGAACCTGGGTCCCTGACGCTGTGAGGCCAATGTATAAAAAAACTGGAATAAGAAAAGCTGGTCCCAGCAATGATGACCATGAGACCATCGTAAAAACTCGAATGTCAAAGTCTGCCTTTGTCACTTGGTCTGGCCTACACGTGACTCCAGACCTCAAAGCAATGTGGTTGGACTCTTAACTACCCCTCTGAAAAGCCCCAGAAAACCACTCAATTCAAAGGGCAATTAGGGTTGGGCAGCAAATGCTGGCATTGCCAGCGACACCTATAGTCCGTGAAAGAATTTAACAAAGTGCTGAGTTCTTGCAATTTTCTGCATTCCTTGCTCCATATGGCTCAATGCCTGCTGGTTTCTCATTTAATTCCATTCCCTATTAATACACACATTTTGGCTGACAATATTATTGACTTGGCACACTGCAAGCATCGAATGCTCCTGCGCTGATATGCAATGAACGGCTGAGATTATTATCTGATCTTGTCATTTTATTTCACCTCTTTGAATACATACGTCATATGATTTTTTTTTTTGCGTTGATTCGCGAAAATGTTAACTCTGAGGTTTGCAACATGCACAGATCAGCAATCTCTACATCTACGACACCGTGGTGCTCCTGGCACATGCCTTTCACAAGAAGCTGGAGGATCGGAAATGGCATAGCATGGCCAGCTTGACGTGCATCAGGAAGAGCTCAAAGCCTTGGCAAGGTGGACACTCAATGTTAGAAACCATCAGGAAGGTATTATCAGATGCTGCTGCACCAAACCAGTCATCTCTTTGTGCTTTTATGATGTCCAGTGCAAAAGATAAACTAAATGCTGGCATAAAAGTACCCAGTAATGACACACCCCATTCATACGGTGTCCCGTAATATATTTTATTATGAGGGGTTCTGAGAGAGTAAACATGGAGAAATTATTCCCACTGGTGGGAGGATCGGTAACAGAAAACGTGGACTTAAGGTCACTGACAAAAGAGCCCGAGGCAAGACAAACACATTTTATGCAGCATGTTGTTATGATCTGGAATACACTCCCTCAAAGGGTAGCAGAGATGATAGTAACTTGCCTTCAAACGTTGGGAGAAGGGGCAAAATATTTAGGGTTGATTGACAAGCACATTAACTAGAATAACTGGACAGCTCTTTCAGTGGTCCATCAGAGGGAAGGTGGGCCGAATGGCCTGCTTCTGGGATGCATGATGCCATGAAGTCGAAACCCAAGGGAGGTTCCAGCCTAAATTATGGGCGGGAGTTTCTAGCTGCGCTTGTCCCGAAACCGGAAAATCCCACCCGAGGTCAATGGACCTTTCCATGGTCTGCCCCTCGCCTGCTCCGATTCCCGCGGCGGGGTAAACGGGAAAATCCGCCCCTATAGCTGGTATTTTACTGCCACACCCGTCCCGGAATCAGGGCGGGCCACAGAATGGAATTCTCCGTTGGCCTCGGGTGAGATTTTACAACCCTCGCCCAAGCGAGGTCACAAAATACTGGCCCATAAATCTGTTTCGACTGAAAATAAATGTCAGAGCATTTCGTTAGAGTCAGCCTGCACTTTATGGGCCCTATTTTACCACTGTGGGCGCGGAAACGTGGTAAAGTCGGGTGTGAGGCCATTAACGCGGTCTGCGCCCACGTCCGGGCAGATGGCCTCTTTACCGAAACCCAGGATTGGCCGCGGTCCGCTTCGCACCCAAAACGGGTGCAATGGCGATTTAAATACGTCTGCATGTATTTCAATTGAATTAATGAACTGCCCACCCAACTTTATCAGCATTTCCCCCTTTACCGCCGCGTTCGCCGATCCGGAATCGCGCCAAAATTAACATGCTGAATATAAGTCTGAATCGGGCGCTCCAGCTGCTGAAGAGCGAGTTCAGAGCTGGATCAGTGGTGGGGGGGGAGGAGGGAGGTGGGTCAGATCATTCTCTGGTTGGGGAGGGGGGGAGGAGGAGGAGGCGGGTCAGATGTATCTCTGGTGGGGGGGGGGGTAGGGGGGGAGGGAGGGCTGATCGTTGATCATTGTCTGGTGGGGGGGGAGAGGAGGTGGGTCAGATGTTCCTCTGTGGTGGGGGGGGGGAGTGAGACCAGATCGTTCTCTGGGGGGGTGGGGAGGAGGGAGGTGGGTAAGATGTATCTCTGGTGAGAGGGGGGGGGAGGCCCGATCGCTCACTGGTCGGGGGGGGGGTCAGATGGATCTCTGGTTGGGGGGGGTTTCAGGGGGGTCTGCTGCCACTCTGCGGGCGATCGGTGGGGGGGGGAAGGGGGCAGGGAGTCGTGATCGGTCTGGGTAGCGGGGGAGGTGTGGATAAGGAGGACAGGGATGTGTGTGGGGACCATCGCTCCCACTTTTCGCTCCCGGGCCACTTTCTCCGCTTTCTGCGGCCCGGGAGCGATCTGACACAGGCGCGCTTTTTCAATTTTTTTTCTAACTGCGCATGCGCAGTTCAGAGCTCCGATCGTTTCGGGCGCACTAAGCCCCGCCCACAGCGATTCAGACCTGCAATTTTTTTTTCAGGCTAAGTGCGTATGGGGGCGCCTGAAAGCAGATTTCCGAGTTGGATCTGAATTGCACCCAGATTCAGCACTTAGAATGAAAATGGTAAAATCAGGCCCTATGTTTGAGGTTTTTACTCCAATCTAATTCACTAGAGCATGAGGGAAAGCTTTCACTCAGTTGTGAAAGACGTAGGCTGGCTTCAGGTTGATATACATGTGTTTAGCCTTCGATTTTACAGACACAGATTTGATCAAATGCTGTACCATCTGCATGTAACTCTTGACTTATTCTAATGTCAAATTATTTGCAGGGTGGAGTAAATGGGATGACTGGGTTCCTGCAATTTAAAGAACACGGCGAAAATCCAAACATACAATTTGAAATCCTGGGTACGAACTACGGAGAGGACTTGGGAAGAGGGATCCGGAAAGTAAGTGAACTGCTGTTATTAAATGTAAGACATTTGAAAATTGTTTCATTTTGATTGCAGTGTCACAAATCCATGTGCATGTGAGATTTTTCTATTCATTTATATTTTTGTCTGAAACTTGAGGAATATTGGTAATGATAATAAACTGCGATTTGCATTTATAGAGCATTTTTACTTCAATGTAGTCGAGTGCTCTCCGCAAGAACATTATGACTGGAATTCTCTGATCGTTCTCGCCGGCGGGCTTCTCAGGTCCCGTCGACGGTGTACCCAATGCCATGGGTTCCCCAACGGCCTGTGGTGGCTTCAATGGCAATTCCCATTGACAATGGAGGGGATCAGAGGATCCTGTCGCCAGGCAACAGCACACTGCCTCCCGCCACCGAGAAAAATGCTGAGCAGAGGCCAGAGAATCTCATCCTATCAAACAAAACTTGACACCAAGCCACGTCAAAAGATATTAAAACAAGTGACTCAAAGTTTGGTAAAATTCAAATTTTTTGTTTTACCGAGAAAGAAAAGCGATGGAAAGGTTTAGGAAGGGAATTCCAGATCTCAGGTAGTTGAAAGAACGGTCGCGCAGTTACAATCAGGGATATGCGAAAAGCCAGAATTGGAATATTGAGAGATCTGGGAGGGGTGTGGAGCTGGAGGAGATGACAATAATAGGAGAGGTGGTGAGGCCACGAAAGGAACTGAACACAAGAATGAGAGCTTTTAAATCAAGGAAATGCGAGACTGGGAGTTCATGTAAGTCCATGGCCACGGTTTTCCTCTCCCTCCCCCCTCCCCCCACCCTTCCCCGGGCAGGATCTTCCAGTCCCGCCAAAGTGAACAAACGTTTGAACAGCTCACAGCTCACCGCATCCACCACAGGGGCAAGAGGGCAGATGGTGGAATTTAAATTCAATTTTTAAAAAAGTCTGGAAATAAGAATCTACTGATGACCATGAAACCATTGTTGGAAAAACCCATCTGGTTCCCTTTAGGGAAGGAAATCTGCCGTCCTTACCTGGTCTGGCCTACAGGTGACACCAGAACCACAGTAATGTGGTTGACTCTCAACTGCCCCCCAAGGACAACTGGGGATGGGCAAAATGTTGCTGGCCCTTGAATGAGTAAAGAGAAGTTAAGCTTTCCCAGGTTTGTCATTAGTCAGACACTGTAAAATACTCCAGGTACTGACACAACCGTTGAAGGTTGCAACACTAGTGTAAGTTCTTCTTGCTCTTGCACCACTCGCTTAGTATTTTTATCGCTTCCCTGAGGTCGATTATCGGTTTGAAACCAAATTACCAGCAGCTTAATGAGTGGGTGGAGAAAATAGGAAACACAGTGCTAATTGACAACTCTGTTGTCTCTTTCCAAATGAGTCTCCTTTCTGCACAGTGGTACGAATATAAAAGGAGGCGTTCAATCCCATCAGTTGATCCAGCTGTCAACATTGGAAAAGACATCATTAAATCACCATGGGTGGAATTTGCCCAAATTTTCTAAGTGTTATAACAGCAAGAATAATGGAGTGATCCACGATGCATTCTCGAACACGCTCCGCATCGCAATCCTCCCGCACTCTTTGGAGAATTGGGAATTTTGTGCCGGTACTTGGGGGGGAGGCGGGGGGGGGGGGGGGGGGGCGGCTAAACACGCCAGGGAGTGCGACGTCTGAGGGGCCAGTGCGCCCAGTGTGCTCTACTAACGGCGTGGCAAGGTCGGAGAGTTGAGCCCCCATCCCCCCCATAGAATGAGAGGGGATCTCGTAGAAACTTATAAAATTCTAACAGGATTAGACAGGGTAGATTCAGAAAGAATGTTCCCAATGGTGGGGGAGTCCAGAACTAGGAGTCACAGTTTGAGGATAAGGGGCAAATCTTTTTGAACTGTAAGAAGTCTCACAACACCCAGCTAAAGTCCAACAGATTTATTTGGTATCACGAGCTTGTGGGTTCACCTGATGAAGGAGCAACGCTCCAAAAGCTCATAATTCCAAATAAACCTGTTGGACTTTAACCTGGTGTTGTGAGACTTCTTACTGTGCCCACCCCAGTCCAACGCCGGCATCTCCACTTATAGAACTAGGGGTCACAGCGAAATATTTTCACCCAAAGGCTGATGAATGTGTGGAATTCACTGCCACAGTAGAAAGTAGTTGTCTGATTTCAAGAAGAAATTAGATATAGCTCTTTGGGCGAAAGGGATCAAGGGATATGGGTGGAAGCGGGGGATCAGGATATTGAATTTGATGATCAGCCATGATCAGAATGCATGGTGGAGCAAGCTGAAAGGGCCGAATGCCTCCTCCTGCTTCCAGTTTCTATGTTTCTATATCTGGCTATTACCACATAGCTGCTTATATGAGTTTGCTGTGCACAAGACTGGCCATTGTATTTCTGACATTACAATGGATTTTACAAGTACTTCATTGGCTTTCGGGCACACTGGGACAACCTGAGGTCATGAAAGGTGCTGTTTAAATGCAAGCCATTTTTTAAAAAAGAAAACCCAATTTTAAAAAAAGTTCTCTGGACTATTATATTATGCTCCTTTAAACAACTTTACTTTCCAGCTACCTTGAAGTGTTAGTAAATGAAAGTGTGGTCCTGACAGGTACAAACTATTCCGCTCTTATCAACCTTATGACCCATTACCACTGGCTTCATTTCAAACCTTCCAGTTCAGTATGTGCTGGTGAAGGTTGTGACAACACATCTATATTGATAGATTGCTTCCCAGATCTAATTCAAATCTCCAGCCTCTCTGACCTGCATGGACAAAGGTGGGACTCAACAGATTACTGTGTAGAGCAGACAAAAGTCCAAAGCCAATGAAACCTCATGTGTTGTAGAGTCAATGGTTGCACAAGAGTGGGTGAGGTCAAGCTGATGCACCATAGAAAGCATTCTTTCTGGTTGTATCACAGTTTGGTATGGCTCCTGCTCTGCCCAAGACCACAAGAAACTACAAAAGGTCATGAATGTAGCCCATCACGCAAACCAGCCTCCCATCCATTGACTCTGTCTACACTTCCCGCTGTCTCGGCAAAGCAGCCAGCATAATTAAGAACCCCACGCACCTCAGATATTCTCTCTTCCATCGGGAAAAAGATACAAAAGTCTGAGGTCATGTTCCAACCGACACAAGAACAGCTTCTTCCCTGCTGCTGTCAGACTTTTGACTGGACCTACCTTGCACTAAGTTGATCTTTCTCTACACGTTAGCTATGACTCTAACACTACATTCTGCACTCTCTCCCTTCCTTCTCTATGAATGGTATGCTTTGTCTGTGTAGCATGCAAGAAAACAATACTTTTCATTGTATGCTGATACATGTGACAATAATAAATCCAACCCAATTAAATCAAAATATTTTCTTTAACGCTTGAGTGCAAAGCGAGAGAGTTTTCCCGGGGTTTTTCCTCATCTCCGACCATGGCTTTAGCCACTGTTCATTCACCAATATCAACTGAGCATTTATCGAAAGAAACTGTGACAGGTTTGAGTTAGGAGGTGCATTCTTGTAATGCTTCACTCCGTAAATAATAAATCAAATCAAAGGCCATTCGGGCCTTCAAAGCTGCTCCGCCATTCATTATGATCATCATCAAATTCAACATCCTGATGCCCCCCCTTCCCCCCACATCCCTCGATCTCTTTAGCCCCAAGAGCTATATCTAATTTCTTCTTGAAATCACACAACTTTTCGGCCTCAGCTACATTCTGTGGTAGTGAATTCCACACATCCACCACCCTCTGGGTGAAGAAATTTCTCCTCACCTCAGTTCTAAAAGGTTTACTCCTTAACCTCAAACTATGAGGCCTCGTTCTGGACTCCCCGACCATCAGGAACATTCTTTCTGAATCTACCCTGTCTAACACCGGAAGACCAAGACCATCCTGGTACTCTCAAGACACAATGATAATGGAGTTGTTGACTAATCGCAACAATCATTCAATTCATCCACAATAGATCCAGACAAGGAAAATCCCCCAGTGATGCTAAGCTTTATGAAGCATAGATCCAAATTCATCTGTTCCTCTCAGACAAGCTAAATAGACTTACCATATATTCTAAATTGCTATTTTCTGAAAGAAATCTATCTAGTTTGCGTGTGGAAACAGCAATCACTCATTCACTGAGATAATGCCTTATTAGCCCCTCTTAATAGTCAAAAGGTGTGCAGGTTAGGTGGATTGGTCATGCTAAATTGCCCCTTAATGTCCCAAGATTAAAGTTAAAGTTAAAATGTATTAGTCACAAGTAGGCTTACATTCACACTGCAATGAAGTTACTGTGAAAATCCCCTAGTCGCCACACCCCAGCACCTGTTTGGGTACACAGAGGGAGAATTTAATATGGCCAATCCACCTAACCAGCACATCTTTGGACTATGGGAGGAAACCGGAGCACCTGAGGGAAACCCGTGCAGACACAGGGAGAACGTGCAAACTCTGCACGGTGACCCGAGACTGGGAATCAAACCCGGATCCCTGGCACTGTGAGGCAGCAGTGCTAACCACTGTGCCACCGTGCTGCCCAAGATGTGAAGGTTAGGGGGATTCGCAGGCTAATTATGTGAGGTTACATGAATGGATCTAGGGTAAGATGCTCTATCAGAGTCAGTGCAGACTCGATGGGCCGAATGGCCTTCTTCTGCACTGTAGGGATTCCATGATTCTATGAATAGGCAGGAGAGCATTCAGGATGGGTGGTTAAAGAGTTAAAACTAGCAAATGTGGCACCAGATACACACACACACACACACACACACACACAGCCACTGCCTTTCTCACCATGCCGAAGAATTGGGGCATCAGACTGTCCCAACCTGGAAAGATGGGGCAGTTCATTAACACATTTCAATAAGACTCCCCTTGTGCGGTGGGAATCTAATTTAAATATTAAAGTTGCTGCATGGGTTTCGGGAAACCCAGCAGTCAAAGGAAGGGGGAGCTGCCAGAGCCACACAATACACACCTCTTCCAGCACTTCTTGTGAGCCAAGAGAAGCGAGAATCCTCAAGGAAGCCTGCAGCCTCTCCCTCTCCCGTAAGTCCATTCTCAAGTCACCAGTCCCTGATTCTGGTTTTGATCAGCTATGGCTCAGTGGGTAGCACTCATACTCTGTGAGTCGGAAGGTCATGGGTTCAAACCCCAGCCCAGTCCCTTGAGCAAACAGTCCAACTTCACACTCCAGTGCTAGTGCAGGTTGGAGTGCTGTCATTCAGATGAGATCTTAAACTGAAGCCCTATCTGTCCTCCCCAAGCAGATGTGAAACGTTCTATGGCCCCAGGGGAGCTCTCCGCAGTATCCCAGACAATATTTATCCTTCAACCAATATCATGGTCTGATCATTATCCCTTTGATCTTTGTGGGAGTTAAATGCATGCAAATTATCTGATAAGTTTCCTATATTGCACAATTTGAAGGAGCAGCGCTCCGAAAGCTCGTGATTCCAAATAAGCCCGTTGGACTTTAACCTGGTGTTGTGAGACTTCTTACTGTGCCCACCCCAGTCCAACGCTGGCATCTCCACATCATATTACACAATGATGACACATATAAAGTACCCTTATTGGGAAGGTGATGGTGTTGTGGTATTATCATTGGACTAGTAATCCAGAGACCCAGTGTAATGCTGTGGGGACCCCAGTTCGAATCCCACCACAGCATATGGTGAAATTTGAATATGGCAAAAATCTGGAATTAAAAGCTTAATAATTCCCATGAAACCATTATTAGAACATAGAACATAGAACATTACAGCGCAGTACAGGCCCTTCGGCCCTTGATGTTGCGCCGACCAGTGGGACCAATCTAAAGCCCCTCTAATCTACGCTATTCCAATATCATCCACATGTTTATCCAATAGCCATTTGAATGCTCTTAATGTTGACGAGTCCACTACTGCTGCAGGCAGAGCATTCCACGCCCTTACTACTCTCTGAGTAAAGAACCTACCTCTAACATCTGTCCTATATCTCTCACCCCTCAATTTAAAGCCAAGTCCCCTCGTGCGAGCCATCACCATCCGAGGAAAAAGGCTCTCACTATCCACCCTATCTAATCCTCTGATCATCTTGTATGCCTCTATTAAGTCGCCTCTTAACCTTCTTCTCTCTAACGAAAACAACCTCAAGCCCCTCAGCCTTTCCTCATACGATTTTCCCACCATACCAGGCAACATCCTGGTAAATCTCCTCTGCACCCTTTCCAACACTTCCACATCTTTCCTATAATACGGCGACCAGAACTGTACGCAATACTCCAAATGCGGCCGCACCAGAGTTTTGTACAGTTGCAGCATGACCTTCTGGCTCCGAAACTCAATCCCTCTACCAATAAAAGCTAACACACCGTACGCCTTCTTAACAACCCTATCAACCTGGGTGCCAACTTTCAAGGATCTATGCACATGGACACCCAGATCCCTCTGTTCATCCACACTACCAAGTATCTTACCATTAGCCCAGTACTCTGTATTCCTGTTACTCCTTCAATTATTGATTGTCATAAAAACCCATCTGATTCACTGATGTCCTTTAGGGAAGGAAATCTGCCGTCCTTATCTGGTCTGGCCTACATGTGACTCCAGAGCCACAGCAATGTGGTTGACTGTCAAATGCCCTCTGAAATGGAGGGCAATAAATGCTGGGCCCAGCCAGCACCCCATAAAATGAATACATTGACTATAAGGAATTCAACTTTATTGCACAGCGATTGGCATGGGGTGAAATTTGCAAAACAGGTGCCAGCAGATTGGCAGCCTGGCTGATGTTGGTGAAATTGATCACCAGGCAGGATGTATCATTGACCTTTGATTCCCAGTCAATTCCAGTGAATTTCACTCGCTGCAACTGTAATAAAATGTCAGAGAAAGGAATCTGATACCAACATTATTGAACCTTCAGATTATAACATCAACTACAAAAGTTTTCATTGATAAAACAACACTTGTGATGGCAGGAGCAGAGGTGGGTATGCACTATGCTCACTTTTCTGGGATGCCAATTTAGCAGTCTGCACCCAACCTGTGCAGTCATTGGTTGTTTGGTGTTTCACTTCTGTGGCAGCACGGTGGCACAGTGGTTAGCACTGCTGCCTCACAGCGCCAAGGACCCAGGTTCAATTCCCGGCTTGGGGCACTGTCTGTGTGGAGTTTGCACGTTCTCCTCGTGTCTGCGTGGGTTTCCTCTGGGTGCTCCGGTTTCCTCCCACAGTCCAAAGATGTGCGGGTTAGGTGGATCGGCCAGGCTAAATTGCCCCTTAGTGTAAGGATGACTAGCTCAGGTAAATGCATGGGGCTATGGGAATAGGGCTGGGTGGGACACTGGTTGGTGCAGACTCAATGGGCCGAATGGCCTCCTTCTGCACTGTAGGAT
Organism: Mustelus asterias; assembly: GCF_964213995.1. Classification (NCBI taxonomy): domain Eukaryota; kingdom Metazoa; phylum Chordata; class Chondrichthyes; order Carcharhiniformes; family Triakidae; genus Mustelus; species Mustelus asterias. Next base: position 8,239,295 of record NC_135801.1, on the reverse strand, counting down.
TCTATGATTCCCACAGCTAGTGGTGCATGTGGCAAACTTTCATTTGTCCTCTCTTTAGGTCAATTGTGGATCATTTGTAAAACGCGCTGCTGTTACATCGTTCCCAGCCTGCAAAAAGCGGATGAAGTGGCCCGGGAGTGATGGCCTCCACAGACATCACCCCACCCCCACAACATAACTGCCTGCCTTATCCACCCTCCCCCCGCTACCCAGACCGATCGCGACCCCCTGCTCCCCTTCCCCCCATCGATCATCCGCAGCATGGCAGCGGACCACCCCCTGCAAACTTTCATTTGTTCCCATGGCAAAGTTTCTCCTGGAATAGGTCACCAATCAATCACCAGAGGCTTATAGCTTGAGGAGGCGCCACTCCACATCAAGCATTGTTGACCAGGAGACTCTCCTGCTCTTACCGCCAACCATTGGCGTGTTTGGAAGGATGTTGCAGCTCAAGACACTCAACCGGTTTGTCCGTGTGATGGACGCACCTTCCCTGGCCATCAGATCCTGGGGTGAGACTCGACCCCGGAGCTTCAGGCTCAGAGGGAGGGACCACTCACCCACTGCCCCACAAGACCTCCAGCTGCAGTCCTTGGTGCCTCTGTTAAATTTGTAGATATCCTTTGATGTTCCAGTCAGGTGCCTAAAACTGTCTTGAGGTACTTTAAAATGTGTAAATTAGGAGTCAGGAAGAAAATTGTGGATTCACAGCAAAAATAAATATCCTTCAAAGAAATTCCCCCTGTTGCGTTGCAATTGTTCACTCACGTTGGCATCTGAACTCAATGGGCCCAATTTTACCATTTTCATTCTAAGTGCTGAATCTGGACACAATTCAGATCCGATTTGGAAACCTGCTCTCATGCGTCCCGATACGCACTCAGCCTAAAAAAAAAATTGCGAGTCTGAATCGCGCTGTGGGCAGGGCTTATTGCATCCGAAACGCTGCAGCTCCGATCGACCTTTGAACTGCGCATGCACAAGGAAAAATCATTTGAAAAACGCGCTGCTGTTACATCGTTCCCGGCCTGCAAAAAGCGGATGAAGTGGCCCGGGAGCGATGGCCTCCACAGACATCATCCCACCCCCACAACATAACTGCCTGCCTTATCCACCCTCCCCCCGCTACCCAGACCGATCGCGACCCCCTGCTCCCCTTCCCCCCATCGATCATCCGCAGCATGGTAGCAGACCACCCCGTGCCCCCCCACCAGAGATCCATCTGGCCCTCCTCCTCCCCCGCCACCAGAGAGTGATCGGGCATCCCTCCCCTCCCCACCAGAGAGCGATCGAGTCTCCCTCCTCCCCGCACCACCAGAGAATGATCTGGCATTCTGGCATTCCCCCCCCCCCCCTCCCCGACCCCCCACCAAAGAATGATCGGGCCTCCCTCCTCCCTGCCGCCCCCCCCTCCCACCCCCACACCAGTGAGCGATCTGGCCTCCCTCCTCCCTCTCCCCCCACCAGAGATATATCTGATCTGCTTCCCTCCTCCCCCCACCCCACCCGAGAATGATCTGGCCTCCCTCCTCCCACCCTTCCCCCACCAGAGAATGATCTGGCCCGCCTCCCTCCCCCCCACCACCCCCCCCCCCCCCCCACCCCCCCTTCCCCCACCGATCTGAGTCAGAGAACCGTTGGAAGCTTTGAAATTATCTCTTCAGCAGCTGGAGCGCCCGAAACAGACCTTTGCCGAGCAGGTCTGTTTCGTGCCGAATCTGGACGCGCGAACACGGTGGTAAAGGGGGAAACGCTGGTAAAGTTGGGCGGGCAGCCCATTAATTCAATTTAAATCCATGCAAATACATTTAAATCGCTGTTGCGCCCGTTTCAGGCGCAGTTCGGATCACGGGCAATTTCATGCCTTGGTAAAGTGGGCATCTGCGTGGACGCGGATTGCGCTAATCGCCCGACTTTACCAAGTTTTCACGCCCGAAAATGGGCACGACGCAATGATAAAAGCAGGCCCAATATCTTTAATTTGAGAAGCAAATTGACAATCACTGCTGGAGATTCCCTCTGGAAATGTAAGCTGTTCTTAATTTGCACGCCTTGGCCAGAATTCTCTCATCCCGTCCGCCACGGGAATTGTAGCGCGTTGCGGGGTGGACTATGTAAAGGTTCATTGACCTTGGGTGGGATTCTCTGGTTTTTAGGCGAGCGCAGCCAGAGAATCCCACCCCTTATTGTTACGACACAGAGGTTAATCCCTGTTACCTCACTTCATAATCTGTTAAGGTGTTAACTGTTCTACATTAACGTGTAGAGGTTCAGTAATATAAAGACCTGACACTCACTTTTAATGAATAATTAACACGTTATTTTATTCAACCAACCGGAACTTTAACTAAACAAGTAACATATTCATTTTGATTTGATTTGATTTGATTTATTATTGTCACATGTATTAATATACAGTGAAAAATATTGTTTCTTCCGCGCTATACAGACAAAGCATACCGTTCATAGAGAAGGAAATGAGAGAGTGCAGAATGTAGTGTTACAGTTATAGCTAGGGTGTAGAGAAACATCAACTTAATGCAAGGTAGGTCCATTCAAAAGTCTGACGGCAGCAGAGAAGAAGCTGTTCTTGAGTCGGTTGGTACGTGACCTCAGACTTTTGTATCTTTTTCCCGAAGGAAGAAGGTGGAAGAGAGAATGTCTGGGGTGCATGGGGTCCTTAATTATGCTGGCTGCTTTACCGAGGCAGCGGGAAGTGTAAACAGAGTCAATGGATGGGAGGCTGGGTTGCGTGATGGATTGGGCTATGTTCACAACCCTTGAGTTTAGGAGTCGGGAGATAATGCTGCAGCTTTATAGGACCCTGGTTAGACCCCACTTGGAGTACTGCGCGCAGTTCTGGTCACCTCATTACAGGAAAGATGTTGAAGCCATTGAAAGGGTGCAGAGGAGATTTACAAGGATGTTGCCTGGATTGGGGGGCATGCCTTATGAGGATAGGTTGAGGGAGCTTGGTCTCTTCTCCCTGGAGAGACGAAGGATGAGAGGTGACCTGATAGAGGTTTACAAGATGTTGAGAGGTCTGGATAGGGTAGACTCTCAGAGGCTATTTCCAAGGGCTGAAATGGTTGCTACGAGAGGACACAGGTTTAAGGTGCTGGGGGGTAGGTACAGAGGAGATGTCAGGGGTAAGTTTTTCACTCAGAGGGTGGTGGGTGAGTGGAATCGGCTGACGTCGGTGGTGGTGGAGGCAAACTCGTTGGGGTCTTTTAAGAGACTTCTGGATGAGTACATGGGATTTAATGGGATTGAGGGCTATAGATAGGCCTAGAGGTAGGGATATGATCAGCGCAACTTGTGGGCCGAAGGGCCTGTTTGTGCTGTGGCTTTCTATGTTCTATGTTCGTAGTTTTTTGCGGTTTTGGGCAGAGCAGGAGCCATACCAAATTGTGACACAACTAGAAAGAATGCTTTCTATGGTGCATCTGTAAAAGTTGGTGAGAGTCGTAGCGGACATGCCAAATTTCCTTATCTGTTGAGAAAGTAGAGGTGTTGGTGGGCTTTCTTAACTATAGTGTCGGCATGGGGGGACCAGGACAAGTTGTTGGTGACCTGGAAACCTAAAAACCTGAAGCTCTCGATCCTTTCTACTTTGTCCCCGTTAATGTAGACAGGGGCATGTTCTCCTTTACGCTTCCTGAAGTTGATGACAATCTCCTTCGTTTCGTTGACATTGAGGGAGAGATTATTGCTGCCGCACCAGTTCACCAGATTCTCTATCTCATTCCTGTACTCCGTCTCATCGGTTCGACTGAAATGCTGTTCAAGTGAAAACAAGGACCATTCGGTACTAAAACAGTAATAACAGAATCGTAGTCACTCTCTGAAAACTATATACAACCAGGTCTCATGACTTGGAAAAAATTTGGAGTTCTTTCTGTATTTTTCTGCTGTCTGTAAGTGCTGTGTGATTTGATATCCGGTTGTTAGATAGATGGAAAGTTCTCTGCAGCTAAAGTTCTTTTAGCTGACAGGGTGAAGAACCACTCCAGAGATGGCCTTCTCATTTGAACTCAACTGAACTCACGAACTGAACTGGAGTTATTGAAAGACAGGCAGTTGAATTCCTATTGTATAATCGTGATGACATATGCATTTTCTACATTAGAATTGGTTTGATGCTGACAACAACAGCAGATTCAAATCTGATAGGTTCCCTTTAGCTGAGTGTCTCCTTTAAACTCATAGGCTAACAAAATGCAAAATCCTGCAGAGCTTGTTACCAAGGCAACCCTGACACTTTGATCTCTGCAACAAATGTTGCCATTTGTGTACTCTGTGTGCCTCCATTTTAAATCTTTCAGCATTGAGCACCAAACCAGCTTTTAAAAGGGACAGCGCACTATTGTTCTCCTTCTAGTATTTTACGTTCTTTACACACATTCTTTACATCTTTACAAGCTCAACTTCACAACTTTATTGAGAGGCACAAGTGGTCCTGTTATCCATCTCGCCATTAAATCTGTGGGTCCCTGCCAGGTCCCGCTTGCTCCCTTCCATTCCTACCAATTTATGAAGCTGCTTCCACGATCTCAGGCTGTCCCAATGTGCTCCACATTTGACCGAGTACGGAGACTCAGTCATTGACCATGCCTGGGACTGAGCTTGAAACATTTTGAGACTTTAAGGAAATTATGGGAGATGGGTATCGAGTAGGAAAATGGAGTTCAGATTGAGGATCAGCCGTGAACCATCAAGCAGGCTTGAGGGGTTGTATGACTCACTCCTGCTCCTATTTCTTATGTCCTGTGTTTCTATGTGGAAAATGTGGCAGCCAGTTTGTACACAGCAAACTCCAACAAGTAAATGAGGTCTCTGGCCAGATGGTGGCAGCGATTCTGCACCCACGTTCGCTGGGAGAACAAACGGAGACCTGACCGCCAAATATCGCGAGAGTCAGGATCTGAGAATCCCATCAGGAAGATCTTGTTTCCTGATTTTCCCCACCCCTTACCAGTGACCTAAGGAGTCTCGTGCCCAGGAAAGCTGGGATGAAGCCGGGATTCACCTCAATTAATTAATATCTTATTAAAGGGCTTCCCCACCATATCATCTCCCCCTCCACCCCACACTGGGAAATCCCCCCCTCAGCGGCGTGACATCACACCAGTGAAGTTTACAACGGGCTTTGGAAAATGTGAACCAAGCAAAGGGAACCCGCTGGGGTGCACAGGGTAAGCATAACTCCCTGGAGGTGAAAGGGCATACCCCGGGTACTACCCTGACACGGTCCCCTGGCACCCTGGCACTGCCCTCCCTGTACACTGGCACTGCCTCCTGGAACGGCATGCTGGTTTTTCTCACCTCAGCCAGCATTCTGTGCAAAGAATGGAAAATTACATCTATTGTCTTTCAATGGTGATGGTTGAAGGAGGAACGTCGGCCAGAATTCCAGGAAGAATTTGACAACTCTTTTACTTCCAATAGTTCAAAAGGATCTAGAAATCTGATCTGAGAATGTACACTTTTAGAGTGAGTTTCATGGGGAATTAATGTGCAAATTCAGCAAGTTCTTAAAAAAGAAGCAAAGATGCTGAGTACAAGATGGGTGGCACAGTGGCACAGTGGTTAGTACTGCTGCCTCACAGTGCCAGGGACCTGGGTTCAATTCCAGCCTCAGTGTGCGGAGTCTGCACGTTCTCCCCGTGTCTGCGTGGGTTTCCTCCAGGTGCTCTGGTTTCCTCCCACACTCCAAAGATGTGCGGGTTAGGTGGATTGGCCATGCTAAATTGTCCCTTGGTGTCAGGGGAACTAGTAGAGTAAATATGTGGGGTTACGAGGATAGGGCCTGGGTGGGATTGTTGTCAGTTGAGGCTCGATAGGTCGAATGGCCTCCTTCTGCACTGGAGGGGGTCTATGATTCTATGAGACTGTGTGCAGGAGGCAAATGTAACTCGACAAGCAAGTTCTGGAGATTGGAAGCTCATACCCTGTCTCTGAATCTTTTCACATTGCTGGCCAACTTGCAGATTTATAATGTTCCCACACCATCATTTTTCCAGCAAATTCCAGCTTAGTCTCACCTCCTCCAAACATCTAAGGTGCATTGATTTGTGTACCTACATTTGCGTTTGTGCACTGGAGGAGTGTGATGTTGCTCTGAGCCACATTTTAAATGGTAAATGTGGTTTTAAAGACCACAATCAGTTGTAAAAGTATTTTAAGCTCAACATCCTGTCAACACAAAAAGGAGATGGATACAGTCATTTGTGGAGAGCATTAACACTCATTACAAGCCCCAAGGTATTGAGGCCATAATGGCTAAACACAATGATGTCCCGATTACTGTGTTGGCAATCACTGCAGGAATAATAATAGGGAGCTGCTGCAAAGTATAATCGCGAGGAACCACAGCATTGAATGAGCTGAAGATCAAGCCAAACGATGGGAATTGTATAAGCGGAAACTGGAAGCATTGAAGACCAAGGGCAAGGCTTGAACATTCTAGGCTGTGTGATCCCTGCGCAGCATCTGTTCCTGATCAAAGTCGATTGGGGAATCTCCCGTCCCACCTGCCGCGGGAATCGTAGCGGGGTGGACCACGCAATCGTCCACTGACCTCGAGGGGCATTGTCCGGTTTTGGGGCGAGCGCGGCCAGAAAATCAAAAGTGAACCCACAGAAAGCAACTGGCCCAGACGGGGTACTCGGACAAGCTCTCAGGTCTTTATGCATGGCACCACGGTGGCACAGTGGTTAGCACTGCTGCCTCACAGCGCCAGGGTCCGGGTTCAATTCCGGCCTCGGGTCACCGTGTGTGGGGAGTTTGCACATTCTCCTCGTATCAGTGTGGGTTTCCTCCGGGTGCTCCGGTTTCCTCCCACACTCCAAAGATATGTGGACTGGGTTGATTGGCCATGCTAAATTGAGTGTCAGGGGATTAGCAGGGTAAATATGTGGGGTTACGGGGATCGGGCCTGGGTGGGATTGTGGTCAGTGCAGACTCGATGAGCCGAATGGCCTTCTTCTGCGCTGTAGGGATTCTATGATTCTATGTAGCTCAGTGTCAAATTCATATTCGCAAACACTCCGGTGAACCACCTTGAGACATTTTACTATGTTGAAGGCGCTATAGAAATCATAGAAACATAAAAACTAGAAGCAGGAGTAGGCCATTCAGCCCTTTGAGCCTGCTCCGCCATTCATTTTAATCATGGCTAATCATCAAATTCAACATCCTGATCCCCCCTTTCCCCCATATAGAATCATAGAAACTCTACAGTACAGAAAGAGGCCAATCGGCTCATCAAGTCTGCACTGACCACAATCCCACCCAGGTCCTACCCCCCATATTCCTACATATTTACCCACTAATCCCTCTAACCTATGCATCTCAGGACACTAAGGGCAATTTTAGCATGGCCAATCAACCTAACCCGCACATCTCTGGACTGTGGGAGGAAACCGGAGTACCCGGAGGAAACCCACGCAGACATGGGGAGAACGTGCAAACTCCACACAGACAGTGACCCAAGCCGGGAATTGAACCCGAGTCCCTGGAGCTGTGAAGCAGCAGTGCTAACCACTGTGCTACCGTGCCGCCCAGATGGCACGGTAGCACAGTGGTCCCTTGATCCCTTTAGCCCTAAGAGCTAGGTCTAATTTCTTCCTGAAATCAGACAACATTTTGGCCTCAACTACTTCCTGTGAATTCCACACATTCACCACCCTCTGGGTGAAGAAATTTCTCCTCACCTCACTCCTTAAAAAAAGGTTTCCCCCTTCTCCTCAAACTATGACCCCTAGTTCTGGACTCCCGCACCATCGGTTGTTGTTGGTTTGAGAGCAGGATCCAAATGTAAGATTTTATTTCGCTGAAGGAAGGTTTTTTTTAAAAAAAAGAAAGAAGTCAGATGAGTCAGTCCCGGTTGCCATGGTCACACCAATGCTGCAACCAGACAGAATCCGATGCATTTTTATCTCTTTGAGGTTTGCAGTGCGTGGACAAGTAAATTCATTCGCAACACATGAGGGGCTGGGAATTGATTAGACAAAGGTTTCAGGGAATGCTTAAAGACAAATCTTTCTTTTCAACTTTGGGTTGGGAGAGACAGCCCTGCATGAAATCAATAAAAATTAGCATTTTTAAAAAAACTTACCTCAAGGTGCTTGGTCCCCTGGTGGGAATGCCAGCTTGCTCTCAATTTTAAAGTTAAGCGATGAAAAATCTTTATTTGACATCTCGGTCGCTCTGACTCCTGTCATGGCCAGTGGATCTGTTCTCCTCAAGCATCTAACAACCACGACAAACCCATTTGAGAGGCCAATCAATACGAGACAAGATTTCCCCTCAGAAAGTTGTCAATTTTTACTTTAAATTACATCGCCGGCTGTCTATTTTCCAACCCATTCTTGAGCAACGGCGATGACAGGGCTCTGTCTGAAGTGTTCCCATTTAAAAAGAGTTAAAAGAAAAATATTTGCCTTCCTCTCGTGACTCCCCGAAGTGTTTTACAGCCACTTTTCTTTAAAGCGCAGCAATTTTTGTAAGGGAGAGAATGAGAAAACTAACCTGTGCACTGTCCCATGAGCAACAGTGAGGTAATAATAATAATGTTAGTTGAGGGAGAAATACTAACCAGGCCTTTCTTGGAAACATAGTGCGAATGGATCTTTTTCTCTTCTTCTTAATGCACGGGGTGTGGGCGTTGCTGGCTGGACCAGCATTTATTGCCCATTCCTAATTGCCCTTGAACTGAGTGGAGTGGCCAGGTATTTCAGAGGGCATTTAAGAGTCAACCGCACCACGTGCACCTGAGGGAGCAGACAGACTCGGTTTAATGCCTCATCCAGGACTGGCACCTCGGAGAGTGCAGGGGTCCCTCGGGACGGCGGTGGCAGGCCAGATTCTACTCAAGTCTCTGGAGTGTGAATTGAATCCACGAGCACCGCAGCCAAGGTTGACACCTAAGCAGTGTGACTGCCTTGGGCCCTCACACGTCCTTCTGTCTGCTGTGAGCCAAGCGATGCGGCACATTTCACAGTTGGCCTACCTTTGTGCATTAAAAGACTGAGTAATCGTTAAAACCTGCAGGAATACTAACAGCTAGTCATAAAAATACACCAGCTTCGAATTATTTTTGAAGATCGATATGCGGAAAATGAAATCATACTGAATAACATTTGGGCAAGGAATACTGAAGTCCTCAAAACATAATTAATACAATTTGACCTGTCAAGCACCAAGTTTCTCCTCAGGCATTACTTTATACATTAGTTTGTCACAGTTTCTTAGACCTGCTGATATCATACTTTCGCTATATTTGTTCAGTTATATTTGGGGCAGCATGGTGGCACAGTGGTTAGCACTGCTACCTCACAGCGCCAGGGATCTGGGTTCGATTCCCGGCTTGGGTCACTGTCTGTGTGGAGTTTGCACATTCTCCCCGTATCTGTGCGTGTTCCCTTCGGGTGCTCCGGTTTCCTCCCACAGTCCAAAGATGTGCAGGTTAGGTGGATTGGCCATGCTAAATTGCCCCTTCGTGTCAGGGGGACTAGCTAGGGTAAATGCATGGAGTTGTGGGGATAGGACTTGGGTGGGATTGAGGTCGGTGCAGACTCGATGGGCTGAATGGCCTCCTTCTGCATTGTAGGATTTTATGATTCTATGTTCAATTAGAATCAGAGAATCTTATTCCACATAAGAGGCCATTCGGTCCCATGTGTCTGTGCCAGCTCTTTACATACAAACCTACAATATAGGAGCAGGAGTAGGCCACTCGGCCCCTCAAGCCTGCTCGGCCACTCAATAAGATCACGACTGATCTTATTGTAACCTTAACAGCTTCCCACCTACCTCGATAACCTTTCGCACTCTTGTTACTTGAGAATCTATCTAACTCTGCCTTAAAGATATTCGGAGACACTGCTTCCACTGCCTTTTGAAGGAGAAAGCTCCAGTGACTCGCCACCCTCCGAGAGAATTAAATTCTTTTCATCTCCGTCTTAACTGTGACCCCCTTATTTTTACATAATGATCCCCTAGTTCTAGAGTCTTCCACAAGAGGAAACATCCCCTCCACATCCACCCTGTCATCTTAAAGGTTTCTTAAAGGTTTCAATCAAGTCACTTCCTACTCTTCTAAACTCCAATGGATATAAAGCTCCAAACTTTCCTCATAAGACAACCCCCTCAATTCTAGAATTAGTCTAGTAAACCTTCTCTGAACTGTCGCTAACACATTTACATCTTCGCTTAGATAAGGAGACCAATATCATGTACAATACTCCAGCTGTGGTCTCACCAATACCCTGTACAATGGAAGCATAACCTCTCTACATTTGTAATCAATTCTCCTCACAATAAATTAGAGCATTCTGTTAACTTTCCTAAGTATTCGCTGTACCTGAACACCAGCTTTTTGTGATTCATGCACTAGGACACCCAGGTCCCTCTGCACCTCGGAGCTCTCCAATCTCTCACCATTTTGATAAGCTTCTTTTTTATTCTTGCTGCCAAAATGCACAATTACACATTTGCCCACATTATACTTCATTTGCCAGATTTTTGCCCCCTCGCTTAACCTATCTATCCCCCTCACGTCCTCTTCACAATTTAATTTCCTACCTATCTTTGTGTCATCCGCAAATTTAATAGCCAGACCTTCAATCCCTTCATCCAAGTCATTTAGATAAATTGTAAAAAGTTGAGGCCCCAGCACAGATCACAGTGGCACACCATTCATCACATCTTTCCAACCAGAAAAAGACTAATTTATGCCAACTTTCTATTTCCTGTCAGCTAGCTGGGGCGGCACAGCGGCACAGTGGTTAGCACTGCTGCCTCGCAGTGCCAGGGATCCTGGTTCACTTCCAGCCTCAGGTCACTGTCTGTGTGGAATTTTCACATTCTCCCCGTGTCTGCGTGGGTTTCCTCCGGGTGCTCCGCTTTCCTCCCACAGTCCAAAGATGTGCGGTGAGGTTGATTGGCCATGCTAAATTGACCCTAGTGTCAGGGGGCATAGCAGGGTAAATGTGTGGGGTTACGGGAATAGGGCCTGGGTGGGATTGTGGTCAGTACAAACTCGATGGGCTGAATTACCTCATTCAGTACTGTAGGGATTCTATGATTCTGTTCATGCCAATATGTTACCCCCTGCACCATGAGCTTTTATTTTAGGCAATAGCCTTTGAAATGGCCCTTTATCAAAGTACATCCACCTTTAAAGTTTAAAATTTATTTATTAGTGTCACAAGTCGGCTTATATTAACATTGCAATGAAGTTACTGTGAAAATCCCCTAGTCGCCACACTCTGGCGCCTGTTCGGGTACACTGAGGGAGAGTTTAGCATGGTCAGTGCACCTAACCAGCATATCTTTTAGATTGTGGGAGAAAACCGGAGCACCCGGAGGAAACCCACGCAGACACGCGCAGACAGTGACCCAAGCCAGGAATTCATCCAGGTCCCTGGTGCTGTGAGGCAGCAATGCTAACCACTGTGTCATCATATCACCTGATTGACCAATAAATTGGTTACGCCTGATTTCCCTTTCACAAAACCATGTTGACTCTGCCTGATTGCCTTGAATTTTTCCAAGTGTCCTACTATAACATCTTTAATAATGGTTTCTAACATTTTCCCAATGACGGATGTTAAGCTAACTGGCCTGTCGTTTCCTGCTCTCTATCTGCCTCCCTCTTTGAATAAAGGAGTTACATTTGCTATCCTCCAATCTAATGGAACCTTTGAAAGCGTTGCCCAGTTTAATCCCCTTCTCTAGCTTTTTCCCCATAATCTTGCAAGTTGTTTCACTTCAAATACATTATTTTGTGTAGTTGTATTTGGATCAGGGGTATAATATACCCGCTACATCTCTCTGAATTCCAACATCTGAATTGTTACCAAATTCTGCCAAACATAAACACAGAATACTGAAGACAGTCCAGTTTTAACAAAATAAACAGTCTTCTGGGAAAGCTGCAAGAACAAGCAATAATAACTTACATTTTTATTTTCTTTCTTTGTTTTTTTTGCGTTGATTGTCGTAAAAACCCATCTGGTTCACTAATGTCCTTTAGGAAAGGAAATCTGCCGTCCTTACCCAGCCTGGCCTACATGTGACTCCAAGCCCACAGTGATGTGGTTGACTCTTAACTGACCATCTGAAATGGCCCAGCAAGCCAAGGGAAAGTTAGGGATGGGCAACAAATGCTGGCCCAGCCAATGATGCCCACATCCCATGAAAGAATTTAAAAGTATATATGTAGTGCCTCTAATATAATAAAATATCACAAGGCAATTAACAAGTGCATTACCAGTAAAAAATTGACACCGAGCTACATGGGATATTCAGAGAGATGATGAAAAACTTGATCAAAGAGTTAGGATGAAGGAGTATTTTGAAAGAGGAGAAGTAGAGAGGTTAAGGAAGAAAATTCCAGAGCTTAGGGTCAAGGCAGTGGAAGGCACGGCCACCAATGGTGGATTCATAGAATCCCCACAGGATAAATAGAATCATAGAATCCCTACAGTACAGAAGGAGGCCATTTGGCCCATCGAGCCTGCACTAACAACAATCCCGCCCAGGCCCTATTCCCATAACCCTACGTCTTTACCCTGCTAGTCCCCCTGACGCTATGGGCGGGATTTTCCGACAGAAACTGGAAAATCCCGTCCAAGGTCAACAGACATTTCCATGATCTGCCCTTTGCCCGCTACAATTCCCGTGGTGGATGGAATGGGAAAATTTGCCCCTAAAGGTTAATTTAGCATGGCCAATTGAGAGATCCTATGTATGTTTAGCCCTGTTTGCTTCAGTCTATGCAAAGACTTCATTTTAAGATATTTCTGCCTGTGCAACTAACTCTGCTGACTTGACTACAGGTAGAATCAAAAGGCTAAAAGTTAGCTAAAAATTGACTGCATTCCTGAAGGGTACACAATTCAGGCAAACAGCAGCGTAACAGCAGCTGAAAGAATTGTTTTTCTAAGTCACAGACAGACTGTGAAAAACATTCCCAACAGCAAGATAACAGTTGAAATATAGTTTGGATTTTAGTGCGTGTTTTTTCAGTTTGATTTCGAGATCTGTGCGTTCAAACTCTGATGTGGAGATGCCAGCGTTGGACTGGGGTAAACACAGCAAGAAGTCTCACAACACCAGGTTAAAGTCCAACAGCTTTATTTGGTAGCACAAGCCATTCGCTTTCGGAGTGCTGCCCCTTCATCAGGTAAGTGGGAGTTCTGTTCGCAAAATCTCATTAACTGTCCTGGCTGGAGACAATACACATCTCTTTAACCTGTGCTTAACCCTCTCTCCACTCACATTGTCTGTACCTTTAAGACTTGATCATCTGTAAATGCTCGCATTCCAACCATTATTTTGTAAATTGAGTTTGTGTCTTTATATGCCCTGTTTGTGAACAGAACTCCCACTTACCTGATGAAGGGGCAGCGCTCCGAAAGCTAGTGGCTTGTGCTACCAAATAAACCTGTTGGACTTTAACCTGGTGTTGTGAGACTTCTTAGTGCGTTCAAGCTCAGTACAGAGGCTGGCAGTAAAAGCCAGTCTCCAAATTCACTTTTCTTTTGCTTTTCGCTTTTGTCATGTTAAACTTTTAAAGTTCTGTTCAATAAAAGGAAACCATAGAAAATTACAGCTCAGAAACAGGCCTTTTGGCCCTTCTTGTCTGTGCCGAACCATTTTATGCCTAGTCCCACTGACCTGCACTTGGACCATATCCCTCCACACCCGTCTCATCCATGAACCCGTCCAAGTTTTTCTTAAATGTTAAAAGTGACCCCGCATTTACCACTTTATCCGGCAGCTCATTCCACACTCCCACCACTCTCTGCGTGAAGAAGCCCCCCCTAATATTCCCTTTAAACTTTTCTCCTTTCACCCTTAACCCATGCCCTCTGGTTTTTTTCTCCCCTAGCCTCAGTGGAAAAAGCCTGCTTGCATTCACTCTATCTATACCCATCAAAATCTTATACACCTCTATCAAATCTCCCCTCCATCTTCTACGCTCCAGGGAATAAAGTCCCAACCTATTCAATCTCTCTCTGTAACTCAGCTTCTCAAGTCCCGGCAACATCCTTGTGAACCTATCAGTGCTGTCTTCATCTATTCACATGAATGAATGGCCCCAACACCAATCAATCTAATCTTTGGACTGTGGGAGGACCCGGAGGAAACCCACGCAGACACGGGGAGAACATGCAAACTCCACACAGGCAGTCAGCCGAGGCCAGAATTGAACCCAGGTCCCTGGCGCTGTGAGGCAGCAGTGCTAACCACTGTGCCATCGTGCCACCATAAAACAGGGGATACCCAAAATCCCAGAATTGGAAGAGTGTGGTCTGGGGATGGTGACAGAGATAGGTAGGGATGAGGTCACGGAGGGATTTGAACACCAGGATGAGGATCTGAAAATTGTTGAGTTGATGGGTCAGGGAAGCAGAGTGCATCAGAAAATAAATGGGAAATGGAATGGAATTTATTGCAAGTTAACATGGGAGCAGGAATGGCTCTGAGCAAATCCCCGGCTTTGCTGCATTTATTGCACTAACTGAGCTCAAATAAATGGAGTCAACCAAAGAAGACACGAGGTTTCCTTAAGCTAACTGCCCAGGAGTTAAAAATAGTCAGACCATGGATCCTCTTCCAAGCAATTACAGCAGCTAATGGTTTCTGTGTGGCAAGTCCACGTCCGCAAGAACGGAAAGCCATTTTTCCATTCAGTTGGAAGGTATATCACACAAAGTTTCTGCTGCATCTGCTAATGAAAATGTCAGGAGTGGAGTATTTAAACCAAAACGGGTTCTGATGGACTAATTTCCTCACAAATGCTTTGCCCATGCTTCAGTGCTCTAATGCATGCTGCAGCATATAATTACACCACTTGAAATGATCTCTGGTCATCTCAGGAAATCAGAATGAATTACAATGTGATTGTCGTTTAGAGAACTCATTTCCCTCCTTTTAGATTGATTTTCTTATTTCCCGGTAGGTGACAAAATGACTGTCAGTGCGACAGTCCCACGTTCCTTCCCCTTGTTTTATTATTTCTTCGCCTGGTGGTTTTAGCGCATGTGTAAGTCCAGAGCAGCCATGGTTTATTCACAGGCTTATTGTTTTGAGACCTCAATAGGATTCACAGCACTAAAACAAGGCCATTTAATCCAACTAGTCTGTGTCAGTGTTGTTGCTCCAGAGGGGGCCAACTCCCACCCCATTCCACTGAACCATAGCAAATTATTGAACTGCATTTATTTTTTAAAAGGCACCAGCAACCTTATATTAAGGCCTTATTAACCTGGGTGGCACAGTGGTTAGCACTGCTGCCTCACAGCGCCAGGGATCTGGCTTCGAGTCCTGGCTTGGGTGACTGTCTGCACGTTCTCTCTGTGTCAGCGTGGATTTCCTCCGGAAGACGTGCTGGTTAGGGTGCATTGGCCGTGCTAAATTCTCCCTCAATGTACCCGAACAGGCGTCAGAGTGTGGCGACTAGGGGATTTTCACAGTAACTTCATTGCAGTGTTAATGTAAGCCTACTTGTGACACTAATAAATAAACTTTAAACTTTTTACTCCCGAGCTATATCTGTAACACGATACCCTGCACCCTCTCCTTTCCTTCTCCCCTATGTATTCCATGAATGGTATGCTTTGTCTGTGCAAGAAACACTACTTTCCCTGCATCCCAATATATGTGACAATAACAAATCAAACCCAATCAACATATACAGAAGGTCGAGCAGTTCACTGCTTGTGCGATTAAAAACTCTGAGGGGAATTTTGTCGTGAAGTCGTGGCTTAGCTGCCCACTCCACCCCCCCCCCCCACCTCGCCCCCCCCCCCCCCACCTCCCCCACCCCCCGCCGACCCAAGTTTCAAAATCGCAGGCTAGCCCACCTCCTCTTGGCCAGATTGCCCCACAGTGACCATCGCGACATTCATTGGCTCGAGTCAGGATTTCTCCCCCAATCTGGGAGGAAGTCCCACTCTGAGAGCTCCCAGCCAATCAAGTGGTCAACAACTCCTTTGTCCCAGCAGCACCTGTGGGAGCAGTAGCCACCATTCAAATACAGTTAGCCCCCAAGTAATTAGCGGCCTATGGAGTCAGGCACCCCTAGGTGAGTTTGGGGCTCTTTTGGGGTCCACCTCGTTGGGTCAGGGAGCTAATTGGAGGCCTTGCAATTGGGCAAATAGGAGCCCCTTCCCCTCACCAAAGCGAAGGCCATCAGATTTCACCTAGGGGCCATGCCACTTGGCCCAGTCACACACCGCTGATGGAGAGGTGGGTGGAGGCTCTAAAGGCCACTTAAGAGTATCAATTGGTCCATTGGTGGGCAGGTCACCCCTGTGCCCCACTTCCATACCACAGGGTGGCATGGTGGTACAGTGGTTAGCACTGCTGCCTCACAGCGCCAAGGACCTGGGTTCAATTCCTGGCTTGAGTCACAGTCTGTGCGGAGTCTGCATGTTCTCTGTGTGGATTTCCTCCGGGTGCTCCGGTTTCCTCACACAGACCAAAGACATGCTGTTTAGATACATTGGCCATGATAAATTATCCCTTAGTGTACCCGAACAGGCGGTGGAGTGTGGCAATTGGGGGATTTTCATAGTAACTTCATTGCAGTGTTAGTGTAAGCCTACTTGTGACACTAATAAAATAAACTTTAAAAACTTAAAACCTGCCAGCCTGCTCCCAGAAGAAAGGCTTAAACTTCAACCCCATATTAAGTTTCATAAAAGGCACACACCGATACTATCAGATATGCTTCTGATTTAACATTGTGCCAAAAGACAGTCCACCACAACTTAAGTCACAACGATAGAGGAAGCAGGGTACGTCTAAGAACAGGACATTCTAATGTTACCAAAGAAAGAAAGAATTGCATTTATATAGTACCTTCCACAACCTCAGGACATCCCAAAACACTTTACAACAGATGAAGTCCTTTTGAAATCTAGTTGCTGGTACAATGCTGCAAATGAGGCAGCCAGTTTCTGTACATGAGACTAACATGAACAATGTGATAATGACTAGTCAATCCGTTTTAGTGATATCGGTTAAGAAATGAATATTGCCCAGGACACCATGGTGAACTAGCCTTCATTGAAAAAGTGGGATGAAATGTTTTACATTTACCTGAGAAGGCAGGCAGGGCCTCAGGTTAAAGTTGGATCTGAATGACACCCCCACTGACAGGGCTGCACTCCTTCAGTCCCTCTCTGCAGTGTCAGCCTAGATTTTGTGCCTATGTCTCTGCAATGTGACACGGAGCTGTTTGACCTAGCTCATGAGGTCAAAAGGCTTACATGAGATTAATAAGAAATTACACAGGGCACACAAATTCCATCTATAAAATTGGATTTTATTGTGGCCTCACAACAGATTAAAAACCGCTACACAGTCTAAAATTAGATATAAATGTATCGCAGTGCGAGCACTACTCCAATACGATTATCCATTCATACAACCGGGAAGGAATCATCAGTCCTTGTTGATTGAAGGGCCACCTTGTGAGAGGACTGGCCATACCATTCCTTCAGAGTACAGCAATGGAGTTTCTTCCACAATCATTTCTTATGCTTTTCCTTTCAATAACAGACAGGATGTTACAGTGACACGACTTCACCATCCATGAAAAATCTCTTGTAATATAAATTATCCAAAGGAGCACTGTGTTCTTTGTTTGTTACTTGTTTTATTCAGTTGTAAGTTTAAGCTTTTAATTTTATTTTATTAGTGTCACGAGTAGGCTTACGTTAACACTACAATGAAGTTACTGTGAAAATCCCCCAGTCGCCACACTCCGATGCCTGCTCGGGTACACTGAGGGAGAATTTAGCATGTCCAATGCACCCTAACCAGCATGTCTTTCGGACTGTGGGAGGAAACCGGAGCACCCGGAGGGAACCCATGCAGACACAGGGAAAACGTGCAGACTCCGCACAGACAGTAATCTAAGCCGGGAATCGGACCCGGGTCCCTGGTGCTGTGAGGCAGCAGTGCTAACCACTGTACCACCGTGCTGCCCCTTTGTGGGACATTGGCTAGGCCAGCATTTATTGCCCATCCCTAGTCCCCCTTGAACTAAGTGGCTTGATAAGCCATTTCAGAGGGCAGCTGAGAGTCAACCACATTGCTGTGGCTCTGAAGTCACATGAAGGCCAGACCAGGTAAGGACGGCAGATTTCCTTCCCTAGAGGACATTAGTTAAAGCCCGCCCTGACATTATTCCTCCACCAGCAGCTTTCAAACATGCCTTCTGTCTTTGATTGATCAAGATTCTATGTTATCTTCCCTTATCTCAGCCCTGGCTGTTTTGCACAATTCCCTTGAACCATCTGAGGAGGGAGTATATAAGTTGGAATCGTAGAATCATAGAGTCCCTACAGTGAGAAGGAGGCCATTCGGCCCATTGAGCCTTCACCCCGTCTCTGACAGAACATCCCAACCAGGCCCTGCCCTATCCCGGTAACCCCACACATTTACCATGGCTAATCCATCTAACCTACTCATCCTGGAACACTAAGGGGCAATTTAACATGGCCAATCCACCTACACCTGCACATCTTTGGACACCTTCAAAGATTTTTGTCTCCAACCTGTAAACTGACTTTCAGAGTTTCCTAATTCTGCTACCAGTCTCTGATGCCCCAAGCCATTCATATTGATTATCCATTCCTAAATTCCTAGAAAAATGAGGGGAGATCATACTGAGGTATACAAGATGATAAAAGGTATGGATAAAGTAGATGTGGAGCGGATGCTTCTTCTTGTGGGGCAATCTAGGACAAGAGGTCATCGTCTTAGGATAAGGGGTAACAACTTTAGAACAGAGTTAAAGAGAAACTACTTCTCCCAGAGGGTTGTGAATCTGTGGAATTCGTTACCCCAAAATGCGGTGGATGCTGGGACAGTGAGTAAATTTAAGGAGGAGTTAAACAGATTTTTAATTGGTAATGGGTTGAAGGGTTACGGGGAGAAGGCAGGAAAATGGGGATGAGGAGCATATCAGCCATGATCGAATGGCGGAGCGGACTCAATAGACCAAATGCCTAATTCTGTCCCTATATGAACTTCTGAATTTATGAACAAAGGTTCTACAGACTAATTAATTTTGCATTCTATCAGAATAATGAAGCAGTACGGTTTTGAAGTGTGGTTGTCTGTTATGCTTAGTTCTCTTTTTGATGACAGTGGACCCCTTGGCTAAACATTGCATGGCCTCAAAAGTGTTGTTTCCTGACTCAATCCAGTCATTCTTGTTTATCTGTGAAAAAAAATAGCCTACAGCATTTGTCAGGTTATTTAACTTCAAAAAGTATTCTTTTGGCCTTACAAAGAATGCTAATAACTTAGATCAATGGGCAGCACGGTGGCACAGTTGTTGGCACTGCTGCCTCACAGCGCCAGGAACCCGGGTTCAATTCCAGCCTCAGGTTATTGTCTGTGTGGAGTTTGCACTTTCTCCCTGTGTCTGCGTGAGCTTCCTCCAGGTTCTCCGGTTTACTCCCACAGTCCAAAGATGTGCAGGTTAGGTTGATTGGCCGTGCTAAATTGACCCGAGTGTCAAGGGGATTTGCAGGATAAATGAGGGTTCTGGGAATAGGGCCTGGGTGAGGTTGTGGTCGGTACAGACGTGATGGGACGAATGGCCTCTTTCTGTACTGTAGGGATTCCATGATCAAGCTTCTTGAAAATTGGCTACAGCAAGAAAATGTCTCATCTGACCCAAACTGTCAATGTGTTGGATAGCTTCCACAAGTCTCACTCACAAGTTCTGAACTTAGTTGAGAATATTACAGTTTCTTTTCTGTTGCAGTTCCCGTGACCTTTCCATATCAGAGGTGAGAGTGCTACCCACTGCGCCACAGCTAACATCTTTCTTGTCACAGCTTTGAGTATGGTCTGCACAATCTCCTCAGAAGCATGATGTTTTTGCTGCCCAAACCATCTTTGCAACAGATTTGAAAGTGCAATTAATTCAGGCAAGGAGGAACGATTACCTAGAGGAAGCTTGCCATCAAATGGTTCTGCCATTTGTTGGACATCAAAACAGAAAATGCTGGAAAAGCTCAGTGGGTCTGACCCGCATCTGCGGAGAGAGGAACGGATTTAATGTTTCACGCCTTCTTCACAGCTCTGAGGAAGAGTTGTACAAACTGAAAACATTGGGTTTTCCCCCCACGATGATCGTGGGGGGAAAACGGGATTAGGCTATCGAGTTAGATGATCAGCTATGATCATAATGATTGGAGTGGGTACAGGAAAGATTTACCAGGATGTTGCCTGGTATGGAGGGCACTAGTGATGAGGTGAGGTTGGAGAAACTTGGTTTCTTCTCACTGGAATGACAGAGGTTGAGGGGCGACCTGTTAGAAGTCTACAACATTATGAGTGGATAGTCAAAAGCTTTTTCCCAGGGTGGAAGAGTCAATTACTAGGGGACATAGGTTTAAGATGCGAGGGGCAAGGTTTAAAGGAGATGCACGAGGCAGGTTTTTTACACGGAAGGTGGTGGGTGCCTGGAACTCGCTGCCGGAGGAGTCGTGGAAGCAGATACCAAAGTGACTTGACAAATACATGAACCGGATGAGAATAGAGGGATATGGTGCCCGGAAGGTTGGGGGGATTTAATTTAGATGGACAGCATGGTCAGTACAGGCTTGGGGGGGGGGGGGGGGGGGGGCGCAGGGCCTATTCCTGTGCTGCAATTTTCTTTGTTCTTTGTTATTTGAAAGGTGGAGCAGGCATGAAGGGCTGAATGGCCTCCTTCTGCTCCTACTTCCGATGTTGTCTTTAGCCATGATGGGCGTTGCAACAAGCTGAGGTTGCGAAAGCTTCAATGTTAATGCAAGTCTTATTTTTACCAAATTCTGAACCCATCTGGAATTGGATCAATTCAGTTGAATTCAGGAACTGCCCAAAATTTGACCATTTCAGAAAGTCTGGCTGCTTTACAAATGCAGTTTATACAATCCAGCATTCTTTCCCATTTATAATATCTAGCACTTGAAGATAATCGAGTTAAAATAACGTAAAACCATAGAAGATTTACGGTGCAGAAAGAGGCCATTCAGCCCATTGTGTCTGGGCCAGCCAGAAGAAAAGAGAGTCGTTGCTCATTTTAATCCCATTTTCGTGCACCTGGTCTGTAGCCTTGCAGGGCTCAGCACTTCAGATGCAGATCCAGGTATCTTTTAAATGAGTAGAGCTTTTCAACCTCAATCACTAACTTAGGCAGTGACTTCCATACGCCCCCCAACCCGCTGGGTGAAACATTGTTCCTCAGGCCCCCTCTAATCCTTCAGCCAATCACCTTAAATTCATGCCCCCATCTCTCTTCTAATTCAGCAGAACGAACTATAAGGTGACCTTAAAGAGATTGAAGCTACTTTAACATTCAGACTTCTTGTTGGTGACTCACTGACATAATGGCAATATGATAAAAGAAAATTTCAATAATCTTAAGATCTATATTATGTACTTTGTGTCGACACATCAGCTGTTGAAACCATACCGCTAACATTTCTTAAATCTATTGCCCCCTCAGCGAGGGGGAAACATGCCTTTCTTGTCTACCCTGTCCAGGTCCCTTATAATTGTTTTCCATTGAGAAATTAGATTATTCAAATGCTTTTCCAGAATGTCACTCATTGACGGCATGGTGGCACAGTGGTTAGCACTGCTGCCTCACAGCGCCAGGGACCAGGGTTCAATTCCAGCCTTGGGGGACTGTCTGTGCGGAGTTTGCACATTCTCCCCGTGTCTGCATGAGTTTCCTCCGGGTGCTCCGGTTTCGTCCCACACTCCAAAGAAGCGCAGGTTAGGTGGATTGACCATGCTAAATTGCCCCTTAGTGTCAGGGGGGCTAGCAGGGTAAATACGCGGGGTTACGGAAATAGGGCCTGGGTGGGATTGTTGATGGTGAGGGTTTGATGGGCCAAACGGCCTCCTTTTGCACTGTAGAGATTCTATGATTCTATTTACTTGGACCTTCCATTGATATGTCAGATAGAATCCCTACAGTGCAGAAGGAAGCCATTCGGCCTATCGAGTCTGCACCGATCACAATCCCACCCAGGCCCTATCCATATAACCCCACGTATTTACCTTCCTAGTCCCCCTGACACTAAGTGGCAATTTACCATGGCCAATCAACCTAACCTGCACATCTTTTGGACTGTGGGAGGAATCCGGAGCACCTGGCGGAAACCCACGCAGACACGGGGAGAATGTGCAGACAGTGACCCAAGCCGAGAATCAAACCCGGGTCCCTGGCGCTGTGAGGCAGCAGCGCTAACCACTGTGCCATCGTGGATGCCCGTTGTATTTCCCTTTGTCAGTATTAGGGGCTTAGTGATAAGATAAATGTGCATAGGCTGCGCTCAACAAAAATGAGAAAACCGTTATTGGCAGGAACAAGTGTCCATTTGTAGATCCACCATCATGCCCACTCTGAGGTCCCAGTTTCAGTCTGTTGCTGTGGCGAGGTGCCAGGTATATGGGGCCTACTCCTCATTGGGAGGAAGAACAGAAGGGGATGAGCCAACCTGGGGAGTTCACCTACAAGACCTGACATCTGGTTCACTGGCAGAGGTCCGGGAACCAATTGCCAGCTTGCTGTCTCAGTGGTAGATTATACCTGGCATGAGAAAGCTGCAGAGATAGGACAAGGAAGGAAATAGCTCAATTAGGAAAAGGCAATGTTGTCACGGCGCATACTTGGTTTTAATGCCACCTTCCGTGTTCATAATATTTTTTAAACGCTTGTATTTATATCAGGATACGTTTTGCCAGACTCTGTTCATTTGACAGGAACACCAAAAGGAGAATTGGGCATAGATACTGATGGTGTTTAAATCACGTACTTCAGGATTTTCTGTCATCCATAACAATTCCACAGATTATCGTGAGCTCTCTGAATTGAAATTGTTCTCCTTTGGGCCCAATTCTTCAATCCATGCTCCATTTGAGAGAGCTTTACAAGATTGATGGTATTTTGTATCCTATTGCAGCTCTCTGAGGTGTCCCATGCGCCTCATGTGATATTGAAATGCACGAATTGCTGTTTTGTAGAACCATTTTTGCACACAACAATATACCATGACCAAAGTTCAGCTTTGGCGTCAGTTAGACAGGGTGGTGAAGAAGGCGTTTGGCACACTTGCCTTCATCAGTCAGAGCATTGAGTACAAGAGTTGGGACATTATGTTACAACTGCACAAAACATTGGTAAGGCCATGTTTGGAGTACTGCGTACAATTCCGGTCGCCCCGTTATAGGAAGGGTGTTGTTAAACTGGAAAGGATGTAAAAAAGATTTACAAGGATGTTACTGGGGCTGGAAGGTTTGAATCATAAGGAGAGACTGGATAGGCTGGGACTTTTTCCCCTGGAGGATGAGGGGCAACCTTATAGAGGTTTATAAAATCATGAGGGACATAGATAAGGTGAATAGCCAAGGTCTTTTCCCCAGGGTAGGGGAGTCCAAAACTAGAGGGCATAGGTTTAAGGTAAGAGGGGAAAGATTTAAAAGGGACCTGAGGGGCAACTTTTTCACACAGAGGGTAGTGCGTGAATGGAATGAGCTGCCAGAGGAGGTGGTAGACATGGATAGGAAAGGGATATAGGCCAAACGCAGGCAAATGGGACTAGTTCAGTTTAGGAAATCTGGTCGGCATGGATGAGTTGGGCCGAAGGGCCTGTTTCTGTGCTGTATATCTCTATGACTCTAAAACGCCATCTAATATGCCCAGAACTCCACATGTTCTTCAATGGATTGTGCACAAGAACATTTTTGTTCACTTAAATGGATGGTTGCCAATCAGCCAGGGTTAGCTTTGGATCTCCAGGAAATGAAGCCCAATCTCCACTGAGTCATAGAATCCTACAGTGCAGAAGGAGGCCATTCGGCTCATCGAGCCTGCACCAACCACAATCCCACCAATCCCTTTCCCTGTAACCCCACGCATTTACCCGAGCTAGTCCCCTGACACTAAGGGACAATTTAGCACAGCCAATCAACCTAACTTGCACATTTTCGGAGCACCCAAAGGAAACCCACACAGAAACGGGGAGAACATGCAAATTCCACACAGACAGTGACTGAAGCCGGAATCGAACCCGGGTCCCTGGCGCTGTGAGGCAGCAGTGCTAACCCTGAAGAAAAGTATTTTGCACATTAAAAAGCTTAGGATTGATTGAAAAAGTTATTTCTCTTTGCCAGATATAAAAAAGTATTGAAAATGGCGGAAAGAAAGGCTGTTCTGACTGACAGGGAAGCATCATTGGATTTAGTTTTCCAATTAGTCTAGGGAAGCAGGACATCAGAAGAATGGATGTGTTGGCCAATGAATGGCGAGAATGTGGTGGGATTGGGGGGGGAGCATGGTGATGATACCTCCAGGAATACATTTAATCACAGTTGGTGACCCTACCTAGACAGGCAGACAGGCCTTTGATCGATGTGTAGTCTCATTTCAAAGGATCACCACACTGCAGCAGCCCACACTCTACTTCACTGGAGGGTCTGCCAAGGTTTGCTCAACTCCCAGAATAGGCTTTGAACCCGTAACGTCCTGACATTAGCGGCAAAGGCATTTACCAAGCTGGAAGTGCTTGAGGAAGCAAGTGTGTGCCATATTGGGTGATGAATGCAAATAGTATGCTGTAAAGATTTGAAAGGCAGGTGAGCAAATAAAGTCAGAAAAGTGGCGAGAGTGCTTCCACATAATCAGTCTGGCTTATTTTTAATGATATGGCTGCGGGCATTTATTTAGTGAAAGCGCTTACAGCTCCTTGAGTGCGTCGTCCATGGAAAAATTCCTTACGTAGGGAAGGGTGATACAGAATCCTGACAGTGCTATCCAGTCCATCGAGTATGCACCGACTCTCTGAAAGAGCAGCCCACCCTATCCTCATAATCCCACTCATTAACCAAGGCTAATCCACCTAACCTGCACAAATTTGGAGCGTGGGAGGGAACCAGAGCACCCAGAGGAAACTGTCGTAAGTCCTCGGAGGTAGAAGCCCCTTCACCAAAATCCCTTTATTTACAAGTCTGACAGCAGTATACAGAGCGCTTTCAGTGAGCAGTCTCCACTAGGAGTCCCAGAGGAACTGACACGCCTGGTTAAGTACAAAGCAAGAGGCTCCCTGATTGGCTCATCAATTTGGCCCTCAATCAGGGAGTTCCTATTCTGACAAGCCCACCTCAATTGCCTGATTAAAGTCATTACAGAAACCCACGCAGACACGGGAGAACGCGCAAACTCCACACGGACAGTGACCCAAGGCCGGAATTGAACCCGGATCCCTGGCGCTATGAGGTGCTAAGCACTGTGCCACCGTGCCGCCCCATCGATACGATGCAGCTAACGGACAAGATTAATCTTATCTATCTGAGAATATGGCAGGGACTATTTCAAACAGGTTGCCGATTCATGCTGTTTCCTGTTGCCAGCAGCTCACACTCTAGTGTCTGTTTAGGCCTCCCAGTTCATGTCCAAACACACACATCTACAGATGGGGAAACTTTGCTTTCTCAGAATCCTTGGCAGGATTGAGCTTCGGCAAGGATTCGGAGCTCAGCTGGAGTTCGCACAGTAAATGTCAGAATTTGGCGCTCAATTTCCTGCACTTCTCTCTCAGATATACATGACTGACATTCTCCTTGTGTTCACCAGTATTTAATAATCTCCGTAATAAAGAAGGTTGAACAGAATCTGTAGAACATGACTTAATGTTCTGTGTGCGGGCGACCATGCATCCTCTTCCCATTCTGCTCTTTGTTTAAGGATCATAGAATCCCTACAGTGCAGAAGGAGGCCATTCGGCCCATCGAGTCTGCACTTACGACAATCCCACCCAGGCCCTATTCCTGTAACCACACATATTTACCCTGCTAATCCCCCTGACACTAAGGGGCAATTTAGCATGGCCAATCACCCTAACCCACACATCTTTGAACTGTGGGAGGAAACCGGAGCACCCAGAGAAAACCAGCACAGACACGGGGAGAACGTGCAACTCCACACAGACAGTGACCCGAGGTCGGAATTGAGCCCAGGCCCCTGGCACTGTGAGGCAGCAGTGCTAACCACTGTGCCACCATGCCGCCCCATGGCTAGTTGCTTTGTACAACAGGAGGAGGCCATTCAGCCCCTCAAGCCTGCTCTGTCATTCAGTTAGATTAAGGCTGATTTTTCCGTCAAGTCCATTTACCTGCCTTTAATCCAAATCCCTTGATGCCCTTAATGAACAACAACTTACTTATCACAGTTTCAAAATTTCCAATTGATCACCAGTCTCGAAAGCTTTTGGGAGCTTGAAACTCCCGGGCTGGAAGTCACCGGCCATTCATGCCACTGGGATTCTCCAGTCCCACCGGCAGCATACCCTCCACCCGTGGGTTTCCCACTGGCATGGGGTGAATTCAATGGGAATTCCCATTGACAGCGGCAGGGCCAGAGAATCCCGCCGCTACCAAATAAGACACCATCTCCTGCCAATAGAAGGCACGCGGTTGGGAAGCTGGAAAATCTCGGCCCAAGTTTCCATGAGCTTTTGTGTGAAGATGTGTTCCCCAACATATTCCCTGGCTTTGATTTTTGGAGTCATGCCCCCATTGTTGTGGACTCCCCCGCCTGGGGAAATGCTTTCCCTTTAGCTACCCTCTCAACTCTTTTTATCACCTTAAACAACTCAATGGTATCATCCCTTAATCTTCAACACATCAAGGGGAAATGTCAGCTTCATCTATGCAACCAAGCCTCAAGGTTTAACCCTTTTAGTTTGCTCATGATTCTCCCAGTCAGTTGGCGCCTTGGCTACGTCAGTGCTGTCAAGCGAGCAATGCAAGACCCCAGGTCTGTCAGGCAAAAACCTATTTGGTTCACTAATGCCCCTTTAGGCATTTAATGCCCCTAAGGAAATTTTACCTGGCCTGGCCCACATGTGATTCCAGACCCACTGCAATGTGGTTGACTCTCAAATTCCCTTGGGGATGGGCAATAAATGCTTTCCTAGCGACGCCCACATCCCATGAACAAATAAATAAGAAAAATGTTGCAGAAGGGCAGATTTTGCGACAACCCAAATTTTGCCTACAAGCCAATGAAGACTCAATCTTTAGTTTTCCAGTCGGTCCCAAATTCCAAACACAATGCTTCACATAAGAGGTGGAGGTAGTCCTTTGGTTACAGTACATTAGCTATGACTTCCTGACGTCACTGTAGTCAACCATATATTTTGAAAGAAAACTTGCATTTACATAGCATCTTTCACAACCGCTGGACATCCCACAGCACTTTACAGCTGATTGAAGTAGAGGCACTCTTGTAATTTAGGAAACTCAGCCACCATTTTGTGCACAGCAAGCTCCCACAAATAGCACAGTGATGGTGACCAGATAATCAGTTCTGGTACATATTGATTGGGATTAAATATGGGTCAGAATACTGAGGGCAAGGTCACTGTTCTTCTTTGAGATAAAGTTTACTTATTAGTGTCACAAGTAGGCTGACATTAACATTGCAGTGAAGTTACTGTGAAAATCCCCTGGTCGCCACACTCCGGCGCCTGTTCAGGTACACTGAGGGAGAATTTAGCATAGCCAATGTGCCTAACCAGCACGTCTTTTGGACTGTGGGAGGAAACCAGAGCACCCGGAAGAAACCCTCGCAGACACGGAGAGAATGTGTAGACTCTGCACAGACAGTGACCCAAGCCGGGAATCGGACCCGGGTCCCTGGCGCTGTGAGGCAGCAGCGCTAACCACGGTGCCACCGTGTCATCCATAATGCCACACGATCTTTTGCAGCTACTGGAGAGGACAGACTGCAGTTTAATATCTCACGCAAAAGATGGCAAAGTCAACAGTGCAGCACTCCATTCTCACTGAAACTTGATTTTTGATAAAGTTTATTTATTAGTCCCAAGTAGGCTTACATTAACACTGCAATGAAGTTACTGTGAAAATCCCCTGGTCGCCACATTCTGGCACCTGTTCAGGTCCACTGAGAGAGAATTTAGCATGTTGAACTGACTAACTATCTAACACCTAACTAGCATGTCTTTCGGACTGTGGGAGGAAACCAGAGCACCCAGAGAGGAAACCCATGCAAACACGGGAAGAATGTGCCGACTCAGCACAGACAGTGACCCAAGCCGGGAATCGAATCTGGGTCCCTGGCGCTGTGAGGCAGCAGTGCTAACCATTGTGCTACCGTGCTGCCAGATAGTATATGGCATAAAGCCAGTTGAAAGCAAGATCACCAAACAATGTGCATACAGAAATGAGTTCACACTCTTACTAAACAGCAGTTTGCATCATTCCATTGTGAACATGCATAATCCGTGTACGATCTATCGCTGCATGAAACGTGGCTCTGATTTCCAGGATTCAAGTCATCACCTTCCAATAATTTGTTGCCTCCTTGGAGAACTTTATTGTAGTCTAGTTATTTCCCCTTAATTAGTATGCATACAGAGCTTCATAGTCATGTCTGTATGAACTGTAATTATCCAGGGAGTTTATTTGTTTGAGTCACATTGAACATATCGCGACTCAGCACTGTGCCCAGGATTGGGAGGCAAATAGTCTTGTGTAGGATGATAATGTAGGAGTAGCATCGATGATAAAAGTATCATTTGAAAGTAACAGTTCAGTGCAGCTATTTAACGAGCAATGATTGAATTTTGTTTGAAACGCAGGCAACCCACACACATCCTTGATCTCTACTGTTTAACTTTCTATTCAGACATGGTCTGACAGCTCTGCCTGTTCCTGACGGGCTTTAACTACATTTTGACATTGGTGTACATGCATTCAAAGCAACTATATCCTTCCTTGTTGTCCAATTTGCCTCCAATCACAAGTCTGATATTCAAAGGAAGTTGAAGAGACCATCTGAACCAGGTGTACAAGATTATGACAAAGAAGAAGCTGTTCCTATCAGTTGATGTTTCAAGGACTGGAGGGCTCAGGTTTAAGGACGCAGGAAATAAGAGGAAGACTTTTTCTTTTACACAACATGTGTTAATGAGCTGGAACTCACTACCTGCAAGAGTGGTGGAAGCGGAGACAATCAATGATTTCCAAAAGAAATTGGATCAGGACTCTAGGGAAATAAACTTGCAGGGCTCCAGTAATGGAATGGGAGAGTGGGACTGACTGGATTGCTCAGGTCCCTACCCTGGTAGGGACTTATGCATTTCCACATTAAACATTGCTGGCACATTGAGAGTCAGTGGCATAATGGAAGCTCTGAGGGTTCAGCAGACTGGTGTCTGATTTAAAAAGCGTACGGATTACCTGTGTCCCTTTAGCACTGTAAACCCCTCAATGCAGAAGTAAGCGCAGGACGTATTTAATATGAAGGTGAATGGGCGAGTCGAATGGGCTTTAAGCATAAATCATTTTGGCGAGGGATATTTGGTGGGGCATGAGGAGACCACACCATAGTCAAAATAGCCTTGAGTTACCGTTCAGTGATACAAGTCAAGTTGCACAACACCATGCAGCAAATATAATTAATTTTTAGTGTTTATTCTCCCTATCACAATCATTAATATTCTTCCTTTCGGCGGCATGGTAGCACAGTGGTCAGCACTGCTGCATCACAGTGCCAGGGACCCAGGTTCGATTCCCGGCCTCAGGTCACTGTCTGTGTGGAGTTTGCACGTTCTCCCCGTGTCTGCCTGGGTTTCCTCCGGGTGCTCCGGTTTCCTCCCACACTGCAAAGATGTGTGGATTAGGTGTATTGACCATGCTAAAAATGCCCCTCAGTGTCAGGGGGCCTAGCTAGGGTAAATGTATGGGGATAGGGCCTGGATGGGATTGTGGTCAGTGCAGACTCGATGGGCCGAATGGCCTTCTTCTGCACTGTAGGGATTCTATAATAAGCTGTGTTTTTGCTCCATTTTAGTCAATATTCAACATGTACTGACGTTGCGGTTAGAAGACATTGTCCTTACGTTAAATTAATTATTTTAATTTCTCACTGCGATTGACTTTAGATCATATTGACAAATCATAGCGTTATTCCAAACCAATTGCTAACAATGCTTTTAAACTGAGAAAGCTGAACTATAGATTAAGATGCGCATCCTTTGATCTGTTACCACCACCAGAAGTTCTCCTGGTGTATACAGTTTGCGGGTCAGTCTATTTCTAATGCTCTCTCTTCAGACCTGTCATCTTGAGCCCTCAAGACCATGACCTTCAGTTTATCCAAAACACTGGCACACAAGTCCCATCACTCACTCTGCCCGCTGACTTACACTGGCATCCCATGCAAGAATTAAGTTCTTGCCCTCATGGTCTAATCCCCCGAGAGCCTATCCTGTCCCTATCTCTATGACCACCTCCAGTTCTATAAGCCTCTGGGCGCGTTGCAGACTTTCAATGATGGACTCTTCTGCCAACCTGATTTCCTTACTTGTCCCACAATCTATGGCCGCGACTTTAGCTGCCTACAGACCACAAGCTTCAGTTTCCCTTTTCTAAATTTCAGCCTGTCAATATCGCTTTTCTCCATTAAGGCACTCCTTAGAAACTAACTTCATGGCTAATATTTTGGTCATTTGTCCTATTGTACCTTCTTATATGCTTGGTGTTATTTTTTTTCTGAAGTGGCTCCTGGGTGGCACAGTGGGTTAGCACTGCTGCCTCACAGCGCCAGGGACCTTGGGTTCAATTCCAAGTTTGGGTCACTGTCTGCGCAGAGTCAGCACGTTCCCCCTGTGTCTGCGTGGGTTTCCTCCGGGTGCTCCGGTTTCCTCCCACAGTCCGAAAGACATGCTGGTTAGGTGCATTGGCTGTGCTAAATTCTCCCTCAGTGTAACCGAACAGGCATTGGAGTGTGGCGACTAGGGGATTTTCACAGTAACTTCATTGGTGTAAGCCCACTTGTGACACTAATAAATAAACTTAAACTAAACTGAAGCACATGTGGAACTTATCACATAAAAGGCGCTACACCAATGCAAGTTATTATTGTTTTTGTTTAGCCAGGAGGAACAACACATGTGGCAAAGTGGTAGGTTAAAAAAGTAGGTTAAGGAAGAAAAACAGTTGAATAATTGCATGTGAGGTTTATCCCGCCTTTTCAGTCTTTAATGTTTAGAGTTATAAAAAGTTATAAGTACATTTGGTGAGTCTTACTTCTTCATTATCGTGTAATCTCTTGGCTCTGCCAATGCTATAGACCTCCCAGCAGTACCTGGCTGGAGGGTGTCACAAGCAAATGCTATTAGTGAGAATGTCATATGTGTCTAACCACGTGTAATCCCAGAATTAGATGCCCCGTAGGTTTAGTTGATAAATGCACCATCTGGTATGTTACCAATCTGTGCACAGTAGGAAGAGATCGAGTTCCATCTCCAGACCGTCTTGAGTTAGTTCGCCTCAACTTTCAGAAGGGATTTGGATAAGCACTTGAAGTTGGAAACTTTCCTCTGGGGGAGAGCGAGGGAGTGGGACTTTCCTTTGTTCTTTCGTGGGATGTGGGTGTCATCAACAAGGCCAGCATTTGTTGCCCATCCCTATTTGCCCTTGAATTGAGTGGCTTGCTGGGTCATTTCAAAGGGCAGTTGCTGTGGACCTAGGGACACATGTAGGCTAGACTGGGTAAGGACAGCAGATTTTTAAAATTCATTCGTGGGACATGGGCGTCGCTGGCTGGCCAACATTTATTGCCCATCCCTAATTGTCCTTGACAAGGTGGTGGTGAGCTGCTTTCTTGAAACTTTGCTGCCCATGTGCTGTGGGTTGATGCACAATACCGTTAGGGAGAGAATTCCAGGATTTTGACCCAGCGACTGAGAAGGAAGGGTGATATATTTCCAACTCAGGATGGTGAATGGTTTGGAAGGGAACTTGCAGTTGGTGGTGTTCCCATGTATCTGCTGCCCTTGTCCTCCCAGATGGAAGTGGTGATAGATTTGGATTTCCTGCTCTGAAGAGCCAGATGAAATTTTATGACAATTCATAGAATCATAGAATCCAACAGTGCAGAAGGAGGCCATTCGGCCCATCAAGCCTGCACCGACCACAATCTCACACAGGCCCTATGCCCATAACTGCGTTCATTTACCCTAGCTAGTCCCCCTGACAATAAGGGGCAATTTAGCATGGCCAATCCACCTAACCCGCACATCTTTGGACTATGGGAGGAAACCGGAGCACCCGGAGGAAACCCACGCAGACATGGGGAGAACATGCAAATTCCGCACAGACAGTGACCCAAGCTGGGAATCAAACCCGAATCCGTGGCACTGTGGGGCAGCAGTGCTATCCACTGTGCCACTGTGTCATGGTCATCATTACGGGGAATGCTTTATATTCCAGATTCATGAAATGATTTTACATTTCACCAGTTGCCATGGTGAGATTTGAACCCACTGTCCCCCACAGCATTAACCTGGTCCTCAGGCTTACTGATCCAGTGGCATTACCACTCAACCACCATCGCTTGTATCACAGTTTGGTATGGCTCCTGCTCTGCCCAAGACCGCAAGGAATTACAAAAGGTCGTGAATGTAGCCCAATCCATCACGCAAACCAGACTCCCATCCTTTGACTCCGTCTACACTTCCCACTGCCTTGGCAAAGCAGCCAGCATAATTAAGAATCCCACACACCCTGGACATTCCCTCTTCCATCTTCTTCCATCGGGAAAAAGATACAAAAGCCTGAGGTCACGTACCAACCGACTCAAGAACAGCTTCTTCCCTGCTTCTGTCAGACCTTTGAGTGGACTTACCTTACATTAAGTCATTAAGTTGACCTTTCTCTACACCCTACCTATGACTGTAACACTACATTCTGCATTCTTTCATTTCCTTCCCTATGAATGGTATGCTTTGTCTGTATAGGGTGCAAGAAACAATACTTTTCACTGTATGTTAATACATGTGACAATAATAAATCAAATCAAATCTCTCCCAATTGGATAGCTCTTTCAAAGAGATAATGCAGGTGTAATGGGCTAAATGGTCACTATCTGCGATGTGTTATTCCAATTCTCTGATTCAGTCAGAGCAGCAGTTGAGATGCTGCTGTGGGTTCTCCATCCTGCAGATTTCTTCTTCCGAATGCTATATTGCTGGAGAGCCGAAGAGAATGAGGATATTGCCCACCATGGCTGTGTTTTAGACTTAAGATTCATTCACAACTAAATAACTCTGGATCAAATTGTTTCAGATTATTGTAGAGGGATGTGAACAATGCTTCAATAACAGATTGACTAAGATAAAGTGTTAGACATAGTCCAACATCAGGTGCAAGGGGAGGCGACGGCCTCATGATATTTTCACAATATTATTGTGATAATACCATTAGGCCATCGAATAACCTGCCAGTGCTCACAATCTATTATCACAATCACAATGAGCGGTCACCAGTGAAACGCCTCCAGCCATAGACTCATCTCAGCATTAGCCCCGTCACAGGGCTATAAAATGAGGGAAGGACAACTGAAACAAAATATGAATCAGTTCTCCCTTTGAGGCCTGATCAACATTCAGAAGCATTTCATGGCTGCTTTGATTTTTTTTCAATACATTGCTCTTGTATCATTTACTGTCAAGTTTGCAAATTTAATAATAGTATAACCATAGAATCATAGAATTCTTACAGTGCAGAAGTGGCCATTCGGACCATCAAGTCTGCACCAACTCTCTAGACAGAATATCTTACCCAGGCCCTTTCCCCCGCCTTATACCTGTAACCTCACACATTTACCATGGCTAATCCATCTAACCTTGGGACACTAAGGGGCAATTTAGCATGGCCAATCCGCCTAACTTGACATCTTTGGACTGCGGGAGAAAACCAGAGCATCCGGAGGAAACCCACGCAGACAAGGGGAGAACGTACAAACTCTACACAGACAGTCACCCAAGGCCTGCCTTTTCTTTCCATTGCCCCATTACATCGGGCATCACTAACTGAGGGCATCCCAAAGCACTTTGTCGATACAGTTCTTTTGAAGTGCAGTTTCTGTAGTAATGTAGGAAACATGGCAGCCAAATTCTACACAGAAAACTCTCAAACAGCAATGAGACAAGTGGTCAGATAATCTTCTGATGTGATCAATGTTGAGGGATAAATATTGGCCAGTGCACCAGGAAGAAACTTTGTCCTTTGAAATCGACTTCAGGAAGCATAGTGGAGAAAATGCCCTTGTCTACATCAATGGGGGCAAAGTAGAAATGGTCAAGAGCTTCATGTTTTTAGGCATCCAGATCACCAACAACCTGTCTGGTCCCTCCATGTAGACCCTTGTTTCCTTCACTATGTAGGGCATGCTTTATCTGTATAGCCACGATGTGGAGATGCCGGCATTGGACTGGAGTTGACTCAGTAAGAAACCTCACAACACCAGGTTAAAGTCCAACAGGTTTATTTGGTAGGACAAGCTTTCGGAGAGCTGCCCCTTTTGGAGTGCTCACCTGACGAAGGGCAACGCTCCGAAAGCTCGTGCTACCAAATAAACTTATTGGACTTTAACCTAGTGTTGTGAGACTTCTTACTTTGACTGTAAAGCATGCAAGAAACAATACTTTTCACTGTATACTAATATATGTGACAATAATAAATCAAATCAAATCAAATTAAATTAAAATAATGCTAGGGGATCTTTTAACACCTGCTTGAGAGGGGAGACATGCCCTTGGTTCAATGTCTCATTCAGAAGAAATACCACTAACAGTGCAGCATTCCCTCAGTAGTACAATGGGAGTATCAACCTGGATCATGCACTGAATGCTTTAAAGTGAAATTTGAACTGATCACCTTTGACTTGTTGCCAAGCTATTTATCGAGCCACCGCTGACATTGCTTATTGAAGGAAGCCGTTGCCTTTTCCGTTCTTAAAGTTACAAAGCCAATGCTCAGAGTGGAACGGGCAAGCCTTTAATCCATCACCTTGCTTGCTCCAAAAACCATTCAAATTCAAATTGAATCCAATTCATGATCCCCACACAGTCCGAGCTGGCAAGGAAAATTATTTTTTTTATTAATTCGTGGGACATGGGCATCACTGGCTGGCCATCATTTATTGCCCATCTGTAGTTGCCTGAGGGCAGTTCAGAGTCAAACACATTGCTGTGGCTCTGGAGTCACATGTAGGCCAGACCAGGTAAGGATGGCAGATTTCCTTCCCGAAAGGGAACATGATGGGATTTTCCAACAATCATTTCATGGTCATCAGTAGATCCTTAGTTCCAGATATTTTTTATTGAATTCAAATTCTATTATTAGCTGTGGTGGGATTCGAACCCAGGTGCCCAGAACATTAGCTGAGTTTCTGGATTAATAGTATTGTGATAATACCATTAGGCCATCGCCTCTCCTTGCACCTAATGTTAAACTATGTCTAACACTTTATCTTATTGAAGCATTGTTCACATACACTTTCAATAGTCTGAAACAATCTGATCCAGAGTTATTAGTTGTGAATGAATCTTAAACCGAAAACACTTCTGGCAAAGGTACTGCTTTGATCTTTTTAATTTCATAACAATACAAATGTTACAAGGTACTTAAAAGTTTCCCCTGCAGTTGTCAGAAAAGTGATATCAGGAAAAGTTGTTTCAAATTAAGAAACCTTTACACAAGTTCAGCATTACAAATGAGATAGATCTGCGACTTGGCACTTAAGTCTGATAGAAGATTTAGCAGCTCATTACATGGAGCTTTGTGATAAAGCAATCCTTTGATCAATCACAGTATCCAGCCATGTCATTAAACTCTCTCTCCCCGTCAGTGTGAGCTGAAAACCTAGAGAAAATAAAACTGTCATGTATGTCAGGGTGTAGCCCCTTTAAGGGAATGGATCATGTGACTTTGGGTGTGGCGTGAGCTGTTGGGATCCGCCCAGTGGGCAGTCAATGTTTGAAGTGTGGAGCAAGTAGACAGAATAAAAAGTAAAGTTTATTTATTAGTCACAAGTAGGCTTACATTCACACTGCGATGAAGTTACTGTGAAATTCCCCTCGTTGCCACACTCTGGTGCCTGTTCGGGTACACTGAGGGAGAATTTAGCATAGCCAATTTAGACTGTGGGAGGAAACCAGAGCACCCGGAGACACAGGGAGAATGTGCAAACGCCACACAGACAATGACCCAAGCCAGGAATCGAACCCGGGTCCCTGGCGCTGTAAGGCAGCAGTCCACTATGCCACCCAGCTGCCCGTGTTCCCTGACATCTGGCTTTGGAGTAGTTATTGAGTTATTGAGCAGTATTTATTGAGCAATAACTATTGAGGAGATGTCTCAGTACAACAGGACTTAATGAAAACCCTCTCCAACACATGTTGTTCCTCAATGAAACTCCATCAAAATAATAAGATGAGGTGCGGGTGGGCAACAGATTAGTGTGTGGTGCTGAAACATCCATGAACTTGGTTTCACGCAGCAACCCAGGCATTTGCTGCAGATGCTACATGAATCCCTGGGCCATCAGGTTTTGGTAGAATAAACATGGAAGGAGTGTTTCCATGTGCGAGAAAGACAACAACTGGAGGCCATCAACATGAGGTGGACACCAAGAAGTCAATTGGGAATTCAGAAGGAGCATTTTCATGCCAAGTTTGATGGGAATGTGGAACACACTACCATTGTCTCGGAAAAGCAGACAACATAATTAAGGATCCCATGCACCCCTGACATTCTCTCTTCCACCACCTTCCATCGGGAAATAGATACAAAAGTCTGAGCTCACATATCAACCGACTCAAGAACAGCTTCTTCCCTGCTGCCACCAGACTTTCGAATGGACCTACCTTGCCGTAAGTTGATCTTTCTCTACACCCTAGCTATGACTGTCAGGCAGCGGCCGAATAGGAAGCAAGATGTGCGTATTGAAGGGAACCGGGGAGGTGACCGGCACCATCCAGTTCAAGCAAGCTGTTGATGGACCTGTAACTCTGAAAGGAAGCATCACTGGATTGACTCCTGGAAAGCATGGATTCCACGTTCATGCTTTTGGAAATGATACAAGTGGCTGCAACATTACATTCTGTACTTTCTCCTTTTCTTCTCGATGAACGGTATGCTTTGTCTGTATAGCGCACAAGAGACTTTTCACTGTATGTTAGTACGTGTGACAAATCAAATCAAATCAAAAAGACAGTGTTGAGGTGAATAACATAGACATATTAAGGGTATAGATAATCAATGAATGAGAAAGGGAATAGGGGAGTTATACTGATAGAATTAAATTAGGGAGGGCAGGAAGAGACTCATGTGTTATGTGAACAAGTTGGGTTGAATGGCAATTTTTCCCATGCTGTTTATCTGATGTAATTTTATGTAATTGAAATCTGAATCCAGTTCCAAATGAAGAAAAGTCCATTGATGAAGGGGCTGAAATTCAGGGGGAATATTGATATTTTGGGGACTGATGGTGCAGCACGTCACTGCTCCCATGCCTCCATCACCTTGGAATCCTCCACCTTGCAATGTTCAAGCCCTGGCTTCATTTAAATCTGAAAAGCAAGAACCAGGGTGCCTGACAGCGAAACTGGGCTAGGGTAGCAACTAGCAAGGTTACGTTGCACTGGGGATAGGGAAAAGGATGGTTGGGTGCCTTTATGAAACATGGAGTCCAGATTCTTTTACATCTGAACATATTGTTGCGAAGTTGGATAGAGTCATTGTCAATTGGGAGGTAGGAAGTTAGAATTTGGTGTTTGTAAGAATGGTAAAATTGTAAATTGCTCAGGGTGGAGGGGGGGGGGGGGGAGCATTGTATGGTCCCTTCAAAAGGTGGTGTATTTTCTGTGGTTAGAGAGTTAAAGGAAAATGCAAGTACACAGAGAGCCCAAACTGAAACATTTGTTTCAAAAGGCCAAACAGCCGTTTTTACCAAGACAACAGGCTTTTGAATTTAGCTAATCAGTTGCAATCAGGCACTTAGATACCAAAAACCTATTAAGTTTAAGTCTGATGGTTTTGACAACCTAGGACCAATCCTATTATGGGAAATATTGATATGTCATCACGGGTATAAAAGCAAGGGGCAGTGGGACAAAGAGAGTTGAGCAACTGCCACCTGCCAGAGCTAACAGCTCACAACTCTCAGCTCTCAACTTTCTCTCGAGAGAGATAGAATCGCTGGCTCGCATAGCCTCATCTATGAGAGAGCACCATCTAGATAGCTAAGGTACCAAAGACGAAAGAAGTTCCATACAGATGAATCAACAGGGGAGGCCCAGAACATTCCGATGGACACAAAACCTGGTTGTAATTTACAGTGACTAAATTCCATTATGTTAATGAGTGGGAATTGTATTTATTTGAACAGCATACCATTAGAATCTTGTTTTATTCGGGAATAGTTAATAATTAGAAGGGATTCACCCTGTTTGTTAATAGCTTAGTTAATTTGCTCATTGTTAGTTAGATAAATAAATTGTTAGGTGTTGATTTTAGGGAAAGTGTCAGGGATTTATTTTTATTTAACCACTAGAAGTTGCTGAAGAGCAGCTCACACCACTTCACACACACCTTTAACAGATTATAGGGTGAGGTACTCCTCTTTGGCTGTTTCGGTGTTAGTTCTCTGAGGGGGAATCAATCTCTGCTTTATAACAACATGAACATCCAACGTAGGAGCAGGAGTAGGCCATTCAGCCTCTTGAGCCTGCTCCACCATTCAATAAGATCGTGGCTGATCTAACTGTGGCTCTAACTCCACATTCCAACAACCCCCAATAACCTTTGACCCTCTTGTTGTTCAAGAATCTATCCAACTCAGCCTTGAGAATATTCCACTGCTCTCTGGGGAAGAGAATTCCAAAGACTCACGACCCTCAGGAAGAAAGAAATTCTCCTTAGCTCCATCTTAAATGGAAGACCTCTTATTTTTAAACTGTACCCCCTAGTTCAAGTCTCTCCAACAAG
The DNA here is from genome assembly GCF_964213995.1 of Mustelus asterias. Lineage (NCBI taxonomy): Eukaryota > Metazoa > Chordata > Chondrichthyes > Carcharhiniformes > Triakidae > Mustelus > Mustelus asterias. The sequence goes on along the minus strand of NC_135801.1, from coordinate 8,200,403 downwards.
GGGAAACATCCTCTTAGCATTCACCTTGTCAAGTCCCCGCAGGATCTTAAATGTTTAATTGATAAAGGGTGCTTAAATAATTGGACAGTTTTTTGGCCAGGCCTCTTCAGTTCCATTGGACTTAGGTCTACCTAGAGCACTCACAATTTGAATTTCTGTTCAAATTGTGAACAGAAATGTTCACAATTTGAACATTTCACATCTGAAATGGCAACCTGCAATCTATTTTCATCAGAGCACTGCGATTCTCACATTGGAAGGTGAACTGGAAACATACAGGCACTTTGGTAATAGCAGTAGCCCCCTTCAAAATGGAGGAAGCCACCTCACTGGCGGTGAGCTCCCAATGCCATTATGATGCCACTAACACTCCATCAAGCGAAAGCAGTGGAAATGGACCTCATTAATCATAAACTGCCAACCTTATTTCAAACAAATGTCACAACTGAAAGAAGAATCCTCCTTCAAGCAACATTCCCTCGGAGGCCATTGACAACCATGGACTTTCATTGGATTGGTCCATTGTTACGATTGGCAATGTACTGCAGTGGCTTACCGTTGCATTCTGCAGGGTATGGCTGACCAGGAAAGCCTTCCGCTCTTTGCCACCTGGCATATTGGAAGGATTTACAGTGCCTTTTCCAGGGGCATTGATTCCTGAAACGGGGCTTGAACACAGTTAATGATCCAGAGTTTATGCTACCACTGCACCGCAAGACCTCCCAAAAAAAATCATTAAAATAATCCGGACACGTGTGGTGAATGTCACAAAGGGTGCATTTGACAAACTAAGTGACCTGTTCCACTTCCAATATCTGAGTATCTGCGAGGCAATATTTCTGTACGTTTTCCTTTGGTATTCTGCCAGTTACAGGAATAGGAGATTGAAGGGATGGAGAGATTCAGTAATGAGGAGCGATTGTATAAATTGGGCATGTTTTCAATGGAAAGGAGAAGATTGAGAGGTGACATGATTGCTGTTCGGTAGGATTGTAAAGATACTAAATAATGTGGGCCATGATGAGTCACTTCACCTTGTCCAGAACAGTTCAACCAGAGGATAAAATGAATCTGGGGAAAGTGAGCAAATGACCAATTCATGGAACAAGCTCCCCAGGGAGATGTGGAAAGAATACTGATTAAATCAAGAGGCAAACTAAATCGATTTCATCCCGGAAAGAGCATATTGTGATGAGCTACATGAGTAATTTGAAACGTGGCATGTGATGAATGTGACATGGCCTGGGAGGAAACGTGACCTTGGAAATATGGGTCACAAAGATCTTCATCGCTGCAGGTTTCTTCACCTCATGTCTGGGTCTGTTGTAGACTCATAGGTTGATTGATTGCAATGAATAGTCAACAACTCCATCATCATTGTGTGAGTGACTATGATGGTCGAAGACAAACTGGACCATTTCACATCAAGCAACTTATTCAGCAATAACGAGGGAGGCAGTGGCATAGCGGCATTGTCATTACACTCGTACTCCAGAAACCCAGGGGTATGCTCTGGGAACCTGTGTTCAAATCACACCATGGCAGATGGTAAAATTTTAATTTATTACAAATGTGGGCTTAAAAGTCTAATGATGACCATGGAACTATTGCCGATTGTCATAGAACCCCATCTGGTTCACTAATTACTTTAGGAAAGGAAATCTGCCGTCCTTGCCTGGTCTGGCCAACATGTGACTCCAGAGCCACAGCAATGTGGTTGACTCTTAAATGCCCTCTGGAGGTGAAAGGCAATTTGGAATGGGCAACGAATGCTGGCCCAGTGATGCCCACATCCCATAATTTTCTTTATATTCCAAAGAAACTTAGGACTTGTAAGTACATATGTTATGTGAATTGACCATGCTAAATTGCCCCTTAGCGTCCAAAGACATGTAGGTTAGGTGGATTAGAACCTAGAACATAGAACAATACAGCACAGGAACAGGCCCTTCAGCCCACAATGTTGTGTTGAACGTGATGCCAAATTAAACTAATCCCTTCTGCCTGCCCTTGGTTCATATCCCTCTATTCCTTGCACATTCATGTGCTTATCTAAAAGTCCCTTAAATGCCCCTATCGTATCTGCCTGCACCATCACCCTTGGCAGCGTGTTCCAGACAGATTTGCCACGGTAAATGCACGGGGTTATGGGGATTGGGCGATGGGGAAGGTCTGGGTCGGGTGCTCTTTTGGAGAGTCGATGCAGAGTCAATGGGCCAGATGGCCTCTTTCTGCACTGTACGGATTCTATAGTTGCGGTGAACCACTGTTACTACATGTATGTGCCTGGACACACCTGGCCCGAGACTCCTCCCTTTCCACCTGAGACCCCTCCCTTTCTACCCAGAGTGGGGTACAAAGGTGATGGTCCCTCCTCCTTGCCTCAGTCTAGACCAGGTCAGCTACAAGGGTGTGCTCCTGTTCTCTGTGAATAAAAGCCTATTAGTTTTCCCTCACTCTCAGAAGTCTTCGCGTCGTAATTGATAGTGCATCAATAGTCCTGTGTGTGAATGTCTGTATGGCTGTGTAAGGGGTGATACAGAGAGATTCAATATGTATTACAGGGGCAGTGTTCTGATTGAATAACCTCATAATAACCTGACCTTTCACCCCTCACAGCTTGCTACCTGGAACCCCGACTCTGGGTTAAATGGATCTCTAACTGATAAAAAACTGGAAAACAACATGCGTGGAGTGATGCTGCGGGTTGTAACACTGCCGGTAAGGGCATATTTTTTTGTTCCTCTGCCTCATTTGTTTCCAAAAGTGCTGCTTTATTACACTAATGGCTTATTGGCTGGTTAAGAAAAGACTGATCACAGTGTGACAAGTTTAATTCGGATCTCCCTCTACCGATGGTCAATTAATTTGGGAGTTTTTAAGGAGTCACAATGATTAATCATCTGGATTCTCTCTTTTTGATATTTGTAAATCAGGCCTTGTTCGTCCTGTTACCCAACATGGTGGAGTTAACCATTTCGTAAATTATATTCCTCTTCTCTGTTATAATGAGAGACAGAATGCGTATATCTCATTTAGAATTTGAGTTGCAGCCCATTGTTTTTAGGTCAGATTCTAGGGGTGAAATTTTCCAGGCCGCAGAGAGCGAGAGGGGTGGGAAAGTCCCAGAAAATGGCTTCAGAGCCAGAGATCCTGATGTGATCCCACACTCTGCTGGCTTTCCCCAGAGCAGGATCGAAGGAGAGTGAGGAATTCCTTTGGATCAGTTGGGTAAGTAACTAAGAAGCCAGTAATGAGCTACTTTAACACCAAACCCAGAATGGTCAGTTACTTACCAGGGTTACCAAGCTGAGTGCATGGCAGGAACAACTTCATCAGTGAAACTGACAAGCTGGGAAGGCTTTGATCAATTATACTGAAGAGCTCCAGCCATGGTCAGGTGATAAACTGCTGTTCAAAGCACTTCTCTCAGAGAGAGTAGCTTTCACTACTTGACAGGTGATTTCCAACATCTTGTAATTTTAAGTGCACCTTCCCACTGGCAGCCTTCAGCATGGGAGCATGTCCTGCTCTACTTTCCATCTCTGCTGAGGGTCAGGCGCAGAGGCCACAATAGAGTTCCTTCCCTAAAGAACATTAATGAACCAGATGGGTCTTTATGACAATCGACAATGGTTTCATGGTCATCATTAGAACTTTAATTCAGCATAAAGCGTGGAATTTTCACGTCCTGCCCACCACGGGAATCATTGAGGGCAGGACACGGACCATGCGAAGGTTTGTTGACCTCAGATGGGATTTTCCGACCTTGGGAGCGCGTGCAGCCGGAAAAATCCCGCCCAAAGACTTTTAATTCCAGATAATTCCAGCCTACTCCTATTCCTAATACTTATGACCTTATCATGACCTCAGTCTAGAGATATCCAATTGGAGCTGGGACTGTGAGAAGGCACTATGAAGATGGACATGCTGGGGACCAATGGTAGGATCCTGATAAGACCATAAGTCCATAAGACCATAAGACATAGGAGCAGAATTAGACCATTAGGCCCATCGAGTCTGCTCCATCATTCAATCATGGCTGATATTTTTCACATCCCCATTCTCCTGCCTTTTCCCCATAACCCCTGATCCCCTTATTAATCAAGAACCTATCTATCTCTGTCTCAAAGACACTCAATGACCTGGCGTCCGCAGCCCACAGATTCACCACTCTGTGGCTGAAGAAATTCCTCCTCATGTCTGTTTTAAAGGATCGTCCCTTTAGTCTGAGTTTGTGCCCTCTGGTTCTAGTTTTTCCTACTAGTGGAAACATCCTCCCCACATCCATTCTATCCAGGCCTCGCAGTATCCTGTAAGTTGCAATAAGATCCCCCCTCATCCTTCTAAACTCCAACGAATTCAGACCCAGAGTCCTCAACCGTTCCTCATATGACAAGCTCTTCATTCCAGGTATCATTCTTGTGAAGCTCCTCTGGACCTTATCCAAAGCCAGCGCATCCTTCCTTAGATATGGGGCCCGATGGAGTGGTCAGGGCAGGAGGCCATGTAATGAAACCTCCAGTAATACAGTCAAGCAGAGTCCGCATTCCCATTAGAAACACAAGGAAGGAAGGCTTGCTGTGTCTGCTATATGCAGCAAAAGGAAAGTACAAGGAGCTTTTTTATAAATTCCACTTGTAGCTGTTGTTCGGTGGAGTGTTTTGCACTTAACCACCTCGAACTGAAATTGCTTTCTGAGCATAAATTGCTTTGTTTCAATAAGGTTTCTCTGTCTATCAAAGAAATGGCTGGTCCATTTAGACTTATTAATCATCTTTTTTTGTGTAAGTGCCTGAGTTCAGTATGGAAAGTGCTGATGGAACAAGGCGATGTGTGTCTGTCTATCACAGGACATGTTGGTACACTTTCCACCTGGCACAGAAACTACTGACTCAATTCAATAACCTGACAGCCATAATAAGTGTGGCACAGGAAATAATTTTGCAGCAAAGCATTGCTCCAACAAGGTCCCTGGGGATGATATCCCCTCACACTATTGCGGTGAAATGAGAAACTAGTCTTTATGTTTGGTGATTTCTTGATACTTGCTCCAAAAACCAATTCAATTTCAAATTGAATCCAATTCATAATCCCCACACAATCCCAGCTAGCAAGAAAAGGCATTTATTTTTAAATGCATTCATTCGTGGGACATGGGCGTCGCTGACTGGGCCAGCATTTATTGCCCATCCCTAGTCAGAGTGACACGGTGGCACAGTGGTTAGCACTGCTCCCTTGTAGCGCCAGGGACTTGGACTCGATTCCCGGCTTGGGTCACTGTCTGCGTGGTGTTTGCACGTTCTCCCCGTGTCTGTGTCGGTTTCCTCCGGTTTCCTCCCACAGTCTGAGAGGTGTGCGGATTAGGTGGATTGGCCTTGCTAAATTGCCCTTTCGTGTCAGGAGGACTAGTTATGGTAAATGCAAGGGGTTATGGGGATAGGGCCTGGGTAGGATTGTTGTCGGTGTAGATTTGATGGGCCGAATGACCTCCTTCTGCACTGTAGGATTCTATGATTTACAATTCTAGTTACCCAAGGGCAGTTGACAGTCAACCACATTGCTGTGGCTCTGGAGACCAGGTAAGGATGACAGATTTCTTTCCCTAGAGGACATTAGTGAACCAGATGGGTTTTTACGATAATGGTTTCATGGTCAGCAGTAGATTCTTAATTACAGGAGGAAGTTCAATGCGGAGAAGTGTGAGGTGATTCGTTTCGGCAGGAAGAATGAGGGGACACAGTATAAACGAAAGGGAGAAACTCTAAAAGAGGTGCAGGAACAAAGGGACCTCAATGTATATGTATATAAATCATTGAAGATGGCAGGGCATGTTGAGAGGGCAGTTAATAAAGCATATTGGATCTTAGGTATTAGCAATAGTGGTATTGAGTACAAGAGTACTCCACTATTTAGGGTGGCACAGTGGTTAGCACTGCTGCCTCACAGCGCCAGAGGTCCAGGTTCAATTCCTGGGTTGGGTCACTGTCTGTGTGGGGTTTGACTGGCCATGCAAAATTGCCCCTTAGTGGGAGGAAACGGAGCACCCGGAGGAAACTCACACAGACACAGGGAGAACGTGCAAACTCCACACAGTGACCCGAGACCAGAATTGAACATGGGTCCCTGGAGCTGTGAGACAGCTGTGCTAACCACTGTGCCACCGTGCCACCCCGGCTATGGCTATTATGGCTATAGTATAACCGACCCGAGCTTAATGCTCACAATCGGAGCATGAAATTGAAAGACTTACACTCCACATCATTAGCTTACCTCACTCTCAATACTCACAAAGGAAGAAACCGACATTAAGAGGTGAATTTCCACTTGTGGTCAATATCGTTGCGGGTTTATCGAGGTCAGGAATCAGTGCTAAGGATGGCAAATCAATCCCCTGCAATGAACATGGGTTATCAGTCTTCAAAACCAGTTTCATCTGTCAGAAACGTGTCCGTGAAGCAGATAAGCTTATTTAGTGGGATGCATACACTTAACCTGAGAACATGGTCATTATTCACTGAGGCGCACTGTGAGCATGTTGTCAATTATTTGAGCTCAGAGCACTAACTCCAGCAAGAGGTTTGCAGTGTGCGATTGTGTTATCTGTAACTTCATTTCTTCCTTTTATAATGGGATGCTGCCCATTTCAATTAAAGATTGCCAAAGTGTTTATACTAAGGTCGGCATGGCCTGGTTACATTTACTGTTTCAGAAATTATACACCCGCGTTATAGTCACTGGGTGTTATAACTCTGTCATCACTTTCCTTTGCTGCTCCTGGCATTGTCTGGAGGGGTGTCTGCTCTCTGGGGGTGTGAAAGGTTTGGGTGGGAGGGCTCGCTGGAATAGGATTGACCACTCGACTTGCCACCATTTACCAACATCTCTAAGGTGGCTTCATAGAATTTGGGTGCCCTCTCTGCACTTAATCCAACCCTGTTGGGTTTATTCACAAGAGGGTAAGACTGAACCAGCTGGGGCTCTTTTCTCCAGGGAAATCTGAGGATTGGCCTATTTGAGATCTTTAAAATTATGGAGCAGTTTGATAGGGTAGCCACAGAGAAGATGTGCCCACTTATAAGGAAGTCCAGAGCAAGGGGCCATAAATATAAGATAGTCACCAATAAATCCACTCCCCTCCGCCCCCCCTACCCACCAACAGGTTGGAACTGAGGTTAAAGAGAAAATGCTGGAAAATCTCAGCAGGTCTGGCAGCATCTCTAAGGAGAGAAAAGAGCTGAGTCCAGATGACCCTTTGTAAAGACAAAGGGTCATCTGGACTTGAAACGTCAGCTCTTTTCTCTCCTTAGAGATGCCGCCAGACCTGCTGAAATTTTCCAGAATTTTCTCTTTCGGTTTCAGATTCCAGCATCCGCAGTAATTTGCTTTTATTTATATGGAACTGAGGTTACCCTATCTAGGAGTGAGGGACAGTTTGGAGTTGAGGTTATCCTATCTGGGAGCGAGGGACAGGTTTCTGTCATATGCTCCTGATTGGGCAGCAGTGGAGAGTGAGATGTCGTGATCTAAACCGTTCTCTTGCTTATCGGGTCAGCGGAGAATGAGAGCAGCCATTCGGAAGAAAAAAATGGGAGGTCATGGTCAGAGGAAAACTAAATAAACTGGAGGGAGTTGAGTGAGTTTTCCAGAGCAGCTATTAATAATCAATCAAACTAGACTAACGATGGTCAAACTAGTGATCCTCCAGCACACTGACAGTTTGAAAATTCACAGTTGGTCCGTGGAGACTGATTGGGCTAAATGCAATCTGAAACACTTGCCAGCATCAATTGGCAGCGAGACAACTGTAGCATTTAATAAGTTTATTCATTCCCTAAGGAAGAGTTGTTGATGGCAGTGTGACAAATGTGTCACGGCACAAGTAAGCTAAAGTATTCCGAGAACCCTTAGCAAAGTATCACGAAAGTGATTATGGAGATCCCCGCAATAAAGTCTCTCTGTTGCATGGAGTGTTCAAACTTCTGCCTTCATGAGCCTCCCTCATGGAGCCTCCACCCATGCACGAGGTTAATTTTCTGCATTGCAATGGGGGCATTGGGAAATTTTGCAAGGTGACACTGCACCCTGGTCATCTAAATAGGCCTGATTGTCAACAGTGTGAACTAGCAGAGGTTGCCCCAGCAAAGCTCCCATTAATTCCCCAATGTCTTAAGTTGATAACACCAACATATCTTCAGGAGCTGATTTAAGATCGGTCCACCGACTAGAATGCAACGGTTAAGAAAAAAACTACCCTCCCTAAATCTCTCACCCTACAAAAGCCAAATAAAGACAAACCAATGAATAAGGAAAGGTTGGAAGCAAAAATGAATCCTAATTGCCTTGGCTTCATGCACTGGACGTTAACATGTCAATGGCTAAAAACGGTGGAGACACCATGGGCATGATTATCCAAAAAAAAACTAACTGCCCAACGGGTGGAAAAATGAATGTTTTTCCCACCCATTTTTTGGGTGAGCTGAGTGAAATGAGTTTACAGCACTCCGTGAATCATTGAGGTTGTCAGGGGATTTACACCAGTGGGGGTGCGGTGGGCCCAAACCGGCCAAAGAGCTGGCATCGGACTGCTGAGGGCGCCATTGCGCACGTGCCGATTTCCCAGGCTGGCTGAATACATGGAAATCTGTATTTCCATTTTGTAATCAGCCTCACGCTGAACCCCAGCTTACCATGTCCACCGAATGCCGGTCGCGATTCCCGTTTTTGATCCCCCGCTAACATTTCCCGGCCCGTTGTGCTACCAGAGCAGCAGAGCGGGCTGGGAAAATCGCGCTCCATAATCCTATCAATACTTCAAACCACAGCAGTTCTAAAAGAAGACCCACCCTCACCACCTAAAGGGCAACTAAAGATGGGCAGTAAATGCCAAATCTGCCAGCAAAGTTCATATCCCGAGGATAAGTAAAAATGTTAGAAATTAGTTCAGAATCAAAATACTGTGGATGCTGGAAATCTGAAATAAAAATTGCTGGGAATACTCAACAGGTCAGGCAGTGAAAAGGATTAACATTTCAAATCGACGATCTTTCATCAGAACATGGGGTTGGCTCCATGGATACTGGCTGCTAACAGTGGCTTATGCTCAAGGTCCATGTTCATGTGTAAGACCAGGCGATGATAGTATTGTCAAGCTTTCTACAATGAGAGGCACCCCTGTCAAACCAAGATCTGTCTTCACTTTCACCTAAGGTGTACACACACACTTTCCACCAGTGATCACTGAGTGGTGATGGTATGTGGGCAATCCTGCTTGATCTTTCATGCCATCCTTGGAGGACTAAGCCCAATGAGAGTGGCACAGTGACACAGTGGTTAGCACTGCTGCCTCACAGTGCCAGCCACCCGGGTTCAATTCCAGCCTCGGGTGACTGTCTGAGTGGAGTCTGCACGTTCTCCCTGTGTCTGTGTAGGTTTCCTCCGGATGCTCTGGTTTCTCATTCAGTCCAAAGATGTGCAGGTTCGATTGATTGGCCATGATAAATTGCCCCTTAGTGTCAGCAGGATTAGGATTGTAAATATGAGGGGTCACGGGGAGGGGATCTGGATGGGATTGTTGTCGGTGAAGGCTTGATGGACCAAATGGCCTCTTTCTGCACTGTAGATTCTATGAGAGATGGAACTGAGCTTAAAGCAGGAACCAAACTTGTGCTATTTCTGGAAGGGAAGACCTAGAGACTTGAGTAAGAAATCCCAGTGCCGGATTGAGGGAGTGATGATTTTCTTTATTAGGAATTATGGTGTTCAGTTTTTGATCTTTTACTTTTAGGATCAGTAGCTATGGATTCTGTTGTATTGCTAACTTATTGTGATCTCATTACTATTAGTTCATTCAGTATTATCATGCAGTTGATTACCAGAACATTTCCAAGACTATCAATGCAATAGGATAGATTCACTGATTGTCTGATCCTCGTGGACAACCTTACTCAGAGGTTTATTAAGTTGGGACTACACTGTGGTAGCCCTCTCGCTGTGGTAGTCCTCTCAAACAGAGTTTCCCACAGGGAGCACCTGGCAAGTAACTGCATCACTATATCACAATGACTAGATGTGCTTCGCAAGGCTGGTGATTCAACACTCCCAACAGGAGTGGCATTTAAAGGGAATGTATTAGAGGCAGACAACTCCTCATTACTCACAGCAGAAATAATCCTCAGAATTCTTCAAACCTCGTGAGTCAGAATTGTTCCAAATGTCACTGACAAATGCCTGGCCCTGCCAAAATCTCTTCTCTTCCAGGAGGAACCTTTTGTTATGGTGTCTGAAAACGTCCTCGGAAGAACAAAGAAATACTATGGATTCTCAATCGATGTCCTGGATGCCTTGTCGAATTATCTGGGCTTCAAATATGAAATCTATGTGGCTCCTGATCACAAGTTTGGAAGTCAGCAACCTGATGGAAACTGGAATGGACTGATTGGAGAACTCGCCTTCAAGGTCTGTCTCTTGTGTTGTCCCAGAGTCTTGTTTGTGCTTCTTTTTATTATTGCAACTTGCAGTCCAGAAAATATGCAAACCTTCCATTTGACAAGGTAGCACAGTACCATTGGGTTAGGCCACTCACATTTCACAGTTGCCTGTCATTACCAATGGAATGGTAATGACCGATGGAATGGTAGTGACAAGCAACTTTCATTACCCACATTCTCTTTCTACACCTTACAGTTTGTGAATAAAGGCAAGCTATTTTGATTTGACACAAGGTTATTGTTGCTAGTCTGATCCCAAGCCAGTTGGTGAATTCTGAAACTCGACACAAATATTTTTTTTTCGATAATAGGCTTGTTCACAGAATGCAGCATTACATATATCTGATTCCTACCTACAAACCCAGTGGGTTTTTTTATATTCATTTATGAGACATGGGCATCGCTAGCTGGCCAGCATTTGTTGCCCATCCCTCGTTGCCCGAGGGCATTTGAGAGTCAACCACATTGCTGTGACTCTGGAATCACATGTAGGCCAGACCAGGTAAGGACGGCAGATTTCTTTCCCTAAAGCACGTTAGATTTTTCCGAAAGTCGACAATGGTTTCAAGGTCATCGATAGATTCTTAATTCCAGATATTTTTTATTCAATTCAAATTCTACCAGCTGCCACGGTGGGCTTTGAACCCGGGTCCCCACAAAATTAGCTGAGTTTCTGGATTAATAGTCTAGCGATAATACTACGAGGCTATTGTCTACTCTCCAGCAGTCTCTAGTTATAAGTACTCTAAATACTTCAATAAACAATGCCTTTGATCTGTGTATCTTAACAACACAATCAACATACCATTGACAATGGTTGTATCACCACTATGTTACTGGACAGATAACGTTAAGGGCCTGGACTAATACCCCAGTGAATTTGAGTTCAAATCCCCCAAATGGTAGTTTGAGAATTTCAATGCCATTCTGAAAGTAAATCTGGAAATTAAATAAACTGAGGCAGCACAGTAGCACAGTGGTTAGCACTGCTGCCTCACAGCGCCAGGGACCCGGATTCGATTCCCAGCTTGGGTCATTGTCTGTGTGGAGTCTGTATGTTCTCCCTCTGTCTGTGTGGGTTTCCTCCGGGTGCTCCAGTTTCCTCCCACAGTCCGAAAGACCCGAACAGGCACCGGAGTGTGGTGACTAGGGGAATTTCACAGTAACTTCATTGCAGTGTTTATGTAAGCCTTACTTGTGACACTAATAAATAAACTTTAAAAGTTGATATCAGTAAAAGTGATCAAAAGGTGTTAATTATTGTATAAAATCCAACTGGTTCACTCAAGAAAAAAACCTTCCACCCTTCCACTCTTGCCTAATATGTGATTTCAATCCCACACCAAATGTGCACACTGCCTAACAGTCTAAGCAAGCCATTTCGTTGTATCATAGTCCTTACATTCAAGAGCACAGACCATTACCATCTTTGCAGGGCATGGCAATCAATTCCTACCTTGTCAAAGATTCCTACATGCTAAGAATGAGTGAAGAATGAACCAAACAACTCCTGGTAAGTGAAGGTGTAAACTACCCATAATTTAAGAGGTGATCATAGAATCCCTATGGTGCAGAAGGAGGCCATCGCACCTGCACCGACATCTATCCCACCCAGGCCTTATCCCCGTAACCCCATGTATTCACCCTGAGGAACAGTAGCACAGTGGTTAGCACTGCTGCCTCACAGCGCCAAGGACCCAGGTTCAATTCGCGTCTTGGGTCACTGTCTGTGAGGAGTCTGCACATTCTCCCCATGTCTGTGTGGGTTTCCTCCGGGTGCTCCGGTTTCCTCCCACAGTCTGAAAGACATGCTGGTAAGGTACATTGGCCATGCTAAACTCTCCCTCAGTGTACCCAAACAGGCGCTAGAGTGTGGTGACTCGGGGATTTTCACAGTAACTTCATTGCAGCGTTAATGTAAGCCTACTTGTGACACTAATAAATAAATAAATAATCCCCCTGTCATTAAGAGGCAATTTACCACGACCAATCAACCTAACCTGCACATCTTTGGGAGTGCGGGAAAAAACCCATGCAGACAAGAAGTACAGTTAAAGTTAAAGTTTATTTATTAGTCACAAGTAGGCTTACATCCACACTGCAATGAAGTTACTGTGAAAATCCCCTAGTCGCCACACTCTGGCACCTATTTGGGAGCACTGAAGGAAAATTTAGCATGGCCAATGCATCTAACCAGCATGTCTTTTGGACTGTGGGAGGAAACCAGAGCACCCAGAGGAAACCCATGCAGTCACAGGAAGAACATGCAGACTACGCACAGATAGTGACCCAAGGCTGGAATTGAACCCGGGTCCCTGGCACTGTGAGGCAGCAGTGCTAACCACTAGTGCCACCCTAGTGCTGAGGAGAAAGTACAAACTCCACACAGACAAACATTCAATGTCAGAATCAAATCCGGTTCCCTGGAGCTGTGAGGTGGCAGTGCTAACCTCTGTGCCACTCTGCCACAACAAGAAATGGAACATTTTACTCTGAGGGAGTAGACAACATCGTTTAGGGTTCAAGCATGGTAGTGTGGTGAATATTTGAACTGTGCAGTTGAATTTTCTGCTCCCAGCCAGGTGTGCTGCTTGATGGGAAGAGAGATCAAGCAGTCGGCGCACCTGATTGTTGACAATGTGTGAAGGTCAGTGTGCCCCACTCACAGCCATCTTCATTGTCCATCAAGATCACCAAACACTCAGGATTTCCCTGAGCCCCACCCACTGGCCCTCCAGTCAGGTTGTTCAGCCTGCTCTCTGGTTGAGTGAAGCTCTGTGCTGGGATCGCTAACGTATGTTCCTCAGAAGTCCTGGCTATCTCTGGCCTGGGTATGTTTGATCCTGGCACTAGGTGACCACAAATCCCAGTTCGTTCTTTCTGTTTAAATGTCAAGCGTTGTTTGGTCTGGCTACAAAAGCAGCTTTGAAGGTTCTAGACTAACTGTTGCTCAGCTGTGCACTATTGCCGCATAGCTGTTTTAATTATTCATAGTACTTGGAGTAAAAAACTTTTTATTCCTTTGGGACACCAAGTTTTCCCACAGGAAAATCATGAAATATGCATTAAAGAAAAAGGCACAAGTTGTTTCAGAATATTTCAAATGAGGCTACCTATCTATTTCTCTGAACCCTTCATTTCCCTCACTAATCAAACCGAAGTCTTGCATCCTCACCTGTTGTACATAAATAAAAATAATTCCGCTGCCAGGGATGAGCTGGGTATCTGCACTTAATGGACACAAGTACCGCAAGAGAACAGTGAGATTAAACCAAAGTACCACAGATGCTGGAATCGGAAACAAAAACAGAAAATGCTGGAAAATCTCAGCAGATCTGACAGCATCTGTGGAGAGAGGATAGAGCCAATGTTTCGAGTCTAGATGACCCTTGACACGTGCAGACTCCACACAGATAGTGACCCAAGCTGGGAATCGAACCCTGGTCCCTGGTGCTGTGCGACAGCAGTGCTGACTATTGCGCCACCGTGCCGCTAATGTCGGCCAGTGTTTTAGCCAGAGCTGTTTTCTTGGCAGTTTTATTTGTCTGTGGTTGCTTTCCATTGCCTTCCACCCTCAAGGACAATGAGGAGGTAGGCCCCTAGCCTGCCTCAGCTGGAACAGAATTCAAACCCTGCGTTGTTGGCATTATTCTGAGCCACGCACTAGCCAATTTGCCATCGGAGCTAACTGACCAGTCAGGGCTCGGCAATGGGAAATGCTTGGGGTCAGGTGGCCAATAATGCTTCTTGTTTTATGTTATATCCAACATGGTAATATATGGATCAAGTCAGTCATGAACTTTCACCTCAGTACAAAAGTCATAATTATGATTGAATCATAGAGGTTTACAGCATGGACACAGGCCCTTTGGCCCAACTTGTCTGAAGCTAGTCCCAATTGCCCACATTTGGCCCATATCCCTCTATACCCATCTTACCCATATAACTGTCTAACGCTTTTTAAAAGACAAAATTGTACCCGCCTCTACTACTACCTCTGGCAGCTTGTTCCAGACATTCACCACCTTCTGTGTGAAAAAATTGCCCCTCTGGACCCGTTTGTATCTCTCCCCTCTCACCTTAAACCTATGCCCTCGTGTTTTAGACTCCCCTACCTTTGGGAAGAGTTATTGACTATCTAGCTGATCTATGCTCCTTATTATTTTATAGACCTCTATGAGATCACCCCTAAGCATCCTACGCTCCACAGAAAAAAATCCAACCTATCCTTATAACTCAAACTATCAAGTCCCGGTGGCATCCTAGTAAATTTCTTCTGCACTCTTTCTAATTTAATAATATCCTTTCTCTAATAGGGTGACCAGAACTGTACACAGTATTCCAAGTGTGGCCTTACCAATGTCTCGTACAACTTCAACAAGATGTCCCAACTCCTGTATTCAATGTTCTGACCAATGAAACTAAGCATGCCGAATGCCTTCTTCACCACCCTGTCCACCTGTGACTCTCCTTCGACCATTAAAATAAATAATAAACAGAATGAGTCCTTGTCGGCCTTGACTTTTCAATAAAAACAAACACATCGTTTGCTGTTAGCAAAATTTCTCCTTATCTCATGATACCTTTTAGCTGTGAAGGGATAGGTGGCAAAGATAGGTATCACATAGAAACTTATAAAATTCTAACAGGGTTAGGCAGGGTAGATTCAGAAAGAATGTTCCCAATGGTGGGGGAGTCCAGAATGAGGGGTCACAGTTTGAGGATAATGGGTAAACCTTTTAGGACTGAGGCGAGGAGAAATTTCTTCACCCAGAGGGTGGCAAATGTGTGGAATTCACTACCACTGAAAGTAGTTGAGGCCAAAACGTGTGATTTCAAGAAGAAATTAGATATAGCTCTTGGGGCTAAAGGGATCAAGGGATAAGGGGGAGAAGGCGGGATCAGGAAATTGAATTTGATGATCAGCCATGATCAAAATGAATGGCGGAGAAGGCTCGAAGGGCCAAACTGCCTACTAGGATGCTACCGGGACTTGACAGTTTGAGATATAAGGAGAGCCAGGATAGACTGGGACTATTTTCCCTGGAGCGTAAGAGACTTAGGGTGATCTTATAGAGGTCTATAAAATAATGAGGGGCACAGATCAGCTAGATAGTCAACATCTTTTCCCAAAAGGAGGAGAGTCTAAAACTAGAGGGTATAGGTTTAAGGTGAGAGGGGAGAGATACAAAAGGGTCCAGAGGGGCAATTTTTTCACACAGCGGCTGGTGAGTCTCTGGAACAAACTGCCAGAGGCAGTCGTAGAAGCGGGTACAATTTTGTCTTAAAAAGTGTTTAGACAGTTACATGGGCAAGCTGGGTATAGAGGGATATGGGCCAAATGCAGGCAATTGGGACTAGCTCAGTTGTTAAAAAAAAGAGGTGGCATGGACAAGTTGGGCCATGCTGTAAACCTCTATGACTCTACCCCTGCTCCTAGTTTCTATGTTTCAATGTGGAGTTAAGGTGACAGACAGATCAGCCGTGACCTCATTCAAGGCATAACAGGCTCCTTCCACCTGATCCAGTTTACGAATTTGACCAGTTTGGCACTGCCAAGCTTAAAATATTTGAAAAGTCGTGACATGCATGTTGAAAAGAGGTTGACTTAAAACCAGCATGGAAAGATCCCAGTGTGGTTAAATCCCACCAGAAAAAAAGCTGCCTGTCCCCAGTCCAAGGTTTCAAAATGGCAAACTGTCCTTTTGGAAAACTGGATTGTTTTTGCAAAATCAAACACAGCACTTTCACGAAAGTAAGTTTCCCGAACTCACCAGTCACTCCACATATTTATTTTGCGTAGATTTCCTACAGCACTATTTTGTGGCAGCTATTTTCATGAAAGATTTTCTGGGGCAGATTGATCCGGGAGAACGTGTTCAATTTGGTGCCAATGTGGCCCAGCGCGTGGCATTTTGTTACATCAGAAAAACTTTGTTGAGACCGATTACCTTTTAATCGTTAAAATCTCTTATCTTGAGAGAAGCATGAGGGATTAACCTCTGAGATACAGGCCCTTTGGAGTTCAATCTGTTCATTTTGGTGAGCAAGCAAAAGAAGCAGAAATCAATTTAAGATAAGTTCTTTTGACGTGTATTTGAGATATCTTAGTTTAACCGCTTCCAGTGTAGGATTCATCTAAACTGCACAGGTAGGAAAAAGAGGAGGCCATTCAGCCCTTGATCCTGCTTGGCATTCCATCTGATCGTGGCTGATCTGTACCTCATTCATTCTTCCTAGCTCCATATATCACAATATATCACAATGGGATAGCACGGTAACACAGTGGTTAGCACTGCTGTTTCACAGCGCCAGGAACCTGTGTTCAATTCCAGCCTTGGATCACTGTCTGTGTGGAGTTTGCACATTCTCCCTGTGTCTGCGTGGGTTTCCTCTGGGCGCTCCAGTTTCCTCCCACATTCTGAAAGACGTGCTGGTTAGGTGCGTTGACCCGAACAGGGCACTGGAATGTGGCGGCTAGGAGAATTTCACAGTAACTTCATTGCAGTGTTAATGTAAGCCTTACTTGTGACTAATAAATAAACTTTAACTTTAACTTTACCCTTTAGCTGTTAAGGGATATGGGGCAAAGATGGGTATGTGGAGTTAAGAACAAAGAGAGAACAAAGAACAAAGAACAGTACAGCACAGGAAACAGGCCCTTCGGCCCTCCAAGCCTGTGCCGCTCCTTGGTCCAACTAGACCAATCGTTTGTATCCCTCCATTCCCAGGCTGCTCATGTGACTATCCAGGTAAGTCTTAAACGATGTCAGCGTGCCTGCCTCCACCACCCTACTTGGCAGCGCATTCCAGGCCCCCACCACTCTCTGTGTAAAAAACGTCCCTCTGATATCTGAGTTTTACTTCGCCCCTCTCACCTTGAGCCCGTGACCCCTCGTGATCGTCACCTCTGACCTGGGAAAAAGCTTCCCACTGTTCACCCTATCTTTCCCCTTCATAATTTTGTACACCTCTATTAGATCTCCCCTCATTCTCCGTCTTTCCAGGGAGAACAACCCCAGTTTACCCAATCTCTCCTCATAGCTAAGACCCTCCATACCAGGCAACATCCTGGTAAACCTTCTCTGCACTCTCTCCAATGCCTCCACGTCCTTCTGGTAGTGCGGCGACCAGAACTGGACGCAGTACTCCAAATGTGGCCTAACCAGCGTTCTATACAGCTGCATCATCAGACTCCAGCTTTTATACTCTATACCCCGTCCTATAAAGGCAAGCATACCATATGCCTTCTTCACCACCTTCTCCACCTGTGTTGCCACCTTCAAGGATTTGTGGACTTGCACACCTAGGTCCCTCTGTGTTTCTATACTCCTGATGACTCTGCCATTTATTGTATAACTCCTCCCTACATTATTTCTTCCAAAATGCATAAGGTGGCAGATCAGCCATGATCTCATTAAATGGAGTAAAAGGACTTGAGTTTCTAAGTGGCCTCCTCCTGTTCCAATGTTCCTGTGTTCTCCTATCTGATAAAATATTGCCAATCTTGGGAGGGCGGCACGGTGGCACAGTGGTTAATACAGCTGCCTCACAGCGCCAGGGACTCAGGTTCAATTGCCAGCATGGGTCATTTTCTGTGGAGTCTACATGTTCTCCTCGTGTCTGCGTGGGTTTCCTCAGAAACTCCGGTTTACTCCCACAGTCTGAAAGACGTGCTGGTTAGGTACATTGGCCATGCTAACTTCTCCCTCAGTGTACCCAAACAGGCGCCAGAGTGGGGTGACTAGGGGATTTTCACAGTAACTTCATTGCAGTGCGGCACGGTAGCACAGTGGTTAGCATTGCTGCTTCATAGCTTCAGGGACCTGGGTTCGATTCCCGGCTTGGGTCACTGTCTGTGTGGAGTTTGCACATTCTCCTCGTGTCTGCATGGGTTTTCTCCGGGTGCTCCGATTTCCTCCCACAGTCCAAAGATGTGCGGGTTAGGTTGATTGGCCATGCTAAAAATTACCCTTAGTGTCCTGAGATGCGTAGGTTAGAGGGATTTGTGGGTAAATATGTCAGGATGTGGGGGTAGAGCCTGGGTGGGATTGCGGTCGGTACAGACTCGATGGGCCCAATGGCCTCTTTCTGTACTGTAGGGTTTCTATGATTTCAGTGTGAATGTAAGCCTAATTGTGACTAATAAATAAACTTTAAACTTAGCAGAGGAGTCAAAGGGGGGATGGATTCAAAGTAAATCGTTGCTTGGTAGTCAAAAACTTGAAGTCAGACCTTTTCATTTTGCATTCATCAGGACAGACACAAGAATGACAAATTTCAAATAATCATGGCAATTTATACCACAGGAGAAAAGAATACTGATTTGTTGGCAAGGATTGGTTGTGGCATTGCTATGAGAAAGCAATGAAGAACTACCAATAGTTGGGGAGCCTGTAATTCCTTGTTGCTTTCTCCATGGCAACGCCTCAACCAATCAGAGTTGAGTTGCCAAGCAACCAGCACCCTTTTCCCCTGTAGTATAAATTGTTGTGAATGTCTGAAACTTGGCATTCTGGCATTTGTCCTGACGTCTTGCAGTTTCAGCAAAATATCTCTTTCCAGCAATATTCAAGATTTAATGCAATTGGTAGGAGGATTAGCAGGGAGATGAGAGAATTATTTTTCATGCAATGAGTGGTAGAGACCTAGAACTCACTGCCTGAAGGCATGAAAGTGTCAGAAACACTTCATAGAATCATAGAATCCTCGGAGCAGAAGGAGGCCATTTGGCCCATCGAGACTGCACCAACAACAATCCTACCCAGGCCCTACCCCCGTAACCCATGTATTTACCCTGTTAATCCTCCTGATACTAAGCAGTAATTTAGCATGACCAATCCACCTAACCAGCACATCTTTGGACTGTGGGAGAAAACCGGAGCACCCAGAGGAAACCCACGCAGACAGGGGGAGAATGAGCAAACTCCACACAGACAGAGACCCAAGCTGGGAATCGAACCCGGGTCCCTGGCACTGTGAGTCAACAGTGCTAACCACTGTGCCACCTTGCTGACCACTTGCCAGATTAAAAAGAAATACTTGAATATCTATTTGAAAACTGATGACCTGTAGAACTCTAGGTCAAATGCAGGTTGGTGGGGTTAGGTTGGGTAACTCTTCATTCAACCAGCAATGACATGACAGGCCAAATAGCCTCTGACTATATTGAAACATTTCTGTGAATCAGTGGCTCTGGATAGCTTTCATGCGCTGAGTATTTTGGAAGAGATTTTTTGGGCTGTCGGAGGAAACCAAAGCACTTGAAGGAAACCCAACGCAGACAGTGATCCAAGCTGGGAATTGAACTCGGGTCCCTGGCTCTGTGAGGCAGCAGTGCCAACCACTGTGCCACCGTGCCGCCTCTCTGTTCCTTTTTAATTCTTTAAAGGATATTAACAACAATCACCAATGTGTCATCATTCGACTTTTAATACCAGATTTTTTTATTGAATTCTAATTTCACCATCTGCCATATGGCGGGATTAGAACTTGGGTCCCCAGGGGATCACCCAGAATCTCTGGATTACTAGCCCAGTGACAATACCACCAAGCCACTGTGCCTCCCCATTGCCTCCAATCAACTCTAATATCTCAATGTGGTTCAAAATCATCATCGGTACACCTTAAACTCCAAATTCACTTTTCTAAAATAAATATTTCCAAAGCCAGGTGAAAAATGGAAGGATCTCCATTATTTTTGAAAGAAAATGCCTTTCACACATAAATTATTTTCATGTTCACTAATATAATATGTTTCTTCCAGTTGTTACCTTGGTTCATTTGCAATTTAATTTGAGTTGCATTATTAATCACTTTATTGCTCTGTTAAAGTACTTTTTGCATGATTAACTTTGTTGGTAAAGAAAATAAATAATACATTTAATGCATAGGTTGTTGGAAATAGTCATCTAGCTTCATTCAAGAAACATGCAGGCATCATAATGAAACTGTTTCAGTCGTAAATTGAAGTGCTAATCATTAATTTTTTATACAAATCACCTTCAATTTGTGCTGAGGTCAATATGGGCCAGGGAATTGAATTAAAAAATTGAACGGATAAAATCTTCTTCCGCCTTGATTATAGAATTTTCAATCTTGTATTCAAATCCCTCCTTGTTCCTCGCTACCCCAGTAACATCCGAGATCTCGTTGCTCCCCCAACTTTTCATCCCTCCTATCCTATGCCCCACTGCTGATAGCCATGCCTTCAGCTATCTCGGCCCTAAGGTCTAGGCCTTCCTGAAACCGCTCTGCCTCTCAACTTCTCTCACGCCACCTTTAAGATGCTCCACCAATACTCCACAGTGCCCGCCGCATAGTCACATATCCTCAGACCTGCTACTCCGCCTTGGTGTAAAGATTTTGTTTGATACAGCCGCCATGAAGCATCTTGGAATGTTTCACACAATGTTAAAGACACTATATGAATGCAAGTTGTTGTTTTTAGCAAGCGGACGGGAGAAAAGGACAGGGTGTGGGGTGTTGGTGGGGGCCGGGCCGGGGGGAGGGGGGGGGATAGGTTGAAAAGGTTTAGGGCGGGATTTTCCGACCTGACATGCCCCGAAACCGGAAAATCCCGCCCGAGATCAACGGACCTTTCCATTGTCCGCCCCTTGCTCACTCCGATTCCCGTGGTGGGCGGGACGGTAAAATTCGCACCTCAGTCTCTGTCGCTTACTTTTACTGACTCTTTTTTAAAAATCCATTTGCAGAGAGCGGATGTGGGAATCTCAGCGTTGACCATCACGCCAGAGCGGGAGAGTGTTGTGGACTTCACCACCCGCTACATGGACTACTCGGTGGGATTCCTGCTGAAGAAGGCGGAGAAGACCGTCGACATGTTTGCCTGCCTGGCGCCTTTTGATTTTTCGCTGTGGGCATGCATCGCTGGCACAGTGATACTGGTCGGCCTGTTGGTGTACCTGCTCAATTGGCTGAACCCTCCAAGGCTGCAAATGGGCTCCGTCACCTCCACGACCTTGTACAATTCCATGTGGTTTGTCTACGGCTCCTTTGTGCAACAAGGTAAGAGATCATTACATCGCAACTATATTTATGTTGCCCATCTTTGCTGCTGCATTGATTTTGATTTGATTTATTATTAAGGACTCTGGGTCTGTACTTGTTGGAGTTTGGAAGGATGAGGGAGGAATCTTATTGAAACTTACAGGATACTGCGAGGCCTGGATAGAGTGGACGTGGAGAGGATGTTTCCACTAGTAGGAAAAACTAGAACCAGAGGGCACAACCCCAGGCTAAAGGGACGATCCTTTAAAACAGAGATGAGGAGGAATTTCTTCAGCCGGAGAGTGGTAAATCTGTGGAACTCTTTGCTGCAGAACGTTGTGGAAACCAGGTCATTGAGTGTCTTTAAGACAGAGATAGATAGGTTCTTGATTAATAAGGGGATCAGGGGTTATGGGGAAAAGGCAGGAGAATGGGGATGAGAAAAATATCAGCCATGATTGAATAGCAGAGCAGACTTGATGGGCCGAGTGGCCTAATTCTGCTCCTATGTCTTATGGTCTTATGGTCATATTATTGTCACATGTATAGTATATAGTGAAAAGTATTGTTTCTTGCGCACGATACAGACAAAGCATTTCATAGAGAACAGTAAGAAGTCTCACAACACCAGGTTAAAGTCCAACAGGTTTATTTGGAACCACAAGCTCTCGGAGCGCTGTTCCTTCATCAGGTGAATGGCAAGATAAAAAATATCCACTCACCCAATGAAGGAGCAGTGTTCCAAAAGCTCGTGATTCCAAATAAACCTGTTGGACTTTAACCTGGGTGTTGTGAGACTTCTTACTGTGCCCACCCCAGTCCAACGCCGCATCTCCACATCATTCATAGAGAAGGAGAGGGTGCAGAATGTAATGCTGCACTCAGCTAGGGTGCAGAGAAAGATCAACTTAATATAAAGTAGGCAAAAAACCTTATGGCAGCAGGGAAGAAGCTGTTTTTGAGTAATTCATACTGCAAGTCGCTTTATCCAGATCTGAGCTTAATCTAATCCAATTGATTCTCAGAAATCAAGAACCAAAAGGAGTTGGGAGAACTCAGCAGGTTTGACAGTGTCTGCAGAGGAAAAAATAGGGTTAAGTTTGCAAGTTGCTGACCCTCTAAACAGGACTTCAGAACACCAGTTCAGATGAAAGGTCATCCACCTGAAATGCTAACTCTGTTTCTCACTCCACACATGCTCCCTGACATATGAAACTTTGCATTCTCGCAGTTAAAACAAAATCCAGGTTGCTGTGAAACTATCAGAATGCTTTGAAGCTTTGGAATGGGGACTTGTTTGGCTCCACATTTATCGGCTGCGCTCGAAACGCTGTCTTGTGAGGCAGGTGCAATTGAGACATCCAAGATGGCATTGGATGACTACTTGACTAGAAATAATGTGCAGGGGGTATGGGGAAAAGGCAGGGGAATGGCATTGAGTCATGATGTTCGTCTGGGGAGCCAGTGCAGACATGATGGGCTAAATGGTTCCTTCTGCGCCGTGACAATTCTATGACTCTGTGATGTCTTTAATTGCCCAAGTAAAAGCCTACTGTCATCTAGAAATGTTTTATCAGATATGAAATTGTATTGAAACTACAGTTGATGGATATGTGGATGGGATAAGTATAAGGTTCTGGTCAGACCCCATTTGGAGTATTGTGAGCAGTTTTGGGCCCCATATCTAAGGAAGGATGTGCTGGCCTTGGAAAGGGTCCAGAGGAGGTTGGCAAGAATGATCCCTGGAATGAAGAACTTGTAGTATGAGGAACGGTTGAGGACTCTGGGTCTGTACTCGTTGGAGATTAGAAGGGCGAGGGGGGATCTTATTGAAACTTATCGGATACTGTGAGGATAGAGTGGATGTGGAGAGGATGTTTCCACTAGTAGGAAAATCTAGAACCAGAGGGCACAACTTCAGGCTAAAGGAATGATCCTTTAAAACAGAGATGCGGAGGAATTTCTTCAACCAGAGAGTGGTGAATCTGTAGAACTCATTGCCACAGAAGGCTGTGGAGGCCAGGTCATTGAGTGTCTTTAGACAGAGATAGATAGGTTCTTGATTAATAAGGGGATCAGGGGTTATGGGGAAAAGACAGGAGAATGGGGATGAGAAAAATATCAGCCATGATTGAATTGCGGAGCAGACTCGATGGGCCGAGTGGCCTAATTCTGCTCCTATGTCTTATGGTCTCATAAGTTCACTTCTCTTCAACGAAGTGTGGTTCTAGCCAATTGAATCACTTTGCATCTACTTTCATTCCACAGAATTACCTCAGTCTGTGCAAACATTTATCTTACCCTCAGCTAACAATATTCAGAGAATTTGAACATATAATATTCCTTTTTTCTCATTGTTTTATCTAAAACAGCAATTGTCTACACATCAACTCAGATTTGCACTTTATTTCCCCGAGGACATTTTCCAAAGTCGTGTTTAAAAAAAACCCAAAGAAATTGGAAATCTGATTTAAATTCAGCTGGAGGAAATAAATGCTTTTATTTCTTGGGCGAGGTGTCCATGTGTATATTGGTGCTTTGTGATGTCTTGCACATTTCAGGAAACCCCCGCATTGGAATTTTTCCCGCTGACCCTTCAGCCCGGAATTTCCATTGCGCCACTTGTCAAATCGCACAGACTTGCTAATGCAAAATTCACAACTTAGTCTGACGGATAAAGGAATATATATATGGTGTCTTTCAAAATCTCAAGATGTTCCGAGGTGGACTGAAGACTTTCATGTAACTTTTGTAGTCACTTTCACAAACCGACAGCCAATTAGCACACAACAAGCTACGGGATATGATTAGACAATTAGTTTCTGTCTTGTAGATTGAAGGATAAATATTTAAGCATAACGCCAGGAATGGCTCCACTGCCCTTCTTTGATATTGTACCATGGAGTCGGAGTGAGCCTATTTTTAATGTCTCATCTGAAAGACGGCACCACCAGCAGTGCAGCATTCCTTCAGTAATCTATCATGGAATCATAGAATCCCTAAAGTACAGAACGAGGCACCGACAACAATCCCACCCAGGTCCTATCCCCATAACCCCACCTATTTATCCTGCTAATCCCCCTGACACTAATGCCAGAATTTTACCTCTCCACCCACCACAGAATTGGAGCGGGCGATGGATAATGGACAATGGATAGGTCCGTTGACCTCGAGTGGGATTTTACGGTTTCGGGATGAGCGAGTCTGTAAAATTCCGCCCTAAGGGGCGATTTAGCATGGCGAATCCACCTAACCAGCACATCTTTGGCCTATGGGAGGAAACCGGAGCACCTGGAGGCAACCCACACAGACACAAGGAGAATGTGCAAACTCCGCACAGACAGTGACCCAAGGCCGGAATCGAACTCAGGTCCCTGGCGTTGTGAGGCAGCAGTGCTAACCACTGTGCCACCGTGCCGCCCTGATACTGGAGTTATCAGCCTAAATTTTTATTCTCAGGTCTCTGGAGTGAGATTAGCCCCACAACCTCTGATTTAGAGGCAATAACAAATGCAAATGGTAATAGGCCATTATCATTGCAGGAAGTGCCCAACAGGCCAACCACCTATGACTCTCCCTAAAGATAAAAACTATATTCGTTGGTAGGTGCCAGTGGTGAGGCCAACAATCTCATTCCCTGTCCTAAATCTTGTACATTTAGTCAATCATCCCCTCAACCACTGGCATTTCATACTTCCCTCCCTTCACCATTTCATACACCTCTTAATCACATCTATTGTAATGATAATTGGCCCAATTTTTTTCAAGTCCTTCCTTGTCTTTGCATGGTGGCACAGTGGTTAGCACTGTTGCCTCACAGCGTCAGGGACCCAGGTTCACTTTCCAGCCTTGGGTGACTGTCCAGGTGGAATCATAGAATCTGTACCGTACAGAAGGAGGCCATTAGGCCCATCGAGTCTGCACCGACCACAATCTCACCCAAGCCATATTTCTGTAATCCCTCACATTTACCTTGCTAATCCTTCTGACACTAGGCCAATCAACCTAACCCGCACACCTTTAGACTGTGGGAGGAAACCGGAGCACCTTGAGGAAACCCACGCAAACACGGGGAGAACATGCAAACTCTACACAGACGGTGACCGAGGCCGGAATTGAACTTGGGTCCCTGGCGCTGTGAGGCAGCAGTGCTAACCACTGTGCCACCATGCCGCCCAATTTGCACGTTCTCCCCATGTCTACATGGGTTTCCTCTGGGTGTTCCTGTTTCCTCAAACACTCCAAAGATGGACAGGGTAGGTCGATTAGTGGGGTAAATACGTGGATAGGACCTGAATAAGGTGCTGAATCAGTGCAGACTCAATGGGCCGAATGGTGTCCTTCTGCACTGTAGGGATTCATTGATTCAGATCATTTCCTCATTCCTTACTCATAGCGTAGTGAATCTGCAGGAAAACAATATAACTAAAAATACTAACCTTTAACTGACCCCTCTGCAATCACAGATTAAAAAATAATTCCTGTTGACAGGTTGGTTATATTTTGCTTTTGCTGCTTTCCCTGCAGTCAGTTGTGATGGGGTATTACCAATCAGACTTCTCAAAACTCACTGCGCTACCTGATCCGGACATTATTGGTGGCTATTAATTGTGTCTGGCAAATGTCACTGCGGCAGTGGAGACAACCTCAAACATTGTCAGAAATGTTTAAGGTGTTTGTGGATGGTCTGTGCTGAGAGTAATCACATTCTGGTTCACTGAATCTCATTTCGAAGTAGAATATTTTCCACTGAAATTGTGCTGCCTCTGAATACACTTGTATCTCCTTGGACCATGATAACTCCTTGGACAGAGCTTTCTCAGTGACTAAGCCCTGCAACTGAGGCCGCATGCAGGACCTGAACCCGCATGGGCAGGTCTTGCAATGTTTTTCTCTTCTATCCCCTCTCCTTGGCTGATGCATTTCCCGCTTTACAACAGCCACTGCCCTTCAAAAATACTTCGTAGAAACATTCCAGTGCAGAAGGGGCCGTTCTGCCCATCGAGTCTGCACCGACTCTCTCACAGAGTATCTTACCCCCTCTTACTTACCTTTTCCCCCCTCATCCCTGTAGCCCTGCATATTTCCCATGGCTAGTCCATCTAACCTACGCAGAGGAAATCCACGCAGACATGAGGAGAATGTGCAAATTCCACACAGAAATAATTCTCAAAACTTCCAATTTTTGTAGCGCCTTTCACAATCTTCCCTGGAGCTGTGAGGCAGTAGTGCTAACCACTGTGCCATCATGTCGCCCATTGGCTGTCAGGTGGTTTGGGACATCTTGGGATACTAAGGGGAAATTTAGCATGGCTAATCCACGTAACCCGCACATCTTTGGACAGTGGGAGGAAACCGGTACACCCGGAGGAAACCCACGCAGACAGGGGAGAACGTGCAGACTCCACACAGACAGTGAGTACAGTGCAGAAGAGGCCATTCTGCCCATTGAGTCTGCACTGACTCTCTGACAGAGTATCTTGTCCGGGCCCGCTCCCCCACCCTATCCCTGTAACCCCGCAGATTCCCCATGGCTCGTCCATCTAACCTACACATCTTGGGACACTAAGGGTCAATTTAGTATGGCTAATCCACCTAACCCAACTATCTTGGGACAGTAAGGGACAATTTATCACAGCTAATCTACTAATTTGCACATCTTTGAACACTAAAGGACAATTTAGCAGCGTGGATTTCCTCTGCGTAGGTTAGATGGACTAGCCATGGGAAATCTGCAGGGCTACAGGGATGAGGGGGAAAAGGGCCCGGGTAAGATACTCTGTGAGAGAGTCGGAAACTGGAGCACCCGGAGGAAGCCTATGCAGACACGGGGAGAATGTGCAAACTCTACACAGACAGTGACCGAAGGATGGAATCGAACCCAGGTCCCTGGCGCTGTGAGGCAGTGGTGCTAACCACTGTGCCACAGTGCTGCCCATTGGCTGTAAGGTGGTTTGGGATATCCTGAGATTGTGAAAGGCGCTACACAAATTGGAAGTTTTGAGAATTATTTCTGTGTGACTGTGACATCCTCAGTCTTCCTTGTATTCTCAAGGTCCACTCACTCTTTCTGTTGGCTGGTGGTCACACAGGGAATTAGCATTGGTGTTGAGAGAGTTGGGTGTGAAAGGCCAAGCAGAGCCCCATGTCATATAAGTGATACTTAGAAAGAAATTGACTTCCAACAGATATTAGCAAAAGTCAATGATCAAATCATTGGCTTTTCCAAAGGCTGCCATCTGGCCTGCCTGGCTGGCAGGGAGGCATCAGAGGGAAGTAATCTAAAATGCAATTATAACAGCATTGAATTGACCAAACATAGCAACACAATTTTCAGTTCTCATATCCCATGTAACAGCTAGCTGGCTGGAACCTGTTGAGTTATAATGTGGAAGTTACATGGAGTGGTTATACAGCATGACACTCAGCAAAGGAAATTTATTTTGCCTTTGATAATATTGCCTGCAATGGGAAAAGAAATGTCAGAGTTGTGTATTACACCCAGACCATTTTTTTGCACAGAATGGATCCCTGAGTTTGAAAGAGTGAAACATTTGATTAAAACATCTAAGATCCCAAGGGGACTTGATAGGGTGGATGTGGAAAGGATGTTCCCTCTTGTAGGAGAATCTGGAACTCAGGGTCAAATATGAGGTTGCCCGTTTAGGACAGAGGAAAGGAAAAAAAAATTCTCTCAGAGGGTTGTGAAATTCCCATCCTCAAAAGGTGTTCGAGGCAGAGGTAAATAGACTCTTGATGAGCAAGGCGGTGAAAGGTTAACGGGAGTAGGCAAAAATGTGAAGTAGAAGTTAAAATGCGATCAGCCATGATCTGCTTGGATGGCGTA
This sequence comes from Mustelus asterias, assembly GCF_964213995.1. Taxonomy (NCBI): domain Eukaryota; kingdom Metazoa; phylum Chordata; class Chondrichthyes; order Carcharhiniformes; family Triakidae; genus Mustelus; species Mustelus asterias. Next base: position 8,172,056 of record NC_135801.1, on the reverse strand, counting down.
GCAGGGTTGAGGGGCAGAATGGCCTCCTCCTGCTCCTGTCTGAGGAGTTGCGAATGATAAAGAAAATTGTGCAATCATCAGTGAACATCCCCACTTCTGACTTTGTGAAGGAGAGAAGATTATTGATGAAGCAACTGAGGATGACTGGGCCTAGGACACTGCCCTGAGGAACTCCTGGAGCCATTTGCTGGGACATGCCTATATCCAACAACCACAGCCATTTCCCTTTGTCCTAGGTCTGATTCCACACCAGAGGAGTGTTTTCCCACTGATTCCTATTGACTTCAGTTTTGTTAGGGCTCCTTGCTACCGCACTTGGCGAAGTGCGTCAAGGGCAGTCACTTGGATTTTGATTTTGATTTGATTTATTATTGTCACGTGTATTAGTATACAGTGAAAAGTATTGTTTCTTGCGCGCTATACAGACAAAGCATACCGTACATAGAGAAGGAAAGGAGAGGGTGCCGAATGTAGTGTTACAGTCATAGCTAGGGTGTACAGAAAGATCAAGATAATGCGACGTAGGTCCATTCAAGAGTCTGACAGCAGCAGGGAAGAAGCTATTTTTGAATCAGTTGGTTCGTGACCTCAGACTTTTATATCTTTCTTCCAACGGAAGAAGGTGGAAGAGAATGTGTCCAGAGTGCATGGGGTCCTTGATTATGCTGGCAGTTTTTCCAAGGCAGCAATAAGTGTAGACAGAGTCAATGGATGGGAGGCTGGTATGCACGATGGACCGGGCTTCGTTCACAATTCTTTGTAGTTTTTTTGGGGCCTTGGACAGTGCAGGAGCCATACCAAGCTGTGATATAACCAGATAGGATGGGGGTTTTCACAATAACTTCATTGCGGTGTTAATGGAAGCCTACTTGTAATACTAATGAATAAACTTTTCTATGGTGCATCTATAAAAGTTAGTGAGAGCTGTTGCAGACATGACAGATTTCCTTAGCCTCCTGAGAAAATAGAGGCGTTGGTGGGCTTTCTTAACTATAGCATCGGTGTGGAGGGATGAAGCCAGGTTGTTGGTGATCTGGATATCTAGCAACTTGAAGCTCTTGACCATTTCCACTTATCCCCATTGATGTACTTAGGTGTATGTCCTCCACTATGCTTTCTGAAGTTGATGACTGTCTCCTTCATTTTACTGACACTGAGGGAAAGATTATTGTCACCCCACCAGTTTACCAGATTCTCCACCTCTTTCCTATTCTCCATCTCATCGATGTTTGAGATGCATCCACTCCAGAGATGTTATCAGCAAACTCGAAAATCGAATTGGAGGGGGATGTGGCCACACAATCATAGGTGCCTAAGGAGTATAGTAAGGGACTCTGACCTCACCTGTTATCGTATCAAAATCAGGAAACCGGTAGGGAAGCTGTGCCTATGCTTCTGATTGTGTTGGCAGCATAGGATGAGCCACCTTCTTACTCTGATTGTTTCGATGCAATCTCTATGGCAGGTAGAATACTTTATTTTATAGTTTCTGTCAGGCTACAGAATTCAATGTCAGAACAAATGACTGCGTTCATCTTCATGTCAGGGGAAATAACAATACCATAGTCTTTGAATCGGGTAAAATAATGATATTATAGAGCACATCAAATGGAATAACTAGATCATAATCATGTGGAATAACTGTATCATCTCCTTTGTCAGACAAAATAACTATCTTACATTCAACGTCAGGTGAAAAAGCAATGTGTTTCTCATCCTTTATGTCTGCATTGCCATGACACCCACAACCACTACCATCTAGAAGACAAGAGCAGCAACTCTCGGAGGTTCCTCTCACCATCCTGACTTTTTCTTTAATTCATTTACAGGATGTGGGCATCACTGGCTGGGCCAGTATTCATTGCCCATCCCTAACTGTCCTCCATCTCAGACAACATTTAAGACTCAACCACATTGCTGTGGGTCTGGATTCACATGTGGGCCAGACTGGGTAAGGATAACAGATTTCCTTCCCAAAAGGACATTAGAGACAAAGGTTTTTAATGACAATCAACAATGGTTTCATGGTCATCGATAATTCCAGATTTTTTTATTGAATTCAAATCTCACCATCTGCCATGGTGGAACTCGAACCTGGGTCCCCAGATCTTGCCCTGAGTCTGTAGATTACTAGTCCAATGACAATATCACTACGCCACTGCCTCCCCTCCTTGCCATTCCTTCATTGTTGCTGGACACCTAGAATCTTGAAGCTCTCGACCATTTCCACTTCATCCCCGTTGACGTAGAAGGGTGTATGTCCTCCACTGTGCTTTCTGAAGTCGATAACTATTTCCTTCATTTTACTGACATTGAGGGAGAGATTATTGTCGCCCCACCAGTTTACCAGATCCTCTATCTCTTTCCTATTCTCCGTCTCCGCGAATGAATGTTGTTCCTCTGTTTAAGAAAGGGAATAGAAATGACCCTGGTAATTATAGACCGGTTAGTCTTACTTCGGTGGTTGGTAAATTGATGGAAAAGGTCCTTAGGGATGGGATTTACGACCATTTAGAAAGATGCGGATTAATCCGGGATAGTCAGCACGGATTCGTGAAGGGCAAGTCGTGCCTCACAAATTTGATTGAATTTTTTGAGGAGGTAACTAAGTGTGTTGATGAAGGTAGGGCAGTTGATGTCATATACATGGATTTTAGTAAGGCGTTTGATAAGGTCCCCCATGGTCGGCTTATGATGAAAGTAAGGAGGTGTGGGATAGAGGGAAAGTTGGCCGATTGGATAGGTAACTGGCTATCTGATCGAAGACAGAGGGTGGTGGTGGATGGAAAATTTTCGGACTGGAGGCAGGTTGCTAGCGGAGTGTCACAAGGATCAGTGCTTGGTCCTCTGCTTTTTGTGATTTTTATTAATGACTTAGAGGAGGGGGCTGAAGGGTGGATCAGTAATTTGCTGATGACACCAAGATTGGTGGAGTAGTGGATGAGGTGGAGGGCTGTTGTAGGCTGCAAAGAAACATAGGTAGGATGCAAAGCTGGGCTGAAAAATGGCAAATGGAGTTTAACCCTGATAAATGTGAGGTGATTCATTTTGGTAGGACTAATTTAAATGTGGATTACAGGGTCAAAGGTAGGGTTCTGAAGACTGTGGAGGAACAGAGAGATCTTGGGGTCCATATCCACAGATCTCTAAAGGTTGCCACTCAAGTGGATAGAGCTGTGAAGAAGGCCTATAGTGTGTTAGCTTTTATTAACAGGGGGTTGGAGCTTAAGAGCCGTGGGGTTATGCTGCAACTGTACAGGACCTTGGTGAGACCACATTTGGAATATTGTGTGCAGTTCTGGTCACCTCACTATAAGAAGGATGTGGAAGCGCTGGAAAGAGTGCAGAGGAGATTTACCAGGATGCTGCCTGGTTTGGAGGGTAGGTCTTATGAGGAAAGGTTAAGGGAGCTAGGGCTGTTCTCTCTGGAGCGGAGGAGGCTGAGGGGAGACTTAATAGAGGTTTATAAAATGATGAAGGGGATAGATAGAGTGAACGTTCAAAGACTATTTCCTCGGGTGGATGGAGCTATTACAAGGGGGCATAACTATAGGGTTCGTGGTGGGAGATATAGGAAGGATATCAGAGATAGGTTCTTTACGCAGAGAGTGGTTGGGGTGTGGAATGGACCGCCTGCAGTGATAGTGGAGTCAGACACTTTAGGAACATTTAAGCGGTTATTGGATAGGCACATGGAGCACACCAGGATGATAGGGAGTGGGATAGCTTGATCTTGGTTTCAGATAAAGCTCGGCACAACATCGTGGGCAGAAGGGCCTGTTCTGTGCTGTACTGTTCTATGTTCTATGTTCTATGTCTCATCAATCTTTGAGATGTGACCCACTACAGTGGTGTCATCAGCAAACTCCCTCCCTGACAGCGCTGGGGGTGTACCTACACCTCAGGGACTGCAGTGGGTTCAAGAAGGCGGCTCACCACCACGTCCTGAAGAGCAACGTGGGATTGGAAATAAATGGTGGCCTAGATAGCGATAGTCACACCCTGTAATTTAATAAAATTAAATTTAACATATTGAAAAAAAACCAAATAAATCAGTGTCCATGCCTTTTAATCGTAGAAAAATACCTGACAGAAAAGTAGAGGCATGGAAATAAACTAATTGTACCAATATGTAGCAAATGACTGACTAACTATAAAGTTAGCATTGCTTCAAATTAATTGGTTCACATATTCGAATGTGTGTGTGACCCTGCACATTTCTGCATTAAATATTTTAATTTTACCAGCATGAAGGGAAAGAGGTCAGCGGTTCTGATTATTTGTAGTCACACTCTATTTTAAATCTCATATAGGATTGTGAATCTACTTCAAAACATAAATAGAAACTGGACCCCTGTGCCTTTATTAATGGGGCAATCAAAAACACTTACAAGTTTAAGTTAAATGTAACATACATTCAAAAGTTAATTTATTAGTGTCACAAGTAGGCTTATATTCATGCTACAATGAAGTTACTGTGACAACCCCCTAGTCGCCACACTCCGGCACCTGTTCAGGTGCACTGAGGGAGAATTTAACATAGCCAATGCACCTAACCAGCACGTCTTTTGGAGTGTGGGAGGAAACCGGAGCACTCAGAGGAAACCCACGCAGAGAACATGCACAGACAGCGACCCAAGTTGGGAATCGAACCCGGGACTGTGGCGCTGTGAAGCAACAGTGCTAACCACTGTGTCACTGTGCCCCCATGGACCTCATGTAAAGAGAAACCAGAGTGTTGAACACTTACTTATACAGCAATTAACAGTCTGTCTCTCCGGAAGGGTCCGTGCACACAGTCGAAAATGCTGGATTCAAAGGTAGAGGTCTGAAGGGCCAACCTCCTTTCTTACTGTCACCTTTGCTCATCTTAACCACCCACCCACTCTCAAACCCACACACTCTTCCTAAATAAAATCTAGCTTAACATTTCAGGTCAAACACCTTCTGTCACAAAACAAAGTTCTACTTATATATTACTGTAAAATCAGTAGAACAGCAGCAGGGCTCACATATACCTGTAAATAAAGAGAGCATATTTCACCGATTCTTGTAAATCCATGGGTTAAGTTAAGAACAAAAAAACAAAGAACAAAGAAAATTACAGCACAGGAACAGGCCCTTCGGCCCTCCAAGCCTGCACCGACCATGCTGCCCGACTTAGCTAAAACCCCCTACCCTTCCGGGGACCATAATTCCTCTATTCCCATCCTATTCATGTATTTGTCAAGACGCCCCTTAAAAGTCACTACCATATCTGCTTTCACTATCTCCCCGGCAGCGTGTTCCTGGCACCCACTACTCTGTATAAAAAATCTGCCTCGTACATCTCCTTTAAACCTTGTCCCTCACACCTTAAACCTGTGCCCCCTAGTAATTGACTCTTCCACCCTGGGAAAAAGCTTCTGACTATCCGCTCTGTCCATGCCTCTCATAATCTTGTAGACTTCTATCAGGTCGCTCCCCCAACCTCTGTCATTCCAGTGAGAACAAACCAAGTTTCTCCAACCTCTCCTCATAGCTAATGCCCTCCATATCAGGCAACATCCTGGTAAATCTTTTCTGTACCCTCTCCAAAGCCTCCACATCCTTCTGCTAGTGTAGCGACCAGAATTGAACACTATATTCCAAGTGCGGCCTAACTAAGGTTCTATAAAGCTGCAACATGACTTGCCAATTTTTAAACTCAATGCACCTCAATGCACCTAGTTGATTCACATTTTTCTTTATTCATCCACTGCATATGAACGTCACTGGCAAGGTCAGCGTTTATTACCCAGCCCAAATTGTCCTTTATAAGGTGGTGAGCCACCTTCTTGAACTGTCGCAGTCCATGTGGTACTTGAAGGGAGTTCCAGGATTCTGACCGAGTGACAGTGAAGGAACGGTGGTACAGTTCCAAGTCGCGATGGTACGTGACTTGGAGGGGAACTGGCGGGTGGTGGTGTCTTCATGCACCTGTTGCCCTGGTTCTTAAGGGTGGTAGAGGTCATGGGTTTGAAGAATGCCATTGAAGAAGCCTCGTGCATCTTGTAGATGGGGGAGACGTGTTACCCTGCTTCAGCAATATACATCAAAATGGTAAGGATCATTCAGTTATCAATGGAAACAGTCATTCAGTCAATCTTTTCTTTTAGGATTCCCTCTGCAACTCACTTTGTAGAGGTAGATATACCAGAGGCCTTTCCTTTGGACCTTGACAACATCAAGCACCCAGTTGAATGCTCCATTCTTGTTGCAAACCCCCAGCTTTCTGTAAAAGATATCGGGGAGATAAAATGTGCCCTGCCTCATTTAATTAAGTCCAAAAAGTCCTTGGGAGACACCTGTCCACTTCACAACCTGTCTACCTGAAACATCCCGAGTTAAAATCCAAGCTGATACCTGCTATTGCAATTTGAGCTTCTGCATTTTCCTACAAAAATAGAGCCTGGCCTTTATTGATTCTGAAGTGTTTTGGGATGTCCTGTGGATGAGGTGGCACAGTGGTTAGTACTACTGCGTCACAACACCAGGGAGCCCGGTTCAATTCTAGCCTTGGGTGACTGCCTGTGTGGAGTTTGCACATTCTCCCCGTGTCTGCGTGGGTTTCCTCCAGGTGCTCCCGTTTCCTCCCACCAGTCCAAAGATGTGCCGGTTAGATGGATTGGCCATGCAAAGTTGCCCCTTAGTGTTCCAAGATGTGTAGGTTAGGTGGATTGGCCATGCTAAATGTGTAGGGTTATGGGGATAGGGCAGGGGAGAGGGCCTGGGTAAGATAGTCTGCTAGAGGGTCAGTGCAGACTTGATGGGCCAAATCGCCTCTTGTGCACTATAGGGACTCTATGATCTATGTAACATGAGCTTTATTAATGCAAGTTTTTTTGCCTCCTCATAAATAATAAAGGAAATCCTTTTTCTTAGCTAACACTTCAGCACAAAGTGAACTTTACTGCAAAACAACAACAATTTATATATATAGTGCCTTGAAAATGTGCTTTACAGGCACAGAATTGCAATTACAATCATAGCTCAGTTAGTAACATTCTCCCTCTGAATTAGGAAGGTTGTAGGTTCAGGATCCATTCCAGCGACCTTAGTACATAATCGAAGATCATAGTGCAGTGTTACGCTGAAGGGGTGCATCATTACCAGAGGTGTAACCTTTCAGATGAGATGCTTGCCCAAGGTCCCATCAGTTGGACATAAAACATCACACACTAACCAAAGCAGAATAAAGAGGACAATCTTTATGCTTCAAACAATACCACTTGTAATCGTTAAATTGCTCATGTATCGCATTGGGTTTCCTTTTCGGGGAACTTGCTTTGCCACATTTCCTCTGTCCCAAGCTGCACTTCAACATTTTCTTCATCTGTGCACAGTTCTGGTCGCCCTATTATAGAAAAAATATTATTAAACTAGAAAGAGTACAGAAACGATTTACTAGGATGTGACCAGGACTTGATGGTTTGAGTTATAAGGAGAGGTTGGATAGACTGGGACTTTTTTCTCTGGAGTGTAGGAGGCTTAGGCGTGATCTTATAGAGGTCTATAAAATAATGAGGGGCACAGATCAGCAAGATTGGCAGCATCTTCTCCCAAAGGTAGGGGAGTCTAAAACTAGAGGGCATAGGTTTAAGGTGAGAAGGGAAAGATACAAAAGGATCCAGAGGGACAATTTTTTCACACAGAGGGTGGTGAGTATCTGGAAAAGCTGCCAGAGGTAGTAGTAGATACGGGTGCAATTCTGTCTTTTAAAAAGCATTTAGACAGTTACATGGGTAGGATGGGTATAGAGGAATATGGGCCAAATGCAGGCCCACTTTTAGTGGTTACAAAAAAAGGGCGGCGTGGACAAGTTGGGCCGAAGGACCTGTTTCCATGTTGTAAACCCCTGTGACTCTATGGCCGGAATTTTACCGGCACGCCGGCCCCGATTCTAGGGGCGGGCTAGGCTCGGAGAACGGCATTCTCCTTTGGCCTCGGGCGGAATCATGCAAAACTCAGGCGGACATGCTTGTAAAATTCCGCCCTATGTCTCTATTTGCTCTAAGCTGCTGCTTTGGGATGTTCTGAGGTGCTGGAAGCTCCAAAATAAATCTTCTTTCTTATTTCCTTAGTCAGACAAAGCTTGGAACTGAACAAAAGATTTAGGAGGAGGAGATTAATGTTTGGCCAAAGTGCAATGATTTAAAGATGGGACGAGAGAAGGAAAGATAGACAGAACAGGTTAGTGAGGGAATTCCAGAGCTTAGGGTCCAGGCAGTTGAAGGCACAAGCACCAGTGTTGGGGTGAGAGAGGGGTGAGGGAATGCATTGGAGGAGTGGAGAGACATTGGAGGATTGTAGAGTTGTGGGAGGTTGCAGAGGTGAAGAGAGTTACTGAAATACTCGTGCTCACAGCGCCAGGAACCCGGATTCGATTCCCGTCTTGGGTCACTGTCGTGTGGAGTCTGCACGTTCAGTTTTCCCTGTATCTGCGTGGGTTTCCTCCGGGGGCTCCAGTTTCCTCCCACAGTCCGTAAAATGTGCTGGTTAGGTGCATTGGCCATGCTAAATGTTCCCTCAGTGTACCTGAACAGGCGCCCGAGTGTAGCAACTAGGGGATTTTCACAGTAACTTCATTGTAGTGTTAATGTAAGCCTACTTGTGACTAATAAATAAACTTTTTTAAAAAAAATAACGCAACTAACCCCATGAAGCTAAAAGCACAGAATAATGGATCATTATAATGAATGTCAGAACGTAATAAGTGTTAAGAAATATTCCTGCAAGTACCTTCTAACAAGTCGGAATAAAGGCTCACATAATATCCAATGAATGTTAAGACAGAGCTTGTTCATTTCCACTCTGTGATTCAGTGTTACAAATGGTTATATAATGCTAAATATGGATATTGGCAGGTGATGCTGGATTAAGCTGGAAGGCAAGTTGTCTTGCAGAGCTAATTATCCAAAAGGATCTAGAGACACTTGACACTTGGCACTTAGCTTAGTGATTGGCAAATTACCTTTAATACTGATGAATTTAAAGTAATGCTCACTTGGCCCAGGGATATCAAGCATGATCGCGCAAGGGGATGTGATATATGCAAAAAAAATGGAACAGCCAACCAATTATGTTTAGGTGGAGGGTGGCGTTGGGGCAGGGAGAAGGAGCATCGACACCACAGCATGACAGAGAAGTTTAAATGACAAATACAATTCTTGATAAAAAGCTAAAATTGTTTACTTCACCAGTGAGATATTATATAATATAAACCAATAAAGAGCGCACATTTGGAGTGTTGTGTGACTTCTTTTGACATTGAGCTTAGAATAGCGTTAAACACTGAAAAACACAAAAGTAGACGATCTGGTTGTTATCGGATCACTGCTTGTGGGAGTTTGCTGGGCGCAAATTAGTTGCTGCATTTCCTACATTACAACAGTGACTGCACTTCTAGAGGTACATCATTGGTCGTAAAGCACTTTGGTCATGAAAAGCACTATGTAAACGCAACTCTTTCTTTCTTTTCAAGTGGCCCTTCCTGCCTGTCCCTTATGGTCTTATAGGAGATCAGTGGTCTGATTTTCCCTGACTCTCATAGAGTCATAGAGGTTTATAGCATGGAAACAGGCCTTTTGTCCCAACTTGTCCATGCCGCCCTTTTTTTTAAACCCCTAAGTTGGTTCCAATTGCCTTTATTTGGCCCATATCCCTCTATACTCATCTTACCCATGGAACTGTCTAAACGCTTTTTAAAAGACAAGCTTGTTCCAGTCACTCACTGCCCCTCTGGACACTTTTGTATCTCTCCCCTCTCACCTTAAACCTATGCCCTCTCGTATTAGACTCCCCTACCTTTGGGAAAAGATATCGACTATCTAGCTCATTTATGCCCCTCATTATTTTATAGACCTCTATAAGATCACCCCTCAGCCTTCCATGCTCCAGAGAAAAAAGTCCCAGTCTATCCAGCCTCCCCTTATAATGCAAACCATCAAGTCCCGGTAGCATCCTAGTTTAATAATATCCTTTCTATGATAGAGTAACCAGAATTGCACACAGTATTCCAAGTGTGGCCTTACCAATGTCTTGTACAACTTCAACAAGACGTCCCAACTCCTGTATTCAATGTTCTGTCCAATGAAACCAAGCATGCCGAATGCCTTCTTCACCACTGTCCACCTGTGACTCCACTTTCAAGGAGTTATGAGCCTGTACCCTTAGATCTTTTTGTTCTGTAACTCTCCCCAACTCTCACCATGACAAGTACCCATTTGATTGGTGCAAAGATTTGTGGAGGATAAAATCAAAGTGGAATAAAGAGGGCAATCTTTCTGCTTCAAACAATGCTTCGGCTGTCCTGTTTTATCTCTGTGCTTGTTGTCCTCCGTTGCCAAACAGACTTTGATTTGATTGTCACATGTATTGGAATACAGTGAAAAGTATTGTTTCTTGCATGCTATACAGACAAAGCATACCGTTCATAGAGTACAAAGGAGAGAAGGAAAGGACAGGATGAAGAATATAGTTTTGCCATTGCAGATTGGCTGTGGAGAAAGATCAACTTAATAAATATATGGTAGGTCCATTCAAAAGTCTGACAGCAGCAGGGAAGAAGCTGTTCTTCAGTCGGTTGGTACGTGATCTCAGACTTTTGTATCTTTTTGCCAACGGAAGAAGGTGGAAGAGAGAATGTCCGGGGTGCGTGGGGTCCTTAATTATGCTGGCTGCTTTTCTGAGGCAGCGGGAAGTATAGGCAGAGTCAGTGGATGAGAGGATGGTTTATGTGATGGACTGGGTTACGTGCACAGTTCTTTGTAATTTCTTGCAGTCTTGATCAGAGCAGGAGCCATACCAAGCTATGATACATCCAGAAAGGATGCTTTCTATGGTGAATTTGCAAAAATTGGTGAGAGTTGTAGCAGACATGCCAAATTTCCTTAGTCTTCTGAGAAAGTAGAGGCATTGGTGGGCTTTCTTAACTATAGCATCAGCGTGGAGGGACCAAGACAGGTTGTTGGTGACCTGGGCATCTAGAAACTTGCTGATTTGCCAGGAGTCAATTTCACACTACTGGTGGAGAGGAATTTTCCCTGTACCACCCCCAACACCTGTCTTGCCAGGTCTCAACACCTTTTACACTGTATTTCTGGGGCTTTCCTGAGGGAACATAACTGGCACAGACCCTTTGCTATAATAGCAATGAGATAAGAGTAGGCATTCCCCGTCTCCCTCCCACAGATTCTCCCCATGCACCACCCCTTTTCCAGATTGTTCACCCCACCATGGGATCAACCTGTGAAACATGATGTTGTGACGCTCGGTCCGTGCCTGAAATGTGCTGCCAAAGGAGGTGATAGAAGCAGATACAATGGCAATGTTTAAGGGGCATCTTGACAGATACATAAATAAGCAGGGAATAGAGAGATACAGACCACGTGGAGGCAAAAGGTCGTTAGTTTAGAAAGGTGTCATGTGTTGGCACCGGCTTGGTGGGCCGAAGGGCCTGTTCCAGCACTGTACTGTTCTTCTTTGTTGACTTGCCTCACCAGATCCAGGTTGAGGTTGGGGCCTGACTACAGGCCAAAGGCATGCAGCAAGGTAACTAACCAGAGTCCATGAGAGGCCATAGGCGTCCCTCGGTGTTAGAGAGAAGTGATTATATAGCGGGAGGGGCACCACTCCACCTCAAGCATGGGCAAGTCAAGAAGGCAGCCCTCCATGAACACCTGCAGCTGGTATGGGGATTGAACCCACACCCTGGCATCATTCTGCACCTCAGCCTGGTCGCCTTGTTAATTTAGCTAACCGACCCCCACAAAACACATTTAGATAAGGGTTTATTACTCTGAGTTCACTCCCATCTCAGACAATCAGAGTTTATGGATTGGGAATCACCATGAGCAGATAACAAGACAGTCAGTGAAAGGTTCAAATCAAGAGAATTGGCTTTTATGTAGAATTGACAGCAGAGAAACAGGGGGCAGAGTTTTCCCATACTGCCCACTACGGGAATAATAGCGGGCGGGGGCGGACCATGCAAAGGTCAGTTGGCCTCATCCAGAATTTTCCTGTCTTGAGGCGAGTGCGGCCGGAAAATCCCGCCCAGGGTATTCGGCCCAGCTGGATTAGGCTGGTGTTTATACTCCACAGAAGCCTCCTCACACTCTATTTTATCTCACCCTGTCAACATATCTTTCTATTCTTTTCCCTTGTTTACTTATCTGGCTCCTTATTAAATGCATTTCACTGATGCTTTTAATTAACCCATCCAACCAGAGGTTTCAAATCTAATCTACAGCTACCCTATCAAATCTTATCATAGAATTAAAGACCTCTATTAGGTCTGTAATGACTTCAATGAGGCCCATGAGGGTGGCTTCGTGGAGTATGAGCTCCCTGATTGAGGCCGTAATCTCCTGCCCAATCATTGCACCTCACCTGTATAGAAATATGGGAGTGTCAGATCTTCTGGCACTTTGGATTCTGACTGTGTATCTGAAGCACTGTAGGAGTGGAATAGAGTTTGTAAATAAAGGGAAACTGGTGAAGGGACACCAGCCTCTTAGGAGTTATTTCAGGCCACCTTTCTGTCTTTTCTTATAGATCATAGAATCCTACAGTGCAGAAAGAGGCCATTTGGCCCATCGAGTTGCACCAACCACAATCCCACCCAGGCCCTATCCACATATCCTTACATATTTACCCACTAACCCCTCTAACCTATGCATCCCGGGACACTAAGGGGCAATTTAGAATGGCCAATCAACCTAGCCCGCACATCTTTGGACTGTGGGAGGAAACCGGAGCACCCGGAGGAAACCCACGCTTTTTCTTTTCTAAAGAAAAATGACTCAGCCTACTGAGTCTTTCCTGATCAGTATAACTTCTCAGTTCTGATACCATCCTTTCAAATCATTTTTTGTACTTTCTCTACTGAGTATGTACTTTTTCTGTAGTATGCAGATAAGGATGGTGCACAATACTCCAAGTGTGATCTAGCCAATGCCTTAAGAGTGGAGATGGCCTATACATGTTCGAGCATTTCGTCTATCAGTTCATAAATCCCAGCCAGATTGTGAAGGATGGAACTGGACACAGGTCCTTTTCTTGATAGTAGGTGTATTCACAGAATGCAGCATTATATATCTCTGCCTCCTACCTACCAACAGCCTGATATTTTAGCAGACTATTTTATTCTGGATAAAAGCAAATTACTGCAGATGCTGGAATCTGAAGCCAAAAGAGAAAATGCTGGAAAATCTCAGCAGGTCTGGCAGCATCTGTAAGGAGTGAAAAGAGCTGATGTTTCGAGTCCAGATGACCCTTTGTCAAAGCTTTGACAAAGAACCCGAAACGTCAGCTCTTTTCTCGCCTTACAGATGCTGCCAGACCTGCTGAGATTTCCCAGGCTCTTTTATACGCTTTTCATAAAATATAATCAATAAGTTTCACAAAAATGCCAGGGGTGACAGCCTCTGATGGGACACAGTGACGAAAATAAAATGTCAAAATGATATCAAATCAGTTCCCGGGGGTGGTGATGCACCCAGCTCCCACAGTGCCCACTGGGCACAGAAGACCTGAAGAGTACCAGTGGACACCATGTGCTTCCTCTCCAATGCCATTCAGTCGCAAATGTAGCTGTAGTAGAAAGGCAGCTGTGTTGGGTCGGAGGACATCTTCACCCACCCATTGCCTGGACCCATTAAGAGCGACCTTAGCCAGTGCAAAAGCAGACTTACAAGGAGGTCCTCCTCCCTCCCCACCTCATCGCTACCCTCCCTCCCCCACCACTCCTGCCCTCCTTCCCCCACCATCTCCACCCCCGTCTCTGCCTCCATCCCCTCCCCCACTCCTGCCCTCACTCCCCCTCCCCATACCCCACCCCCCCAACCAACCCTCCCCCATTCCCACCCTCGCTCTGCCTCCCAACTATCGCCCCCCCATCCCCGCCCCATCCCCGCACCCCCCGCTGCCATCCCCACTCCATTCGCACACTTACTTTCCCCTTCCCGACACCCCGCCCCATTCCCACCCCATTTCCAACCTCAATCCCCCTCACCTTGCCCACAGGAACACAGGAACAGTGCACTCTGGAGAATACAACTATATCTATTCAGGGAGGGGACAATCGGAAAACGTTCCCTTGAACATCCTATTAACTTGTTGTTCATTGTAGGATGTGTTGTAATATGCCTTTTAGGGATTTCAGCATGACAGCAGTAGAAGGGAAGTGTGTTGTGTGATTAATCTTTGATTCACTTGCCAATAGTGGGACAAGCTCAGCCAAGTTTGCAACAAGCCGCCTCCTAATTGGCCATCTGTTTGTCCGTTAAGGATGGCAGACTGACTCCTGATTCTGCTGGCCCAATCAGTGAGCAGCATCTCTGAAGCTTCAGTCGCCCAATTGGGAGAGGAGGCCACTGCCGAGGCAGGTCAGGTACCTCAGGGTGTCTCCAGCAAAAACAAACATCAGGGAGCGAGAGTATCGCTGAGTCAATGGGCCTGATTTTACCAAAACTTGGGCGCGAAATCGCGGTAAAGTTGGGCGTCGGGCCTTTAACGCGATCTGCACCCGAATCCGAGCAGATCGCGGCTTTACCGACACCCGATTCGGGCGGGGGTCCGGCCTGTGCCCGAATCGGGCGGCCCGACGATTTAAATGCATTTACATACATTTAAATCGACTTAATGAACCGCGCGCCCAACTCGACCGCCAAATCCCACTTTACCGTCTTCTGGCCCGTTCCGCGTCCGCGCTGTTACCGACCTGCAAAATAAAAGTCTGAAGTCGCCGCTGCAGCCTCCGAAGAGCGGGGTCAGAGACTGCAACGGCTCCCTGACCCAGGTCATCCTCTGGTCGGGGCGGGAGGGGGGTGGGAGGAGGAGAGGGGGTGTGACCGATCATCCCCTGGGGGGGTGGGGGGGGGGTGGGAGGAGGAGAGGGGTTGTGACCGATCATCCCCTGGGGGGATGCGGGTGGGAGGAGAGGGGGTGTAACGTCTCATCCCCTGGGGGGTGGGTGGGAGGGGAGGGGATGTGACGTCTTTCCCCTGGGAGTTGGGGGGGAGGGGTTGGGAGCGGAGGGGGTGTGACCGATCATCCCCTGGGGGGGGGCGGGGGGGGGGGGGGGGGGGCGATCATCCCCTGGTGGGGGGGTTGGAGAGGGGATGTGACGTATCATCCTCTGCTTCGGGGGGGGCTCCGCTGCCTGTCTGCGGCCGATCCCTCCTGGCACCATCACTGGTTCACTACCTGCCACAGATTAGTCTTCCCCGCAGGTGCGAGAGAGCGGGAGAGATGGCTGTGGCTGGTAGTGAACCAGTGATGGTGCCAGGAGGGATCGGCCGCAGACAGGCAGCGGAACCCCCCCCGACCAGAGGATGAGACGTCACACCCCCTCTCCTCCGCCACCTCCCCCCCCGCCCCCCCAGGGGATGATCAGTCACACCCCCTCCTCCCACCCCCCCAGGGGATGATTGGTCACACCCCCTCCCCCCTCTCCCCCCCCCACCCCCGACCAGAGGATGAATGCTAGAGAGCCGCTCTCTCCACTTTCTGCTTTTTCTTTCCCGCCTGGGCGTGCTGTCAGATTTTTTTCGAACTGCGCATGCGCAGTTCAGAGCACCGATCGGTCCGCCAGCGCTAAGCCCCGCCCACAGCGTGGATCGGGCCGGAGCCGGCAAAACGTGTATGGGTGCGCTGGAAAGAGGATTCCAGGCGCGGATCGATTTGACGCCCAGATCCGGCACTTAGACTCAAAATGGTAAAATTCCCCCTAGAGTTGCCTTCCTTGCCACTGCCCCCTTTATGAACCTTGTAGCCACTGACCCTGATGCCACCCCTACCCTCCATTCCCAGGTTGCCAGAGGGAGCTTCTGAGTAATGTAGGTCAAGAATGTTTTAAATTGTGTTATAGAACACAATCTGAAAAGGATCATGACTTGAGAATCTGTCTCTCCACGAACATACAAACTGATGGAGACAAGGACAAGACTAGTTGGCCCATCAGGACTGTCCCACTCCCCACCATGGCCATATTTTTTTGATTCTTTCTGTCGCTATTGCTGACAAGGCCAGCATTTATTGCCTGTCTCCTGTTGCCTTTGAGTAGATGATGGTGAGCCGGCTTCTTGAACTGCTGCAGCCCATGTGATGTAGGTGCATCCACAGTGCTGTTAGGGAGGGAGTGCCAGGAATTTGACCCAGCGACAGTGAAGGAACAGTGATAAATTTCCAATCAGGGTGGTAAGTGGTTGGGAAGGGAACTTCCAGGTGGTGGTGTTCCCATGTGTCTGCTGCCTTTGTCCTTCTAGGTGGTAGAGTTTGTGGACTTGCTGTCAAAGGAGCCTTGGTGACTTGCCGCAGTGTGTCTTGTAGATGGTACACATGGCTGTCACTCTGCGTCGGTGGCGGAGGAAGTGAATGTTTATGTTGGTAGATGGGGTTCTGATAGGAGAATTTCACAGTAACTTCATTGCAGTGTTAATGTAAGCCTTACTTGTGACTAATAAATAAACTTTACTTTAAGAATGCTGTTGAGCTTCTTGAGGGTTGTTGGACCCACACTCATCCAGGCAAGCGGAGCCTGAATTGTCCCTTATAGATGATGGACAGGCTTTGGGGAGTCAAGAGGTATGTTACTTGACACAGAATTCCTCGCCTCTGATCTATTTTTGCAGCCACAGTATTTATATCATAGAATACCTACAGTGCAGAAAGAGGCCATTTGGCCCATTGAGCCTGCTATGATAACAGTCCTACCCAAGCCCTATCCCCGTAAGCCCCACATATTTACTCTGCTAATCCCTCTGACATTGAGGGGCAATTTAGCATGGCCAATCAACCTAACCAGCACGTCTTTCGGATTGTGGGAGGAAACCGGAGCACCTGGAGGAAACCCACGCAGACACAGGGAGAACATGCAAACTCCACATAGACAGTTACCTGAGGCCGGAGGCAAACCCTGGTCCCTGGCACTGTGAGGCAGCAGTGCTAACCACTGTGCCACCGTGCCGCCCCATACGGCTGGTCCCACTTCAGTTTCTGGTCAATGGTAACACCTCAGGATGTTGAAAGTGAGGGATTCAGCAATGATATATGAGATGGTCATTACCTCCATGAATGATATTTGCCACTTATCAGCCCAAGCCTGAATGTTGTCCATATCTTGTTGCATAAGGGCACAGACTCTTTCAGTATCTGAGTATATAATGTGTATATATAATCTTCTGGGAGAGGCAAATATGCAGAGATAATTCCCAGGGCCAATAAGTGCGGGGGGGGTGGGGGGAGAAGAAAACCCTTCTGCAACTCCATCAAGCTATTGGAACTCGTCCAGTAGATGAGCTGAACCAAGTATTATCTACAGAGACATTTAGGCCAGGGTTTTCCCTGCATGCTTCAAGACCCCATTATCAGGCTCAAATGGGAATCGGAAACCTGCACGTATTTTGGTCTACTTAGAAACTCGGTAACGCTTATCTGCTCCCTGGAGTTGATTGAGTTGCTGAGCACCTATTTACAGTGGTCAGAGTGGTTGGCACTTAAGCTTCTGTGAAGATCTACTCCCCAAGGCTTCTTAAATTGATCAGCCGAACTTTATTTACAAGGTTGTTTCATTAGCTGCAGGCTTTGAGCTGGTCCGTAGCACACTCTTTCTAACTGGGATAACTCATGGCTTTTGAGAGATTCTCCATGCTGGATGTTGATTGGCTGTTCAGACCATGTAACCCTTACTCACTAAGGCTGGTCTTAAAGTAACAATCACCACATCCCTCCCCCTTTAACTCCAATCCTTATTTACCAAATTACCTCATACAGGTGAATAGATAACACCATCAAAATCTGAGAAAAAAACTACATTTGTATTTCGTCCTGAATTCTAATTGTACACTATATACATAGACTCAATCAGTTGAATGATCCCAGACCAATTCAATTGATTTCTTTAAGCCAATCAAGACCCATCACTATTATTATGGGGAGCTGGGTAGACTGCTGCCCAGAGCTCACAGTTACTATCGTGGTGCCTTTTACTTTTATTGCTTCTCCTGTGAACACCTTCAACTTGACAGAGGTGCTCTCCAAATTCAGTGGTTGGAGAACCTCTCTCAGGTACTGAAATGTGCATTCACCCATCACAGTGGCTGATGCCCCGTATCCATTTCCATACTCGAAGGCTTCCCATTTACGAGGAGTGTTACAGTAACAGGATCTGACTTGACGGCTTTCATAGAATCATAGAATCCCGACAGTGCAGGAGGAGGCCATTCAGCCCATCGAGCCTGCACCGACAACTATCCAACCCAGGACCTATCCCTGTAAACCCATGTATTTACCCTGATAATCCACGTATTTACCTTGATAATTCCCTGGACACTAAGGGTCAATTTAGCATGGCCAATCCACCTAGACTGCTGATCTTGCTTACCATTAAAAAGAGATTAAGTATCAGAAATAAATTGTGTCAGGCTCTTTCATACTGTATACTTGTAACGTCTTGGCTGATTGGCTACTCGGCAGTCTTGACTTAGCTCTGCACTGTTTTATCAAATGTCCTCTTTTGTGACAATAAAAATACTCTGTTCCCTCAAACATACATGATGCAGGAGTGTGGTTACCCCCACATTGCTAACATATCACCTTCAGAAACGTTGCCTGATTGTCTCCACTATATCTTTTTGTTCTGTGGGTGACTGAAAATGTTTCTGGCTTCGCAGCTGCTTTGGTGGTTTTGGCTCCATATCTGGCTGCAGATTCCAGTCCTAATTCATACATAGTGCCATTTGGTGTGAGCTGCAGCTCCTGCTTTCCATGGCCTGCACCATCTTCATTGTCCATTTGAAATTTAGGTCAACTTCTGTGAGCAATCGGCACTGCATGGAATCACTGCTCACGCCACGAACCAACCGATTCCTCAGCATGTCGTTTAGGGTCACTCCAAAATCACAATGCTCCAATAATCACTTTGGTTTAGCAATGTAAGTCCAATCGATTCACCTGGGGCTCTCACCCTTGAGTTAAGTTTGAATTTCTGGATTATGACTGATGGTTTGGGTTGAAAATCACCCTTCACTGAATCCACGACTTCACTGAATGATTCAGAGTCGGGCATACTTGGGGTTGTGAACTGCAAATAAGATTGAAGGTCTGACTTCCACAGACACTCAGGAGAATTGCTTTCCCGTTTGCCTCCTCCCCTATTTTGTTTGCCTGGAAATAAAACATAAGGCTCCCAATGGATTGACTCCAGTCCTTCATGGAGGAGTTGAATGGGTTTAAACACCCAAAGAAAGGCATTCTGCTGTATATATTTTTTCCTTCAGTGATAGTCTCAGGTGTAGAGCTAGAGGTAGCATCAGGATCATTTATCCTTATCGCTAGTTGTGAAGATGTCCTCCCAGAGGCTTCTTAATTTGATTTGAAAATTTGATTTGATTTATTATTGTCACATGTATTGGGATACAGTGAAAAGTATTGTTTCTGGCGCGCTATACAGACAAAACATACTGTTTGTAAAGGAGAAGGATGGGAGAGGGTGCAGGATGTAGTGTTGCCGTTACAGGTAGGGTGAAAATAAAACTCAGCTTAATATATGATAGGACCAGACAAATCTTATTTACAAGGTTGCCTCATTAGTTACACGCTTCGAGCTAGACCAAAGCACACTTTTTCTAACTAGGGAAACTCCTCCCCTTAAAGAGATTCCCCATAAAATTCCCACAGTGTAGAAGGAGCCCATTCGGCCCATCGAGTCTGCACCAATCACAATCCCACCCAGGCCCCACTCCCATGACCCCTCACATTTACCCTGCTAATGCCCCTGACATTAGGGTCAATTTAACATGACCAGTCAACCTAACCCACGCATCTTTTGACTGTGGGAGGAAACCGGAGCACCCGGAGGAAACCCATGCAGACATGGAGAGAACGTGCAAACTCCACACAGACAGTGACCTGAGGCTGGAATTGAACGCGGGTCCCTGGTGCTGTGAGACAGCAGTGCTAAACACTGGGCCACCGTGCCGCCATGTTGATTAGTTGTTCAAACCTCGTGACCCTTACTCAGTAAGGCTGGTCTTAAAGTGACAATCACCACAGCTTCCAAAGCTTAGATTTTTTTTAGCTATTCGAAAATCATTACTTCTTACAGACTAAACACTTGAGTTCAATCTTATGCAGCATTTTTAATTCTGCTGAACTCTATGGACTCTGCGTGAATCTCATTGAATGTCAAAACATCTTAAATAATATTACTCTCCTTCTGTAGGAAGTCCCCATACGTTTTGATGTCCAAATTAATGAAACCCACTTGAACCATGTTCCTAATATTAACTACTGAAACATTCATCAGAATGAAAGTAATACTTGTGGATATTAAACAGCGGGATAGCCTGAAGTCTATTATTCCTTAGCCACGGTGTGTTCCTTTAAAATTCCAGACTGCTTCACCACATTATCTTCATTTCACCAAATGGGTTGTTAATTTACAGATAGAATTCATAAAATCTGATACTGATATGATTAGATTAATGTATATTGAAGTTAATGAATTTTACGCAGAAGCCATCATCTAAATCTGCCCTCGGTTAAATTAGTCCCTCACATTCAAATGAAATGGCCCAAGCTTGTCTTTCCTGAGGTCCTTTTCATGTTAGGCAGAACGTTGGAAATGGAAGTGAAACCTCTGGTACAGTTTAAAAACTGGAGAATGTTTGACCAACCTTACAAGTAATCATCTCAAGATATCATCTCTCCTTCCTGCAGTAACTGACTCCTTAATGGCGGCACGGTGGCACAGTGGTTAGCACGGCTGCCTCACAGCACCAGGGACCGGGGTTCGATTCTCAGCTTGGGTCACTGTCTGTGCAGACTCTGCACATTCTCCCTGCGTCTGCGTGGGTTTCCTTCGGGTGCTCCGGTTTCCTCCCACATTCTGAAAGATGTGCTGGTTACTTGCGTTTACCCGAACAGGTGCCGGACTGTGGAGACTAGGGGAATTTCACAGTAACTTCATTGCAGTGTTAATGTAAGCCTTATTTGTGACTAATAAATCAGCTTTTTAGTTAGCTCTGCTGCTTCACAGCGCCAGGGATCCAGGTTCAATTCCCAGTTCCACATTGTCTGCGCGGAGTCTGCACATTCTCCCCCCGTCTGCGTGGGATTCCTCCAGTTTCCTCCCAGAGTCTGAAAGATGTGTTATTTAGGTGCATTCACCATGCTAAATTCTCCCTCAGTGTACCCGAACAGGCGCCAGAGTGTGGCGACTAGGGGATTTTCACAATAACTTCATTGCACTGTTAATGTAAGCTTACTTGTGACACTAATAAACTTAAACTTGATGACCAGATGTTTCTCAGTTGAGGTAGCAAAGCAAGAATGGCACAGTGGAACAGTGGTTAACACTGCTGTCTCACAGTGCCAAGGACCCAGGTTCGATTCCTGGCTTGGGTCACTGTCTGTGTGGGTTTCCTCTGGGTGCTCCGGTTTCCTTCCACAGTCCAAAGATGTGCGGGTTAGGTGGATTGGCCATGCTAAATTGCCCCTTAGTGTTATGGGGAATAGCTGGGGTAAATAAAGACCTGAGTGGGATTGTGGTCAGTGCAGACTCGATGGGCCAAATGGCCTCCTTCTGCACTGTAGGATTCTATGAACCAAGCTCAAAATTTAACTCACAAACTGAAACTCTTTGCAGTTTGCTTTTGTAATTTCACATAAATTAATTTAATTAATTAAGTACTTTGCCATCCACTGATGCCAATCATTGTTCACCCTTGATTCAATCGATTGTAATATTTGTAGAAGTTTATGCACACGCACCTTGACCAATTGGTGACACATTAGGTAATCGTGGCTTGGAGCTTCTATTCAATTGCACTGGCTTTTCTCGGCTTAATTCGCATGAAAACAACATTATCTGGAGAAATGATCACAGAATCTGATGCACAAAGTGCAGCGCTACTTAACGTTCGGTGATTTTGAGTACCAATTACAAAAACTTTGCAGCCTCACCCCGACCACCAGCCCCCACCCCACATCCTAAAACGGCCCTTTAGCAGGCCATCAATGAGTTGCCAAATTTAATCTGAATCTTTTGGGTACAATGAAACTGGGAAGTACATTTGGAAAGGTTTTGATTTATTTTTTAATTTCGAAGGAACTGGTTACCACACCACAACCAAAGTAGAAAATAGTTTTGCATTTTTAAAAAATCATTTCGAGTAATTCAGAATCAGGTTAGAACCGTAGAAAAAAGTTACAGCACAGGAGGAGGCCATTCGGCCCATCTTGTCCATGCCAGTCAAAGGACACCAGGTGTCTTTTCTCATCCCATCTCCCTGCACCTGGCCCATAGCCCTGTAGCTTACAGCACTTCAAGTGCAGATCCAGGTGCTTTTTAAAAGAGTTGAGAGTCTCTGCCTCCACCACCAACTCAGGCAGTGAATTCCAGACACCCACCACCCTCTGCGTAAAAAGGTTCTTCCTCATGTCCCCTCTACACATTCTGCCACTCATCTCGAATCTATGTCCCCTGGTTCTAGAATTCTCCACCAAGGGAAATAACTTTATCCTGTCCACTCTATCTCTTCCCCTCATAATTTTATACACCTCAATCAAGTCACCCCTCAGCCTTCTTTGTTCCATGGAAAATAACCCCAACATATCCAATCCCTCCTCCTGGCTACACTTTTCTAGCCCTGGCCTTCTTCTCCCAAGACGTGTAGGTTAGGGGGATTCGCGGGGTGAGCTTATGGGGATCAGGGAGAAGGGCCTGGGTAAGTCGCTCTGTCAGAGATTTGGTGCAGACTGGATTGGCCAAATGGCCTCCTTCTGAATTAGCCACACTGATATTTCAATCTGGCCTGACTATTTTGTTCACGATGTGAAGATGCCGGCGTTGGACTGGGGTAAACACAGTAAGAAGTTTAACAACACCAGGTTAAAGTCCAACCGGTTTATTTGGTAGCAAAAGTGTGGCTTTTGCTACCAAATAAACCAGTTGGACTTTAACCTGGTGTTGTTAAACTTCTTACTGTATTTTGTTCACACCAGACAATGCTGCAATTTAAATTCCTGCCTTGACTATAAGTCATTCATGACTGGGGGAGGGGGGGTGGAATTTTCCCATCCTGCCCGTCACAGGAATTGTGCAGGCGAGGGGGGGGGGGGGCGGCGGACCATGCAAAGGTCCATTGACCTCGGGTGGGATTTGCCAGTTTTGGGGCGAGCATGGCGGGAAAATCCCACCCTGGGTGTTAGCTTGTGGTTGATAGCCTCGTATACCTTTAAATGTAAAATTGATTTTAAAAGCTTTCAGACATGCACTAGCCAAGAGGATATGTTGAAACAAAGCATCATCATGGAATTGGCATACCTCAGAATGTCACATTTTAATGCCACACTAGATTGTGAAATGCGTATAATGGTCTGAAATGCTTGATTAGCTTTTAATTACTTCAGCTCTTCATTTGCCTGGTTTTGTATTCCTACAAGACCTTCATTCAAATTATCCTTGAGATAAAAGTAGCTGGTGTTCTTAATTTTATTCGATGGGGGAACTTACAGCAGAGAAACAGACCATTTTACCAAATCTATGCCAGTATTTGTTCTCCACATGCGCAACCTCCCACCTGACTTCATCTAATCTTTTCTATGTAATCGCATCTGTATATTCCTTTCTCCTTCATGCAATTATCCAGCTTAAATGCATCTATACTATTCACAGGAAGTGTCTTGATTAATAACGGGATCAGGAGTTATGGGGAAAAGACAGGAGAATGGGGATGAGAAAAAAATCAGCCATGATTGAATGGCGGAGCAGACTCAATGGGCTGAGTGGCCTAATTCTGCTCCAATGTCTTATGGTCTAATAGAGATTCACAGAATCATACAGTGCAGAAGGAGGCCATTCGGCCATCGAGTCCGCACCAACCACAATCCCACCCAGGCCCTATCCTCATAACCCCACGTATTTACCCTAGCTAGTCCCCCTGACACTAAGGGGCAATTTAGCATTGCCAATCCTCCTATCTCGCACATCTTTGGATTGTGGGAGGAAACTAGAGTACCCGGAGGAAACCCATGCAGTAAACGTGCAAACTCTACGGCAAACAGTGATCCAAGCCAGGAATCGAACCCGGGTCCCTGGCACTCTGAGGCAGCAGTATTAGCCACTGTGCCACCGTGCGATCCCAAATTATTTGCCTCCAATTATTCAATGCAGACGCAAGTTCCTCACTCTGTGGGTAAAAAGGTTTCACCTGAATTCTACGTTGGATCCATTAGTGATTATCTCATATTGGTGGCAACACAAAAAGCAAAATACCGCGGATGCTGGAATCTGAAATGAAAACAAGAAGCGCTGGAAAATCTCAGCTGGTCTGACAGCATCTGTGGAGAGGGAGAAGAGCCAACGCTTCGAGTCTGGATGACCCTTCATCAGGGCTAAGGACTGAGCACTCAGTATGCACCTCAACCTAGAAGGCCCAGGCCAGAACTTGGGTTAATCACAGCCAATGGCCTCTGTCAAGATTGTGGGTAGATCCAAGGGGAGTGACTGAGCATGCCCTCACTCCCCGTGAAGTAAAAGCTTTTCTTTAGTTTGCTGCTAAAAAAATCACCACAACTGATTTATGTTTGGATGCCCTGAGGCAGTTTCCTCATTTACATATACAAAGCAATTAACTTGTTTTAAGAGGCCACCAGAGATACCTAAAGAATGTTTTGGCTCACGACATTTTTCAGGGGTCAGACAAACCTTTGGTCTGCCAAATGGGCCCTCATTGTACCCACCATACATCAGTAAAATGGGGACAATGTGGTTTAACTTCCATCAACAACAACTTGCATTTTTAAAATTCATTTGTGGTATGTGGGCATCACTGGCTAGCCAGCATTTATTGCCCTTCCCTTGCTGCCCTTGAACTGAGTGGCTTGCTTGGCCATTTCAGAGGGCAGTTGAGAGTCAACCCCATTGCTGTGGCTCTAGAGTCACATGTAGGCCAGACCGGGTAAGGACAGCTGATTTCCTTCCTTAAAGGATATTATTGAACCAGATGGGTTTTTCCAATAACCGACAATGGTTTCATGGTCATCAGTAGGTTCTTAGTTCCAGATTTTGTTTTATTGAATTCAAATTCCACCATTTGTCATGGCAGGATTCGAACCTGGGTCCCCAGAACATTAGTCGGGTTTCTGGATTAATAGTCCAGCGATAGTCATCTGGAGTGGGGGTGTGGAGGAGGGATCGTTTGTGCGGCACTGTGGCACAGTGGCTAGCACTGCTGCCTCACAGCCAGGGACCCGGGTTCAATTCCGACCTTGGGTCACTGGCCATGTGGAGTTTGCATTTTCTCACCATGTCTGCGTGGATTTCCTCCGGGTGTTCCGGTTTCCTCCCTTAGTCCAAAGATGTGCAGGTTAGGTTGATTGGCCATGCTAAATTGACCCTAGTGTCAGGGAGATTAGTAGGATAAATGTGTGGGGCTACGGGAATAAGGCCTGGGTGGGATGTGGTCGGTACAAACCCAATGGGCCAAATGGCCTCCTTCTGTACTGTAGGGAGTCTATGTTTCTATTCTAAGACCTGGAATGGGGGTGTGGAGGAGGGAATGCTATCTGGAGTGGGAGTGGGCTGACCTTGCTGACCTTTTGACTAGGGATATGTGAGAGGGGGGTATTTCATTAAATCCAAGCCCAGTTTATTCGAGCAGATGACCAAAGACTTGATCAAAGAGGTAGATTTTAAGTAGCGTCTAGGGAAGAAAAAGGAAGAAAAGCAGAGAGATGTAATGTCGGAGGTGCAGAGTTTACAGCCTAGACGGCTGAAGACATCGCAGCCAAAGGTGGAGTGGTCAAAATTGGGAATGGCCAATCGGCTGGAATTAAGCGAGCACGGGAATGGAGGGGGTTTGTGGGGTTGAAGGAGATTGCGGGGATAAGGAGGGCGTGAGGCCATGAAGTGATTCAAAAGGACGGATGAGAACTTCAAAGTGGTGTGGTTGCTTGACCTGGGACTTAGTGAGCAGGGGGGAGAAGTGAGTGGACTTCATACAAGTTAACCCCAATAATACTCCCTTAGTGAACCAAGAGCTTGGGTTCTTGCTCAACCTTCACAAAGGAAATGCGTAAACCAAGGTGCCAGTTTGCTTTTCATTGTTTGCGGGTGCACATGACTGGTTTGGTAGAACAACCCTAACCCTTGGTGTCTATATTTTTCTTCCTGCTGCAGGCGGCGAGGTTCCTTACACCACTCTCGCTACTCGAATGATGATGGGCGTTTGGTGGCTCTTTGCACTGATTGTTATCTCCTCCTACACAGCAAACCTGGCAGCTTTTCTCACAATCAACCGCATTGAAAACTCCATTCAGTAAGTGCCACACATCAGATGCCATCACAGCTATTTAATAGGAAAATAAAATGCCATGAATGGAATCTCACTGCGTCTGGAATTACAGCGTTAATGATTCATTTTGTACGGAGATAAAATCCAATTTTGTATATGACAGCACCTCAAATAGAATGGAATCAGTACATTATCTTACCACTTACATCTTCAATGTATATTCAACACCACCTAAATGAGTGAATAAGATAGATTTGGCTACGCGCAATAGTGTGACTAGCTTCTATCTGCAAAATCTACTTCAGTTCGGTGAACTGGTTGAAGTTTTAAAAGAAAAAACTGCAGTCTGCGTATATTTTTTAAATTCATTCACGGGTTGCTGAAACGATGATGGATCATCAGCCATGGTATTATTGAATGGTGGAGCAAGCTTGAGGGGCCGAATGGCCTTCTCCTGCTCTGAATTCATCTGTTTATATGTATGTACGTTCATATGCTAGTATCGCTGACAAGGTGTTGTGGGGAATTTCCCTGTTGGTGGCCCGATTCTCTCAAAAAACTTCAATTAATTTCGCAAAGGCAATATCTTTCAGCTTTAAGACGTATAAAAATTTATTTTAAAACATAAAAGACATGCAAAACAAAGAAAACATTTGCCTCGGCCGTTGGGAGGCATTTGGATAGTCAAGTAGCTCTGAGTCAATGCTAAAGTGCCCTCTGTAGATCTGAGGCACTGAGCCCAAATTCATTACAGTTAAAAGTTTATTTATTAGTCACAAGTAAGGCTTATATTAACACTGCAATGAAGTTACTGTGAAATTGCCCGAGTCGCCACAGTCCGGCGCCTGTTCGGGTCAATGCACCTAACCAGCACATCTTTCAGAATGTGGAAGGAAACCGGAGCACCCGGAGGAAACCCACGTAGACACGGGGGAGAGCATGCAAACTCCACACAGACAGTGACCCACGGCTGGAATTGAACCCGGGGCTCTGGTGCTGTGAGGCACCAGTGCTAGCCACTGTGCCACCATGCTCAGTAGGGTTTACTTTCAACTGTTGTTATGGGAAAACTGTCATGGATTGGCCTCCCTATTGCACACCCCACCCTCCGAGGAAGGTAAGATTGAAGAGGTTTTGCTCCTCAAAACCCTCCAGTGTTGCCTCAGGACAGGAACAAGCCCTTGGAATTATATTTAACTGGCGATCACTCCAATTTCGGAAATTCAAAATGTGTATGTCAAGATGAAATAAGGCTGCCAGTTATTCTGGAACATGAAGTCACACAAATTGCCTGCCACTCAGAGGACAGCCCTCAGAGCTTCATTGTCATCCAATATGTGTTGGGCACCAATCCAACTGTCAACTCTTGCGAAACACAGCTGAGTCACTTGACAATTCGCAGAAGGAACCAAGCATGTAGACAAGATTGCAATTAAAATATTAGCATATTGGTGAACAGCATTGAAAAGTATTGGATGTCATGTTTATCCGCAACACACAAGAGTGACTACACTTCAAAAGTATGTCATTGGAGTGCTTTGTGATATCCTAAAAATGCAATGTAAATGCAAGCTCCTTCTTTCTGAGAAGGAAGAATTTCTGTTCCAATTTATTGCTAATGTACAGGACACAAGTTACACAAGTCCTCCAACTGGGTTTTGGGATATGAAGGGACGGTACTGGACATACTTTAGGATTGATTCTTCTTACAATATGTAATAAAACATGTGCTCATTACTAAATTAAAGTTTAATATGCTCCACCACAGATTATAAAGAAAATCAGTTAAGAGGTAGCTGTTGGTATAGACAATAGGGGCGGCATGTTGCACAGTGGTTAGCACTGCTGCCTCACAGTCCCATGGACCTGGGTTCGATTCCCAGCTTGAGTCACTATCTGTGCGGAGTTTGCGCATTCTTCCCATGTCTGCGTGGGTTTCCTCCGGGTGCTCCCATTTCCTCTCACAACTTACCCTCAAATTTTGTGTTTTTGACTCTCAAGACAATTAGCAAATTCCACTATCGAATACCTGGGTACAAACAACACAAGGCACCAAGAGTACTCAGACTTCCAAGCTTTAATTACTTGTGCACAAGTGAGAACACAATACAGTGCAAAGCATTGCAGGGTGTTTTGTCGATTCATACAGAAAATGTAACAGTTATAGTGCACCGTATCTTGCTCTTTGGAATTTTGTAATTGAAAGGGTCTTATTTTCATTCTTTGGCCAAGGCTGGGAACACAGTGTTTATGGAACTAACATAAGGTTTAGCTTAGTCGCTTATTCTGAGTATGCAAGTGCTGGCCTCAATGAAGTCCTTGTTTGCTAATTTTCCATTACTTGCCAGAGTTGTTGGTCATAACTTAATTTCCACAATTGTTGTAACTTAACAGCTGGAATTACAATTTAATTTCCGCAACACTTCATTCATTTGATGGTGCTCCGATAGTGCCACACTCACCCAGTACTCTACTGAAATATCAAGTGAACTCTGACTAGGATGCAAGAATGATGTGGAGATGCCAGCGTTGGACTGGGGTAAACACAGTAAGAACACGTGTGGCTTTTGCTACCAAATAAACCTGTTGGACTTTAACCTGGTGTTATTAAACTTCTTACTAGGATGCAGGAACCCTGACAATTATTTTAGTTTGAGATATTTTGTCCTTCTCACAATGGTGAGGCACTGCAGCACAGTGGTTAGCATTGCTGCCTCAGAGTGCCAGGGACCCAAGTTCGATTCTGGCCTTCGGTGACTGAGTGGGATTTTATGGCCTTGCTCGAGCGAGACCGAAAATTCCCGCCCGAGGTCAACGGACATTTCCCTTGTCCGCTCCTCGCCTGCTCCAATTCCGTGGTGGGCGAGGCAGTAGAATTCCAGTGTCTGCGTAGAGTTTGCACATTCTCCCCATGCCTGCGTGGGTTTCCTCTGGGTGCTATGGTTTTCCCCCCCCACAGTGCAAAGATGTGCAGGTTCGGTGGATTGGCCATGCTAAATTGCACCTCAGTGTCCTAAAATGTGTAGATTAGGGGGAATTAACAGGGTTAATATGTGGGGTTACAGGGTGAGCCTGGCTAAGTGTCAGTGCAAACTCGATGGGCGGAATGGCTTCCTTCAGCACTGGAGGGATTTTACGATTCTCATAGATCTAGCATTTTGCTGTCTCTACATCTCCCACCATGTTGACAAATGAGAGTTATTTCCCAAATGTTGCTTAGTTAGTGGGCGTTACCTTTCATCTCGGCAGGGTGCTGCTACTTTTATCACCATTTCCCTGCAACCAGTTTGATCTGCATGTCCTCTGATCTTTGCATCCAAATGTTCTCGTTCTTTAATGAGGTTTCTAACCTCCAATTCCACAGTCGCTGCTTTATTACTGAGTAATTTCCTCACCGTGTTCTGTGTGACGTATCATGTATTTGTTGGGCCTGATTACAGATGTTGCTTAGGAATGGTATTTCCTTCACCTCGGTGAAGAACATTGTCAGTCCGTGAACCCAACGCGTCTCACCCACTCAGCGGAGCTGCTAATACTTAGCTTTTATTGACAAATCTATCTCATCGGCTCGCTGGAGGTTATTGATGACGAGTACATAATTTACTTGCAGGAAGATGGCATAAGCAAGTGTTGTTTGCCTTCATTCCATGATTGCCTTGCCGTTGAAAATGTAATTTCTTCCAGGCATTTCGCAGTGATTTTTATCAGCTGGGATCAATTGCAGCAATAATTTAATTCCAGTTTTACCACAACTGACGAACGCTCTGGATAATAAGCTCACATTTGTCGAACATTTCAGTGTTTGGATTAGGATTCAGCTCCTTTTCCTATCTTCTAAGATCGGACGGGTCAATTGGTTTTGAACTCTGAGGAAGGGAACACCATTGGCAAAGCATGAAAGGAAGGCTATTTTTAATGGCCTCCCTTAAGAAGAAGGAAAGGATGAGATAGAAATTGGACATCATCCAATTAAATTCAGTGAAGTTTAAAATTAGCACCTGGATTTTGAAAGGGGATGAATCCAGCCAACACAGAGCAAACAAAGTTGTGTCCATACACAGTTAAAACTTCAATTTGTTGCTATTCAGGACTGATTTTCTGAATATGTGTTACCAACAGAGAGAAAGCATTCTCGTCTGTCTTTCTATCTGTCTTCTGTCTGATGTCTATCTCCCTCTATCTATCTCATAGAATGGAATCATTGAATCCTACAGTGCAGAAGGAGGCCATTTGGCCCATCAAGTCTGCACCGACCACAATCCCACCCAGGCCCTATCCCCTTAAGCATTTACCTTAGCTAGTCCCCTGACACGAAGGGGCAATTTAGCATGTGGCCAATCCACCTAACCCTCACATCTTTGGACTGTGGGAGGAAACCGGAGCATCCGGAGGAAACCCACGCAGACACGGGGAGAATGTGTTAACTCCGCACAGACAGTGACCCAAGCCAAGAATCGAATCCGGGTCCCTGGCGCTGTGAGGCAGCAGTGCTAACCACTGTGCCACCGTGATGCCCCATGGGGAGAGAGAGAGAGAGAGAAAGGGAGCAGGGGATAGATTTTGTCCAATTTGAGAAAAATAAATGTGTTCATTGAGAATTGATCTTTAGGCAGGCACGTTTTGGCAGTTACTAATTGATCCCAGAAACAACAAGTTGGAATTATTTGCTTCTCAATCACCTTTTTAAATGGGAAAACCTATAAAACACAACATTAACTTGGTAATGGCCAAAACTGAAATTAACAGGCAATGAGACACCCTTTTCAAGTAATCTAAATGTTCGTGTTGCTACAGACTTCACAGTGGAGCAAAGAAAAATGTGCCCATAATTTGCTCTTTCTAGATTCTAAATCCAGTAAAGTGAATGGGGGAAATGAATATTTACTCAGCAGAACATGGTGTCATTAAGCTTAGAGAAACCCTACAGTGCAGAAGGAGGCCATTCGACCCTTCGAGTCTGCACCAATAACAATCCAACCCAGGCTCTACCCCCGCTAAGTTACCCCGCTAATCCCTCTAATCTATCACATCCCGGGACACTAAGGAACAATTTAGCATGTCCAATCAACCCAACCTGCACACCTTTGGACTGTGGGAGGAAACCGGAGCACCCAAAGGAAACCCACGCAGACATGGGGAGAATGTGCAAACTCCAAACAGATGGTGGCCCAAGCCAGGAAGTGAACCTGGGTCCCTGGTGCTGTGAGGCAGCAGTGCTAACCACTGTGCCACTGTGCCTCCCCCTGTAAACTGTATCTTTGTATGCAGCATCTTCTAGAAAGGCCAAAAGCGGGAGATGTGAACCTCTAGGGTGTGTTGCGTGTCTAGGGTTTATTTCATCATTGACAGAGAAGAAACAATTCTATGTACCTCTCCAGTCTATAGGCAACACCACCAGGCTGATCCCGAATGTCCTCTGAAATTATTCATTGCATTTTAAAGGATGCGTTGACCTTGTAATGCCTTTTCACCAGAATGTTAATAGGCCTCCCAGGATTACCTTATGAAGAGATATTTCATAAACCAGGATCAAATTCCCTGGAATTTTAAAGGTTAAGTGGTAAGCTACCTGAGGCTTTAAGGATTTTCAAAAGGAATTGATAGATTAGAGAGAGAGATTCTTTATCTGCTGGGTGCGCGAGTGTAGGACAAGGTTGTTGTTCCTCTTCTCGCACCCTATTGGTGCACAAGACAGACTTTCATCTGTTCCCAAAATTAGGTGGTTTTCCTGGGACAGGCCACTAGATTGCCGCCAGGGGCCCCTAGCTTGAGGAGTGCCAGTCCGCATCAAGCGCGGCTGAGCAGGAGTCTCTCCTACTCTTACCGCCAGCCATTGTCATATTGGATGAATTTTGCATGTTGACACCCAACCTGTTTGACCATGTTATGAACCCACCTTCCTTGGCCATCAAGTCCTCAGATGGGACTCGAACCTGGAGCCGGGGAGATATTCACTGCACCACAAGACTTCCCTCGGACAAGGTGTCATTGCCTTAAATCAGAGCCAAGCCATGTTAGGAAATACATTTTGCATGCAAAGGATAATAAAAGTGTGTGGAACTCACAAACAATTCTGTGAACTATGAAAGGATATGAAGCTAAAGTAGGTGAATGGAGTTAAGATACAGATCAGCTATGACCTCATTGAATAATAGAATGGCCTACTCCTTTTCCTATCTTCCCCAGGGACCTAGCAGTCATTCAATTGTTACCTGGGAAGAAGGTTTTTCACCTGCACCTCCTCAGTGCAATGTAAGGTTGACTATAAATACAGCATCACCACCATTGCCTATATCCTGAAGGGATTTTCCCTCCAATATATTATTTATTTTTATTAATGTCACATGTAGGCTTACATTAACACTGCAATGAAGGTACTATGAAAATCCCCTAGTTTAAGGGTGGCACAGTGGTTAACACTGCTGCCTCACAGCGCCAGGGACCCGGGTTCAATTGCCGGCTTGGGTCACTGTGCGGAGTTTGCATCTTCTCCTCGTGTCTGCGTGGGTTTCCTCCGGGTGCTCCGGTTTCCTCCCTCAGTCTGAAAGACGTGCTGGTTAGGTGCGTTGGCCATGTTAAATTCTCCCTCAGTGTACCCGAACAGGTGCCGGAATGCGGCGACTCGGGGATTTCCACAGTAACTTCATTGCAGTGTTAATGTAAGCCTACTTGTGACATTAATAAATAAGCTTTAAAAACTTAAACTTAACTAGTTGCCACACTACAGCGCTGATTCATTTAATTACATTAATTACATTACACTTAATGTAAGTCAGGAATTGAACCCGGATCCCTGGCGCTATGAGGCAGCAGTGCTTATTTATGGCAGTATCTGGGTAAATGTTGATCATTGGACAATGGGGATCATTGCAAAGTAATTGGCACATTGGCCTCAGTGATGTAATCTCCAATTTGTGCTCCTGAAGGACTAGCCCAAATCAAGAATGGCGTTTAGCAATGGTAATTCCACATGTTTTTGCTCACTTGTTATTGGCGGTTGCCTTTTCTACGATAGCCCAGAGTCACAAAACATTTTTAAACGTTATACTTGGGCTCAAAGTGGCATCAAGTAGGCTAGAATCGATGTGGAAAATTATTTTGCTGGTGGGACCAAAGGAATGGAGAGATTTTCCGAGCTCCGCCCTTCCAGATGTCAGATCACAGTGAGCATCTGAAACGTTTGGACAAGTCACAGCAGACGCTGGCATAGAAAGCTGCCCAATTTTTCTTCCACTTCACTTAATAAGTTGGCTGCTCATCATCTGTGTGTTCTGACCCACCACAGTCTATAGACATTCAGTTTATCAGGCAATCCAGGGCAGATAAATGCAGACCCTAGAAAATGTCCCCCTTATATATCTTATAAAATAAATATAACTTATAAAATTCTAACAGGACTAGACAGGGTAGATGCAGGAAGGATGTTCCCGATGGTGGGGGAGTCCAGAACCAGGGGTCACAGTCTGAGGATTCAGGGTAGACCATTTAGAACGGAGATAAGGAGACATTTCTTCACCCAAAGAGTGGTGAGCCTGTGGAATTCATTAGCACAGGAAGCAGTTGATGTCAAAACGTTGAATGTATTCAAGAGGCAGCTGGATATAGCATTGGGGTGAATGGGATCGAAGATTATGGGGAGAACGCAGGATTAGGCTATTGAGTTGGATAATCAGCCATGATCGTGATGAATGGCGGAGCAAGCTCGAAGGGCCAAATGGCCTCCTCCTGCTCCTATCTTCTATGTTTCTATGTTTCTATATATCTGAGTGCAGGATGGGTCCCACCTACAATGCTAAATTAACTCATTCGAGCTCATTCTTGGCCTTTGTGACAAAATTTAGCATGCATCGTACTCTCTCAATCATTGGAAGACAAAGACGAACGCATTTTCTCCCAAATTTAGGTGTGTTTGAGACAATTAGCTCCCCCTGGAACGGACTGCAACAACTCGGGGATGTAAGCATCATGCCAACGAGATCTCATTCATAATTCCCCTTGTAAATTCTGCAGTGGGATTTGGAGACGCCAGTTCTCACAGTGAATACCTTATCAATGAGAAACATAGAAAATAGAAGCCGGAATAGGCCATTCGGCCCTTCAAGCCTGCTCTGCCATTCATTGTGATCATGGCTGATCATCCAACTCAATAGCCTAATCCACCTCTCCCCCCCCCCCCCCCCCCCCCGCCCCGCCCCATGTAGAATCATTGAATCCCTGCAGTGCAGAAAGAGGCCATCAGCACTGACTCCCTTACCCTATCCCTGGACGGGGTTCTCCAGGCGTTCGCCTGACCAATTCCCGCCCGATCTCCGGCCCCATTCACCTGAAAACCGGAGATTCCCGCCCGACTTCAATGGACCTTTTCATGGTCCCCCCCCACCAAAGGAGGAGAATGGGCAAACTCCACACAGACAGTCACCCAAGACGGGAATTGAACTGGGGTCCCTGGCGCTGTGAGGCAGCAGTGCTAAACCACTGTGCCACTTTTGATCCCCTTCACCCCTTGACAATAATTGTTTTTATTATCTCCTAACTCCTAGATTTTAAAAGTACCTCACACAAATGGCAGCCTGAAGAGTATATCAAAAAGAATAGACCTTTATATTTGACCTATAAATTAATTTAAAATGTTTTCACAGACAATTATTAATGAAGTTTCAGGAATATCAATAGACGGTGCTCAAGTGAAGTATTATTAGCTATGGAAGGCCATTCATCACTTTACTGAAATGGCATTCCTGATCTTAAAATAACCACTTGGTTTCTATAAGTTTAATTTACTGAATGAATTATGTTACAATTACACGGCAGTAATTCTCTGAATGTTCAAGTGTACCCATTTGAGTTGAATTCAGTTCAATTAATTGTAGTCAGTTCATCTCATCTCTGTTGGTAGGCTGAGTGACTAGTTCTAATGCTTTCAAATAATTAAGTGTCCTGAAAGGGGAACAGTGCGGAGTCAAAGTCATAAATATAGCCAATATTGTCGGCAAGTCAAGCAGCAGAAACACTTGGGGTATGTTGGGGGGGTGGACGGGGGAGGGGGGGGTGCGTCCGGGTGGTGTGGGTGACATACTTCTGCCAAGCACTCCATTAATAACAAATGATGGACAGTTGGCAGGTGAAATATTACTTCGAAAGCACCAGCTCCTTGACCATCATGGGTCTCTCAACTAGACCCACGAATGATGTCAAGTGCTCACCAATGATGGTATTTATATGTGTACAGGCTTGTTGCATGGCTGTTGTACCCCCACACCACACATACACACAGACAATAATCTCTCCCTCAATGTCATCTGGGTGCTCCGGTTTCTTTGCACAGTTCAAATACGTGCAGGGTTAGGTGGATTGGCCATGCTAAATTGTCCAACCATGTGTAGATTAGATGGATTAGCCATGGTATATGCGCGGGTACAGTAAGAAGTCTCACAACACCAGGTTAAAGTCCAACAGGTTTATTTGGTAGCAAATACCATAAGCTTTCGGAGCGCTCCGAAAGCTTATGGTATTTGCTACCAAATAAACCTGTTGGACTTTAACCTGGTGTTGTGAGACTTCTTACTGTGCTTACCCCAGTCCAACGCCGGCATCTCCACATCATATGTGCGGGTATACAGGGGCTGGAATTCTCCCATCCCACCCGCCACTGGAATTCTAGCAGACGGGGATAGGGCCTGGGTAAGATGTTGTGACAGAGAGTCAGTGCAGACTCAATGGGCCAAATGGCCTTCTTCTTCAATGTAGGATACTGTGATCCTATGATTAGAAGAATAAGAGGTGATCTCCTTGCAACATGCAAGAATCTGAAGGGACTCAAGAGGGCAAACATTGTAGTTTCCCCTGACTGGGGAGTCCAAACCATGGTGGTGTTGGGGAGCGGGGAGGGGTACAATTTTAGGTTAAGGGATTAATCATTTAGGACTGAGATAAGGAGAATTTGTTCATTAATGTATCTTTGGAATTCATGATTTGATTTGATTTATTATTGTCACGTGTATTAGCATTCAGTGAAAAGTCTTGTTTCTTGCATGCTATACAGAAAAAGCATACTGTACATAGAGAAGGAAACGAGAGAGTGCAGAATGTAGTTTTACAGTCACAGCTAGGGTGTTGAGAAAGATCAACTTAATATGAGGTAGGTCCATTCAAAAGTCTGATGGTAGCAGGGAAGAAATTGTTCTTGAGTGGGTTGGTAGGAATTTTGTGATTTTGATTTGATTTTTTATTGTCACATTAACATACAGTGAAAAGTATAGCCGGCTATACAGACAAAGCATATCGTTCGTAGAGAAGGAAAGGAGTGCAGAATGTAATGTTACAGTCATAGCTAGGGTGTAGAAAAAAATCAACTTAATGCAACGTAGGTCCATTCAAAAGTCTGATGGGCAGCAGGGAAGAAGCTGTATCCTTTTTAAAATCTTTATCTGTATCTGCTTTTGTATCTTTATCCCGATGGAAGAAGGTGGAAGAGAGAATGTCCGGGGTGCATGACCTGACAGCTGTGGGTGCTCCATCACTGAGCAGATTTAAGGCTGAGATCTTTCGTCTGTCAAGGAGTCAAAGGATACGGGGAGCTGGCAGGAAAGTAATGTTGAAGCTCTCGGTCAGATATGGTCATATTGAATGGTGGAGTACGCTGGCCAGGCTAACTCCAGCTCCTACTCCTAATGTTCTTATCTTCAGCTGGTCATCCAAAACTTTTCTCACGTTGGAGTGCATGCTCTTTGCAACCCGTTCACACAATAAATGCAGCTGAGGTGAGCTGCCATTGGCGCCGGCCGTGCCTCAGTGGGTGGCATTCCATGCTCCAAGTCAGAACGATGTGGCGATGAAGCCCTGTTCCAGATTCGGAATGCGTCATTTCGGCCGACACTCCAGCGCAGTACAGAGGGAGGGCTGCACTGTCAAGGGATCCTAGAGGAGGACGAGGAACATTCTCCTTCATCACCTTTTCCTTCCAAAAACACCTACAAAAGCCAATTTTGATGACGATTTACCGCTTTGTATTTGGGGAGTTTGCTGCCACAAACCTTACAGTAAATACGCTCCAAAAATAATTTATTGGCAGCAAAATGGTTACGAATATATTGTTCTATAAATTCCAGTAATTTAGTTTTACAACTTTGAAAGGATCATTGTTCCTCAATAGCTCCAATCACTTTAATGGAGCTCTTAACTTTGGAAGTGCTGGCAAGCTAATCTAAAGCACGCAGTTCTGGGAAACTATAACTTCTGAATCAGAAATTGCTGTAGAGTTTTTCTTTTAAGCATTGTTTGAGGTGCTTGCCAGTGCATTGATTTAAAATCTTAGAGTAGGACATCTGTCAGGTTCATTTACACACTGCTTGTTTTGGTGTTTTCTCTGATTTCACATCAACATTAAGCAGGGAATTGGGAGAATCCCGCTGCGACATCAGGTGCATTCTCA
This sequence comes from Mustelus asterias, assembly GCF_964213995.1. Taxonomy (NCBI): domain Eukaryota; kingdom Metazoa; phylum Chordata; class Chondrichthyes; order Carcharhiniformes; family Triakidae; genus Mustelus; species Mustelus asterias. The sequence continues at coordinate 8,134,304 of NC_135801.1, read as the reverse complement.
ATTCCATATACATAACCCTCTGAGTCAGAATAAAATCAACTGCCAACTGAGCCAAGTTGACGCATTCCTGCTAATTCGTGGATCCATTTATTGCACGTTCAGACTTGTACAATTAAATGGCTGGACAGATTTCAATAAAAAGCAAAGATCTCGCATTTCTGTGGCTCCTTTTCACAACCTTTCGCATCCCAAGGAGCTTTACAGCCAGTGAAGAACTTTCTAAATGTGGGCCAGAATTCTCCGGCCCGTTCACGCAACCCCCTCCCGCCCCGCCCCCACCTCACTGCCGTCGCCAGCGAGAAGGGAGAATTTGGCGTTCAACCAAATCTCCGCTCGCTGCAGTGGGACTGGAGAATCCCAGCCGCGGGCGAGGTCGGAGAATCCGGCCCCTCGTCCAGAAATGCTCCTTCAATGGATCGCAGCCGATCAGCTGAAGGTTGCAATTTGAGGAGAAGCTGGATAAACACGGGAGAGGTTTATGCTGATGGGTTTAAATGAAGGGGGAGGGTGATGGGAGGAGGTTCATATGGAGCATAAACCCCAACATGGACTGGTTGGGTCGATTGGCTTGTCTTAGTGTTGTATCTTCTCTGTAATTCTGCGTGAAGTCATGGTGAAAGATCATCAAGTCTGCAATTCATTCAGGTTGTTTAGACAGCTCCGAATCGCAACTCAATCGACAGAAGCACTTTATAAGCAAATGTAAAGACTTGATTCTGTGCAGAGAATTCTGCAGAAAGCTTTTTGTGGGAAAGAACTGACCTTTAGAATAAATCTGACAACTGGGGAAATTGGATTCTTATCCAAACAACAGTCATCCCAACTAAGCAGGTAGTCTACTCCAGCATCTCCCGAGAATTCTGTTTTGCCACGGTGTGTACCCAGCTCACATCAGATCGAAAGTAAAGCTGCTTCGGGGCTTAGAAACTATTACAGACGTTAAAACAAATATAGGTGACCAGTCGATTTTCTTAAATGTTCCAGGCGTAATAATTGTGGTATCTGTGATGTGTTTAAATCTAGCTAAGCATTCCATGAGACATACTAAGAAGAAAGGATAAGTGGTACATGTCATACTTGTAAGGGTTTGATTTGTATCCGAAGCATGCACAGCAGAATTCAACAGCTATCATATAGAGGGACTGTATTAAACTGAATCGCTAACTGTGATGACTTCAGCCTGGCTAATGAGGTTGGTTTGCTGGAGTATGAACTACCTGATGGGTCTTTACCTTAAAAGAGATACCTGATGGGTCTTAGTTGATGGCTAAATCAGGGAGCCTCATGCTCCCTATTTAAAGCAGGTGTGTCAGACTACCAGCCTGCATTCAGCAGGGAGCAACTGGAGAGCTGGCTGTGTACAGATGTATGGTGTAAATAAAATAACTTGGTGACGGGACATTTGCCTCTGTGGAGTTAGTACACTAACTAATATAATATAAAAGGTTGGACTTTCCATGCATCCCCCCCTCCCCCCCCAACCATAGTGTGTTTTGGGGGGACAGAGGCAGCCCACCAATGGCCGATGGCAGGATCTTCCAGTCTCATCACTGTCAGTGGGTTTTCCCATTGCTTGCACCGCTGGGGAACCCGCGGCGAGACTGGAAAAGACCGGCAGTGGGAACAGCCGGAAGATTTTGGCCAAAATCTTTTAAACGGGAGACATCTGTAAACCTAACAGCTGTTTCCCAGTTTTTCTGTGTTCCTCACATGATATATTTGCACCGTCCAGATGCACAGTACTCTTGACAATGATTTTGTAATGGGAAACAAGTGGCACGGTGTTGTTACCCGTCAATTTCATTTTGTCATTGGAGGTTACTGGGGTGAAATTGGACCGCAGAGCAACCTGATTTTTAAATGCTACGCAGGCACATAAGGATTGAAAATGGAGTTCAAGATGTGATGGGAAGTGAGCAGGACACCATTTCGATAAAGCACAAACAAGTGGCCTCTTTGAATCACATCGGGAATCCCTACAGTGCAGAAGGAGGCCGTTTGGTCCATCAAATCTACACCAACTCTCATGGAATTCCTACAGTACAGACGGAGGCCATTCGGTCCATCGAGTCTGTACCAATCACAATCCCACCCAGGCCCCATTCCCATAACCCCAAACATTTACCCTGCTAATCCCCCTGACATTAGGGTCAATTTAGCATGGCCAATCAACCTAACCCGCACAGAATTGAACCTGAGACCCTGGCGCTGTGAGGCAGCAATGCTAGCCACTGTGCCAGCGTGCCGCCTGACTCTCTGACAGAGCATCTTATCCAGGCCTTATCCCCATAACCCCATGCTAACTCCTCTAATGTATATATCTTGCGACACTAAGAGATAACTTAGAATGGCCAATCCACCTAACCTAGACATTTTTGGAGTTTGGGAGCACCTGGAGGAAACCCACGTAGTCATGAGGGGGGCGGGATTTTATGGCCTTGCTCGTCCCAAAACCATAAAATTCAGCCCGAGGTCAATGGACGTTCCCATTGCCCCTTCCCCGCTCCGATTCCCGTGGTGGGCAGGACGCTAAAATTTCGGCCAGGGAGAATGTGCAAACTCCACACAGACAGTCGCCCGAAGCCAGAATTGAACCTGGGTCCCTGGCGCTGAATGGCAGCTGTGCTAACCACTGTGCCACCATCTGGAGCAGGTGTTAGCCCTTTTGCATGTAAACATCACTGCAGGAGTTCATGGTCCAATTAACAAGCCACCACATCAAAGGGCTTCTCTCCAACATTAGGTTAGATGTAGGGATGCTCACTGGTCATTGCACAATGTTGAATGCCATTCGCAACTCTTCAGGTACTGAAGCAGTCCGTGCCCACGTTCAGCAAGATGTGGATAACATTCAGACTTGGGCTGGTAAATGCTCACTGGTCATTGCACAATGTTGAATGCCATTCGCAACTCTTCAGGTACTGAAGCAGTCCGTGCCCACGTTCAGCAAGATGTGGATAACATTCAGACTTGGGCTGGTAAATGGCAAGTGACATTCACGCCACACAAGTGCCAGGTAAGTAACATCTCCAGCAATAAAAATCCAACCATCTCCCCCTGATATTCAATGGCATTATCATCACAGAATCCCCCAGTATCAACATCCTGGGAGTTACCATTGACCAGAAGCTGATTTCGACTAACCATATAAATACTGTCACTGGAAGAGCAACTTAGAGGCTAGGAATTGGGCAACACAGTGGTACAGTGGTTAGCTGCCTCACAGCGCTAGAAATCCGGGTTCGATTCCCGGCTTGGGTCACTGTCTGTGTGGTGTTTGCACGTTCTCCCCATCTCTGGGTGCTCCGGTTTCTTCCCATAGTCTAAAGGTGTGCGGGTTAGGTGGATTGGTCATGCTAAATTGCCCCTTAATGTCAGGGGACTAGCTAGGATAAATGCATGGGGTTAAGGGGATAGGGCCTGGGTGGGATTGTGGTCGGTGCAGACCAGATGGGCTGAATGGCCTCCTTCTGCACTGTAGGACTCTATGATCCTATGATCTATGAACCCCGTGGGCAGTGACTCACCCAAAACCCCAAAGCCTGTCCACCATCTCCAAATACAAGTCAGGAGTGTGTTGGAATATTCTCCACTTGCATGGATGGGTGTAGCTCCAACAACATTCGAGAAGTTTGACACCATCCAGGGCAAAGCAGCCTGGTTGATTGATACTCAAACCCCCACCTTAAACACTCTTGCATGTCACATACATGTGGTTGTTAGGCTAAATCCTTTATAAATTATATTATAATGAGTTTTATCCCATTTGCTAATCATTGTAGACCGGCCTGGATGCAGAAAAATTGTAAATGCTCCTGATCAAACTCCTCACAATGAATCAAGAATTATTATTTTTTTTAATTCTAGCCCCAGCCTAAACAGTCTTTGATGGATCAGAATAAAAACAGAAACTTCTGGTAATACTCAGTAAACCTAGCAAACCTGTAGAGAGAGAAAAACAGAGTTAACATTTCAGGTTCAAAGTAAGATTTATTTATTAGTATCACAAGTGGGCTTACGTTAACACTGGTACTGTGAAAATCCCCTGGTCGCCACACTCTGGCGCCTGTTCGGGTACACTGAGGGAGAATTTAGCACGGCCAATGCACCTAACCAGCACGTCTTTCGGACTGTGGGAGGAAACTGGAGCACCCGGAGGAAACCCACGCAGACACGGGGAGAAGGTGCAAACTCCACACAGACAGTGACCCAAGCTGGAAATTGAACCCGGGTCCCTGGCACTGTGAGGCAGCAGTGCTAACCGCTGTGCCACCGTGCCACCCCATTTATGATCTTTCATCAATATTTCCAGCATTTTCTGTTTTTATTTCAGATTCTGAGCATCTGCAATATTTTGTATTTGCGTGATGCAGTTTTATTAGGCCTGAGGATGTTTGTCTTTCCTTTTTAATTGATGCAAGTCTTTTGTGTTGTCTTTCTGTTGATTTTCAGATATTTCTTTACGCAAACTCATTATTGTCAAATTAAATAACCATTAGTGGCTATTGGTCTGTCTGACAAGTATTGAGAAAGCACATGGAATCAGGGAGGATGCTGGCAATCAGTTGCCATGACAGTAATAGTCTAAATGCTGATGCAGCAAGAACATTGCCATTTTTATAATGCCTTTAATGTGGTAAAGGTGCTTCACTTGTGCTGTTACAACCCAAAATTCCCAGAACATTTGTCACACAAGCGGAAACAGGCACTTCTGAAGTTATTAACCTCTGTGGCCATAAACAAAGAGAATTTTTCATAATCACCAGAATTAGAAGCAGGAGTCGGCAATTCAACCCCTCAAACCTGCTCCGCCATTTAATGCAACCTTGGCTGATCTCCACTCAGCCTCAACCCCACTTTCCTACCCCTTCACCACAGCCCTTCAAGCTCTTACTAATTAAAACTCTGTCCTTAAATTTACTCAACAGTTCCCAGCATCCACCACACTCTGGGGTAGTGAATTCCACAGACTCCCAACCCTTTGAGAGAAGTAATTCCTCCTCACCGCTGTTTTAAATCTGCCGCCCCTTATCCTAAAGCTATGACCTCTTGTTCTAGATTGCCCTACAAGAGGAAGCATCCTCTCCAAGTCTACTTTGTCAACCCCCCCTTACCATCTTGTGCACCTCAATTAGATCTCTTCTGATTCTTCTAAATGCCAGAGAGTATAGACCTAAACTGCTCAGTCTCTCTTCATAAGACAAGCCCCTCATCTCTGGAATCAATCTAGTGAACCTCCTCTGAATTCCCTCCAATGCAACTACATCCTTCCTCAAGTAAAGGGACCAAAACCATACCCAGTATTCTAAGTGCAGTCTCACTTTGTATGGTCGCAGCAACAATTCACCACTTTTTTGAAGTTAGTCAGTTGACAACTGTTTCTCTGACCAGGATAAAAAAGGACAAGACAAGATACCGAGAGAGATATTGTGGAGATTAAAATTACAAGGAGGCACAGGTTCAAGGTGAGAGGGGGAAAGTTTAAGGGAGATGTGCGGGAGAAGTTTTTCATGCAGAGAGTGATAGGTGCCTGGAATGCACTGCCAGAGAAGGTTGTGGAAGCAGCAACATAGCAACATTTAAGAGGCATCTGGATGGGTGCATGAATAGGGAACAAATAGAGGGATACGGGCTGAGTAAGGGAAGAAGGTTTTCTTTAGTTTAGTTAGGGATCAGCACTGGCTTGGAGGGCCGAAGGGCCTGTTCCTGTGCTGTACTTTTCTTTGTTCTTTGTTCTCTTTGTCCTAAACAAACAAAACCGGAGACAGGATGCAAAATAACAAATACAGGTGCAACAAACAAACCTCATTTGAGGCCGTTGGGTTCGAATACACCCGGTCGAACAGCAACAAAACCAAAACCCGAAAAGAGATGCACCTCTGTCTAACCTATAATGTGGTTATCAAGCAACAGAGAAGTAAACATAAGTGAGTGGATGCAACACATGCATTGAAAGGAGAAACCTCCTAATGATAGTCATGGGCAAAAGCTCTAAGCAACACCCCTGCTGCTTCGAGCTGGTGAAAAAGGCACTTGGAACACTTGGCTTTATCAATCGAGGCATAGATTATAAAAGCAGGGAAGTCCATGTTGGAGTTGTATAGAACTTCAATGAGGCCACAGCTAGGTACTGTGTGCAGTTCTGGTCACCACATTATAGGAAGGATGTGATTGTACTGGAGGGGGTGCAGAGGAGATTCATCAGGATGCTGCCTGGGATGGAACATTTAAGTTATGAAGAGAGGTTGGAGAAGCTTGGGTTGTTTTCGTTGGAGCAGAGAAGACTGAGAGGTGACCTGATTGAGGTGCACAAGATTATGAGGGGCATGGACAGAGTGGATAGGGAGCAGCTGTTCCCCTTATTTGAAGGGTCAGTCATGAGGGGACACAAGTTCAAGATGAGGGGCAGGAGGTTTAGGGGGAATGTGAGGAAAAATGGGGGGAATTCTCCCGTCCTGCCTGCCATGGAAACCGTAGCAGATGGGGGTGGGGGTGAGGTGTTGGGGGGACCAAGCAAAGGTCCGTTGACCTCGGGAGGGATTCTCCGGTTTTGGGGTGAGCGCGGCCGGAGAATCCCACCCAACATTTTTACCCAGAGGGTGGTGACGGTCTGGAATGTGCTGCCCGGGAGGGTGGTAGAGGCGAGTTGCCTCATGTCCTTTAAGAGGTACCTGGATGAGCACTTGGCATGCCATAACATTCAAGGCTGGTAGATGAGATTAGGTGTAATTAGATGTTTCACACACATCGGCACAGACTCGATGGGCAGGAGGGCCTCTTCTGCATTGCAGGATTCTATGATTCGATGATTATATACACTCCTCCCTCCTTTATTTCTCCTCTGCCTAACCTCCATGCAGCTTTATAATGACCCCTCATGTCCGTAACATTTTGAAAACAGAAAGAACATCTATTCATCACAGTGTGCAATCTGACAAGATTACACTGAGCCCTATGAAGGTGACCAAAATCTTGGTCAAAGAGGAAGGTTTTTAAGAGGTGAATTAAAGGTGAGAGAAGGTAACAAGATAAAGAGGTGGAAATTTAGAGTTTAGGGTCCAGGCAGCTGAAGGTACTCTCACCCCAGGTGGAGCAAAGGAAATTGGGGTTGTGAAAGAGACAATGGCTGGAATGTTGCCACGGAAATCGTAGCGGGAAGGACTCGGATCATGGAAAGGTCCGTTGATCTCGGGTGCGATTTTTCCGGATTTGGGGCGAGCGCGGCTGGAAAATCCCAACCAAGAATCGAAGGAGCGTTGAGATTTTAGAGAGTTATAATGTTGCCAAGTTATAAGCAAAGCTCCCAAAGGAGTCTGTGTGCAATCTGTCTACCTGTATCATTGCAAGCTTGAATCTGCGTGCTTTCAACACAACCGAAGCTCACAAGCCACCTGTTTGGCTCAGAATTCCCAGAAACCAATCAATAACTTTGATTGAGTTATAAGGAGAGGCTGGATAGACTGGGACTTTTTTCTCTGGATACTGAGGGGCATAGATAAGGTAGATAGTCAATATCTTTTCCCAAAGGTAGGGGTGTCTAAAACTAGAGGGCATAGGTTTAAGGTGAGAGGGGAGAGGTACAAAAGAGTCTAGAGGGGCAATGTTTTCACACAGAGGGTGATGAGTGTCTGGAACAAGCTGCCAGAGGTAGTAGTAGAGACGGGTACAATTTTGTCTTTTAAAAAGCGTTTAGACAGTTACATGGGTAAGATGGGTATAGAGGGAGATGGGCCCAATGCGGGCAATTGGGACTAGCTTAGGGCTTTTAAAAAAAGGATCGGCATGACAAGTTGGGCCGAAGGGCCTGTTTCCATGCTGGAAACCTCTATGAATCTATGACTTAAAACTTAATTGTTTCTGAGTGTTCTTCACCCTCCTGAAATAAAATCAATCGCACCTCAAAAATCCAACTGTTCTCAATGTAAGCCACCAAAACGGACAAACTAAACTTGTCTTACGCAGACCGTTGTTGCCTTTAGCAAATTTCATATCCTCCAGCCACTTCATTGAAAAACGCCCCGCTCAGCACTTTCCGTTTCATTCATCTTTTCTATTTTCTATTTATTTAGGCAGTCAGTGCTCATTACACGAGGGAAAGTGAGTACAAGTAATAAGCGAGCTAATGGAAAATGGCAGACCTTTAACAGTGAAACAAAATAAGAGGGAGTAGATCTAGGACTGAGTTGAGAACCTCTTTACCCAAAGGGTTGTGAATCTGTGGAATTCCCTGCCCAGTGAAGCAGTTGAGGCTACCTCATTGAATGTTTTTAAGACAAGGATAGATAAATTTTTGAACAGTAATGGAATTAAGGGTCATGGTAAGCGGGCAGGTAAGTGAAGCTGAGTCCACCAAAAGATCTGCCATGGTCTTATTGAATGGCGGAGCAGGGTCCAGGGGCTAGATGGCCTACTCCTGCTCCTAGTTCTTATGTTCTTGTGAGGAGAATTGATAGAGATGTTCAACACCACGTGGGGTCTGGACAAAGTAGATTGAGAGAAACAGTTCCCCTTGCAGAAGGACCAAGAGCCAAACGACGCTGGTGATTGGTAAAAGTGCCAAAAAGTGACCTGAGGGAATACAAGATGAGTTGTTCAATGCCTGGACTGCACTGCCAGTGCCCGTGGTGGAGGCTGATTCAATTGTGGCTCAGAACGGAATAGGATAATTATCCAAATGGAAAATAATTGCAGAGCTATAAGGAAAAGAGCAGGGGAGTGGGACAGGATGAGTTGCTCTTACAGAGAGCCAGCATGGTCACAATGGGCTAAATGGCCTCTTTCTGTGGTGTAACCATTCTATAGTTCTCTTCATTTACCTCAGTAGAAATAAGCATGAAGTCACAAGTGGTTCATCATCAACCAAGTGTGACAGTTCGGCCCTCTAAAGCCGAAGACTGAATTGGGTGAATGAAGAGAAGGATGCGAGAGTTGAATTTTTTTTTAATTTTGGTTTTAAAAAGCTAAAAGCCAACAGTAAGACTAGCAGCTCTTGACTTGCATATAACAACATGGCACATTGAATTCTTCTTCCTAACTCTGCAAACTCCTCCAGCCCTCTGACCTTGAGAAAACATTGCATTCCTCCAACTCTGCCCTCAAATCCACCTCTATCTTGCTTAGTTCCACCATTGGCAGCCCAGCCTTCAGCTGCCAAGGCCCCAATTGTTGGAATTCCCTCCCTAAACCTCCTCACGTCTCATTAGCATCCTCTTATCCCCTAAGGATCCTCCTTAAAACCCATATCTTTATCCAATCATTTTGTCACCTGTCGAATATCTTGTCCTATGGTCTAATGACAACATAGATCTCATTTCAGGCCTGTGTGATATTTTACTCAGTTGAAGGTGCTATAGATATCAGTAAAGAGGTGAAGGCATCAGAGAGGGTGCAGAAAAGAATCATAGATCATAGAAACCCTACAGTGCAGAAGGAGGCCATTCGGCCCATCAAGTCTGCACCGACCACAATCCCACCCAGGCCCTACCCCCACATATTTACCCGCTAATCCCTCTAACCTACGCATCCCAGGACTCTAAGGGGCAATTTTTAACCTGGCCAATCAACCTAACCCGCACATCTTTGGACTGTGGGAGGAAACCGGAGCACCCGGAGGAAACCCACGCAGACACGAGAAGAATGTGCAATAACTCCACACAGACAGTGACCCGAGCCGGGAATCGAACCCGGGACCCTGGAGCTGTGAAGCAGCAGTGCTAACCACTGTGCTACCGTGCCACCCCAAATCTCAAGAACAGTCCCAAGGATGAGGAATTTAAGTTACGTAGATAGATTGGACGGGGCAGCACGGTGGCACAGTGGTTAGCACTGCTGCCTCACAGCACCAGGGACCTGCGTTCGATCCCTGGCTTGGGTCACTGTCTGTGTGGAGTTTGCACGTTCTCCCCGTGTCTGTGTGGGTTTCCTCTGGGTGCTCCAGTTAACTCCCACACTCCAAAGATGTGCGGGTTGGGTGGATTGGCCATGTTAAATTGCCCCTTAATGTCAGGAGGTCTAGCTGGGGTAAATGCATGGGGTAATGGGGATAGGGACTGGGTGGGATTGTGGTTGGTGCAGACGTGATGGGCCAAATGGCCGCCTTCTGCACTGTAGGATTCTATGATTCTATAAGTTAGGATTGTTTATCTTGGGGAAGAGGAGTTTGTGAGGATGTTTGATGGAAGTGTTCAAAAATCATGAGGGGTCTGGACAGAGAGAAAAGGGAAATAGTGTTCAAAGTAAAGTTTTTTTTTAAAGTTTATTTATTCGTCACAACTCGGCTTACATTAACACTGTAATGAAGTTACTGTGAAAATCCCCTAGTCGCCACAGTCCCCTAGTTCAGGTACACTGAGGAAGAATTTAGCAAGGCCAATGCACCTAACCAGCACGTCTTTCAGACTGTGGGAGGAAACCAGAGCACCCGGAGGAAACCCACGCAGACACGGGGAGAACGTGCAAACTGCACACACACAGTGATTCAAGCCAGGAATCAAACCCGGGCACCTGGCGCTGTGAGGCAGCAATGCTACCCACTGTGCCACCATGCCATCCATGCCACTATGCCACCCATGCCATTGTGCCACCCTGCTGCCCATTAGTGGAAGGCTCAAGTACAAGAGGGCAGATAATTGGCAAAAGAACCAATGGCGACATGAGGAAAATCTTTTGCACGCAGTGAGTGGTTCAGATCTGAAATGCACTGTCTGATGGCGTGTTGGATACAGGCGCAGTTGAGGCTTTCAAGAGGAAATTGGAGAGACAATGTGCAGGGCTACAGGGAGTGGGCAGGGAGTGGGGTAAATTGCTAGCTAAATTGTTCCTACCGAGAGCCGCACAATCACATTGGAACAAATGGCCACTCTCCTGCGTTGCAACTAGTATATAATCCTGTGATTAATGCAAGTTGTCCTTGTTAAAATTCAATGTTACATTTGGGAGTTTCAAATTTCAGACTGATCAAAATCAAAAATTTGAACCAATTCAGAAACTTATGTTTGACATTTTAGCCGAATAAATGGCATACTGCCTAGTCTAATCCTACTCACATAACCACATTTCCATAATGGCTTCAATGAAGAAAACCTCCTTGTAAAACAATAAATTGGCTGAGTGCAACAAACTTGCTACCTTTGCGCAAAGTATTTAGTTGAAATTTTCTTGCTGGTTTCAAAGAGGATTGAAATATGAAGCTACACCATTCATTATTTTGAAAGTTTGTTGAGTTTTGTGAGTAGAACATTTGCAGGTTTGCACGTTCTCCCTGTGTCTGTATGGGTTTCCGTCAGGTGCTCCGGTTTCCTCCCACAGTCCAAAGGTGTGCAGATTAGGTGAATTGGCTGTGCTAAATTGCCCTGTAGTGTCCAAGATATGTCAGTCAGGTGGATTAGCGGGATAGATATGTGAGGTTACGGGGATAGGGGGTAGCTCTGGGTAAGATGCTGTGTTGGAGAGCCGGTACAAACTCGATGGGCTGAATGGCCTTCTTCTGCACTGTACGGATTCTATGATTTTAACATAAAAACAAAAGATAAAATGGATAAAAAGCAGAAATGCAGCTGAAACAACATGAAAAAGAGGCACACGCAGTTTATCCTATCTGTCCCTTCTATTTAGGTCCATGTGTGTGGTTCTTCCCCATTCCTTGTGAACCAATTTAGAGGATTGGGGACAGATAAGAACAATTGTAATGTTGGTTCCAGTGAAGAAAAAGTCATGCAATTAGATAGTGCCATTCACAACCTGAGGATATCCCTAACACATTTACAACCAACAAAATACTTTTGAAACATGGTCACTGTTGTAATGTAGGAAAACATAATAGCCAATTTGTGCACAGCAAGCTCCCAGAAATAGCAACATGACGATGCCCAGGTCATCTGTTCCTTCAGTGAGTGTTTAGAAGGATAAATATTGGCTGGGACAAATTTGCCCTGCTTTTCTTTCAAATTGTGCTGTAGGATGTTTTAAGTCCTTCTGTGTGCATAACGCACATTTTTAAGGGTAATTTAAAATTTTTGCTCTTAGGAATCCAGGTCGGAGCTTGGGTTCACTGACATTCGTGGAGATAAAGACACAAATAACATCCTTTACTCCGTGTTAGACAGTTCCAGTTGAACTTACCAATCAATCAACACTTGCAGGCGGCACAGTAATTAGCACTGCTGCCTCACAGCGCCAGGGACCCGGGTTCAATTCTAGACTCGGGTCACTGTCTGTGTGGAGTTTGCATGTTCTCCCCGTGTCTGCGTGGGTTTCCTCCGGGTGCTCCGGTTTCCTCCCACAGTCCAAAGGTGTGCAGATTAGGTGAATTGGCTGTGCTAAATTGCCCTGTAGTGTCCAAGATATGTCAGTCAGGTGGATTAGCGGGATAGATATGTGAGGTTACGGGGATAGTGGGTAGCTCTGGGTAAGATGCTGTGTTGGAGAGCCGGTACAAACTCGATGGGCTGAATGGCCTTCTTCTGCACTGTACGGATTCTATGATTTTAACATAAAAACAAAAGATAAAATGGATAAAAAGCAGAAATGCAGCTGAAACAACATGAAAAAGAGGCACACGCAGTTTATCCTATCTGTCCCTTCTATTTAGGTCCATGTGTGTGGTTCTTCCCCATTCCTTGTGAACCAATTTAGAGGATTGGGGACAGATAAGAACAATTGTAATGTTGGTTCCAGTGAAGAAAAAGTCATGCAATTAGATAGTGCCATTCACAACCTGAGGATATCCCTAACACATTTACAACCAACAAAATACTTTTGAAACATGGTCACTGTTGTAATGTAGGAAAACATAATAGCCAATTTGTGCACAGCAAGCTCCCAGAAATAGCAACATGACGATGCCCAGGTCATCTGTTCCTTCAGTGAGTGTTTAGAAGGATAAATATTGGCTGGGACAAATTTGCCCTGCTTTTCTTTCAAATTGTGCTGTAGGATGTTTTAAGTCCTTCTGTGTGCATAACGCACATTTTTAAGGGTAATTTAAAATTTTTGCTCTTAGGAATCCAGGTCGGAGCTTGGGTTCACTGACATTCGTGGAGATAAAGACACAAATAACATCCTTTACTCCGTGTTAGACAGTTCCAGTTGAACTTACCAATCAATCAACACTTGCAGGCGGCACAGTAATTAGCACTGCTGCCTCACAGCGCCAGGGACCCGGGTTCAATTCTAGACTCGGGTCACTGTCTGTGTGGAGTTTGCATGTTCTCCCCGTGTCTGCGTGGGTTTCCTCCGGGTGCTCCGGTTTCCTCCCACAGTCCAAAGGTGTGCGGGTTTGGTGGATTGGCTATGCTAAATTGCCCCTTACCGTCGGGAGGGGGGGGGGGGGGCGGGGGTAGTGGTTAGCAGGGTAAATACATGGGGTTACAGCAATAGGTTGGATTGTTGTCAGTGCAGGCTGAATGGCCTCCTTCTACATTATAAAGATTCTACAATTCTACTATCTTCTCATGAAGTGTAAACTGTTGTTCTCTCCGAGATCTGGTATTCTTGCAAATCCATCCTGATGAATGCAAGACAAAAAATTTCAACGGTGTGTCTCTTTTATTTTCCAACAAGACCTTTGTTCTGTTCTGCCAAGCGAGTGTTTAGAATTTAAATGAAAAGTTTATTTGAAACAAAGATGTGCTGAGTCTTCCAGCTATGGCTTTAAGGGACAGATCAGAAGCAGACGAGTAAAATAAAAGATAATCAAACACACAGCCAGGTTGAAATCTCAACTTGACCTTGAATTGTTCTTTTAATTATGGAACAGCAGATGGCTTGGAGATGGTGTGGAACAAAGGTGTGAAGAGGTCTGAATTAGTTTCAGGCTGGGCTGCATGCAAGAACTGCAGTATCTAGCGTACACTCAGAAGAGGAAAGGTGATGAGGGAGCACACCCACCTTTGTGTTCCACTGACCGCCATCTGTTACTTTATAAACTATTCTGTATAATATATTGCGGTAGAGTTTCTGCTTGGGGCAATCTGGATACAAATTCCGGCCAGAATTGGGCTATTTTTACATATCAACCTGCCAGCACAATCAATCAGCGTTTCAAAACCTAGTTGCTTTATAAAAAAGCGTGATTTATATAGTGAAGAGTGATAACGATGCAGTTTGATTAATACAGCTGAACGAGATTTATCACAAAAAAAAATTAGCATTCTTAATCAGAATGTCAAGTCCGCCAACTGTGAGGAAGGCAATTTGAAATGCATGAAAATGACTTTAAGAAAGTTCCACGAAACCAATTACGTATCATAGGCAGTTTCTTAGATATTTTCAAATATCATTCAAAAGCTGGTAGAAGACTCGGGTTAGGGTCGGTGCGCCCTAAAGAATCAATTTTATTTTGAAAACCTCCTCAAAGGTACAAAAACAGCCACAATTAGTGGAACCGGCCACGATGACTAATTGATCTGGGGACGTGGTCAGTTTTGGGTGAGGGGCCTTTCTAAACGAGTGCGAAACATTGTAGAAGCTTCATTCGCACTGGACGTAAGATCTGCTTGAGATTCCGAGGTCTTTTATGCAGGAAGTCATTCCCCCAACCCCGATCAACCCCACTCTTCCCCCCCCCCCCCCCCCCCCAACCCTCATGGACCCCACTTGTTCAACCACAATCCCCATGGACCCCAGTTGTTCACCCAAGCCCCACTGACCCCACTCATTCCCCCCAACCCCGATCGACCTCACTCATTCCCCCCAACCCCGATCGACCTCACTCATTCTCCCCAACCCCGATCCACCCCACTCATTCCTGAAATTCTGCCACAGTGACATTTTTAAGTTTCTATTTATTTATGCTAAATCCACTTTAATAGCTTCTTGTGAATCAGTCAAGGATTACAGCAGGTGAGATCTTCTTCCAGGAATTAACATTAAAGTGGGTAAAATTCCTCGTTTTGATATTTTCTTGGGTTTATTCCCTTGAATGATGCAGTAATTCCTTACATTATATTTACTTCATGTGTTCTTCATTTCTATTTCTGATCCTCTGAGTTTATTTCTGTGCAGAATCTCTCTCTCTCTCCCACCCTATTGTTTGCTTCAATGCATTCAATCCAGACTCATGTTTCCCTTTCCAATCTCCACTATCATTCAGACCTTCCCACCGGCATTAATTCCCAATATCACGCTATAACCAATTAGAAAAAAAGAGTCACCCTTGATGGTTCAGGGTTTGCAATCAGCGGTGAGAGCTCACCACTGACCTCAGAGTAAGTTTCACTGGCATATCACGGGTCTCCCTGCCATGGATTTCCCCTCTATTGTCAAGGAGCGGCACCTCATCTGATTCCAATCTTCATCACCAGGGATTCCCAGCGCAGAGTTGGAGTGATGTCAGCAGACTATCCAAGCAGCCAATCACGTTAAAGGATATTCACAGACATGCAAACAGGAAACAAAAAACACAAAAATAATAGAACAGAAATGTTACAATAATCAAGCGGTAACATGTGATTAGATGCGTGTTTCAGCACTAGATGAGCCACTTGCTAGCACGTGGGGACATAGCTTTAAATTGAGGGGTATAGATATAGGACAGATGTCAGAGGTAGGTTCTTCACTCAGAGAGTAGTAAGGGCGTGGAATGCCCTGCCTGCAGCAGTAGTGGACTCGTCAACATTAAGGGCATTTAAATGGTCATTGGATAAACATATGGATGATATTGGAATAGTGTAGGTTAGAAGGGCTTTAGATTGATTTCACTGTTCAGCGCAACATCGAGGGCCGAAGGGCCTGTACTGCACTGTAATGTTCTATGTTCTGCGCTGTAATGTTCTATGTTCTATGCTGTAAGTGAAAGAGATCATTTCATGTTGTTTCCGCCTTTGATTATTTTCCCTCCACCTTCCCTCCTCCTGTCACCTCCCGCAGAGTTCCATCTGATCCCTCTCAGTATGTTACAGTGAGATTGTTTGATTTGATTTATTATTGTCACATGTATTGGTATACAGTGAAAAGTGTTGTTTCTTGCGTGCTGTACAGACAAAGCATACCATTCATCGAGTACATAGGGGAGAGGGAAACGAGAGAGTGCAGAATGTAGCGTTACAGTCATAGCTAGGGTGTAGCGAAAGATCAACTTAATATAAGGTAGGTCCATTCAAAAGTCTGGTGGCAGCAGGGAAGAAACTGTTTTTGAGTGAGTTGGCACGTGACCTCAGACTTCCGTATCTTTTTCTCGATGGAAGAAGGTGGAAGAGAGTATGTCCGGGGTGCGTGGGGTCCTTAATTATGCTGGCTGCTTTTCCGAGGCAGTGGGAAGTGTAGACAGTGTCAATAGATGGGAGTGATGGACTGAGTGATGGACTGAGCTTCGTTCACGACCCTTTGTAGTTTCTTGCAGTCTTGGGCAGAGCAGGAGCCATACTAAGCTGTGATACAACCAGAAAGATATGTGCAAAATACAAAGGATGAACTTCCTACCACCCCATTGTCCCTGTTTCTTGGAGCCCTAACATTCCATGCTCCCTTGATACCTGAAAGTTTGGCCAATGTTCCCAAACAAATGCTTCCAAGATCACTAGAGTGTTTAGTGGATTAGTTGTATATTCCTTGCAGCCTGGAGTTCTCTCTCAATGAAATATAAGAGTTTTTAGACATGGATAAGTGACATCTGACCTTACATTAAGCATTTAGGATTTATTTTTGAACTTGGCATTATTTATTTATCTTATTCTTCTCAACTCAAAGGTCCCTGCAAGATCTTTCCAAGCAAACGGATATTCCCTATGGCACAGTGATGGAGTCAGCTGTGTATGAGCATGTTCGAGTGAAAGGAATGAACCCCTTTGAGAGAGACAACATGTACGCCCAAATGTGGAGGATGATCAACAGAGGTAACGGCACAGAAACCTCGGTGAAGGATTCCCAGGAAGGCATCCGAAGGGTACAGTGTATTTCTCTCACCTCTTTGCACCAGCTGTATATTATTCTCCAAAGTGTTAGATTAAATTGTTGCACGCTATGGGCGGAGTTTTACCGGCACGTCCGCCCGAGGTTCATACGATCCCAACCCGAGGCCAGCGGAGAGTGCTGTTCTCCGAGCCTCATCCACCCCCGGAACCGGGGCAGGAGTGCCAGTAAAATTCCGGCCTATGTGTGGGAGATTGAAAATTGCAAAATTCTGTGTAAACGGAGTTCAAATGTTGCCCTAAGCTGCAATTTCGCTTTCTTTTCCCTTTTTCTTCTTCCATTTACAAAAAGAGATAATCGCCGGAATTCTACCGCCCTGCCCGCCAATGGAATCGGAGTGGGTGAGGGGCGGACAATGGGAATGTCAGTTGACCTCGGGCAGGATTTTCTGGTCTCAGGTCGAGCGAGGCTGTGAAGTCCTGTCCAGTGTGTGGAATCTGTGGAATTCATTGCCACAGAAGGCTGTGGAGGCCAGGTTATTGAGTGTATTTAAGACAGAGATAGACACAGTCTTGCTTGGTAAGGGGATCATATGTTATGGGAAAAGGGTTGGGAGAATGAAGTTGAGAAGCATATCAGCCATGATTGAATAATGAGCAGAATCGATGGGCCAAATGTCCGAATTCTGCACCTAATTCTGTACTGGGAACTCTGCTATTTGTGATATATATAAATGATTTGGAAGAAGGTGTAACTGGTGTTTGCGGATGACACGAAGATGGCTGGACTTGCGGATAGCGATGAACATTGTCGGACAATACAGCAGGATATAGATAGGCTGGTAAATTGGGCGGAGAAATGGCAGATGGAATTTAATCCAGATAAATGCGAAGTGATGCATTTTGGAAGAACTAATGTAGGGGGGAGTTATACAATAAATGGCAGAGCCATCAAGAGTATAGAAACACAGAGGGACCTAGGTGGCAGCACAGGTGGAGAAGGTGGTGAAGAAGGCATATGGTATGCTTGACTTTATAGGATGGGGTATAGAGTATAAAAGCTGGAGTCTGATGTTGCAGCTGTATAGAACGCTGGTTAGGCCACATTTGGAGTACTGTGTCCAGTTCTGGTCGCCGCACTACCAGAAGGACGTGGAGGCTTTAGAGAGAGTGCAGAGAAGGTTTACCAGGATGTTGCCTGGTATGGAGGGTCTTAGCTATGAGGAGAGATTGGGTAAACTGGGCTTGTTCTCCCTGGAAAGACGGAGAATGAGGGGAGACCTAATAGAGGTGTACAAAATTATGAAGAGTATAGATAGGGTAAACAGTGGGAAGCTTTTTCCCAGGTCGGAGGTGACGATCACGAGGGGTCACGGGCTCAAGGTGAGAGGGGCGAGGTATAACTCCGATATCAGAGGGACGTTTTTTACACAGAGAGTGGTGGGGGCCTGGAATGCGCTGCCAAGTAGGGTGGTGGAGGCAGACACGCTGGCATCATTTAAGACTTATCTGGATAGTCACATGAGCAGTCTGGGAATGGAGGGATACAAACGAATGGTCTAGTTGGATCAATGAGCGGCACGGGCTTGGAGGGCCGAAGGGCCTGTTTCCTGTGCTGTATTGTTCTTCTTTGTTCTATATCTTATCATCTCCCCCCCGCATCCCAAGCTTTCTCTGGCCATTTTATGGAACCCCTCCCACCTCTTTTTTATTCATTCCTGGGACATGGCTGGCCAGCATTTATTACTCATACCGAGTTGCCTTCGGGGGGCAGTTGAGAGTCAACCACATTGCTGTGGTTCTGGAGTCACATGTAGGCCAGACCAGGTAAGGACGGCAGATTTCCTTCCCTAAAGGACATTAGTGAACCAGATGGGTTTTTCCAACAATCGACAATGGTTTCCTGGTCATCAGTAGATTCTTAATTCCAGATATTTTTTATTAAATTCAAATTCATCTGCTGTGGTGGGATTCGAACCCGGATCCCCAGAACATTAGCTGAGTTTCTGCATTAATAGTCTAGCGATAATGCTACTTGGCCATCATCTCCCCTTGGCTCGAGGAAGCTGTAAAATTCAGCCCAACATTTGGAGCCTTTAAATCTGCTTAATATCTGAATGTTAAACCCTGTAGGAGGAGGGATATGGACGTCGGTATAGCTCAGTGTTTCCAAGGCAGGTTAAGAGTTCCGGAGTCTTAGAATTTTCACCTGGACTATATCGTTTTGTTACTTCGTCGCTTGTTGCTCAACTCAACGGGCTTTCAAGTTAACACATCTGTTATCCTGCTGAGTTTGTCCTCTGTTATTAAGTACATTGTACTATTAAAAGTGAATGATGCACAGCATATCAGCAAATGACAGGCGTGACTGACAATACATTATTTATGATGCTGCTCATTCAGTAGGGCCGAGAGCTATATTATTTTGTATGCATATTTTATGCGTTTGTTCTTGACTTATGTTGTATCATGGGGTTGCTTTCTTTGAAATACCAGCACAGAACATTTTAATAAACTGTGGAGGCGGCTAGAATATTTTAAGAGGAATGCCAGTGGTTGCATTGCCCAAATGTTGAAGTCAATTACCCAACCTAGGGGATATTTTTGCAGTATAGCTTGGTAGATTTTACAGCTTCTCACCACTATTACCAAAGCATATCTTCAATCCAATTTTGACTCTGCGCACAACACCGAGCATCTCTTGGTCAGATGCCAGTGATAGTCTCTGAGGCTAAGACTGCAGGAAATCATCCATTTTCATCCTTTTTGATCTTTCTGCTTGGTCAATCACTCGATTCCCCTCCATGATTCAGCTTCCTCGCACTGTTCTAGCCTGCTTTCACTCCTCACTGCACCAACAAAATTAACCCGTAAGTATCGCTGAAATAGAGGCATGCCAAAGCTTTTCATCTTGCACTCAGCAGGACAAATCTCAAGAATAACCTAAGTACAGGGAATAACAATTTACACTTCACGAGAAGAGAGTGCTGACCGGTTGGTAAAATGGACTCTGATTTAGCAGAGATGTTGCCATGGAATTATTGGACTTAAATGCACCAGTTAACTGATGACCAGTTAACTGCCGAGTTTCGTTTAAATTTAAACCAAACAAGTTGACTCTGATCGGAACTAAAAAACACATGTTGGACTTGTCTAAGCAAGATGAGGTGCCAGATGGTATAGATGATAGGATTCAACCTCATAGCTCACTGAATCAATGTATGTATGGGTTGCCCAAGGCACGCAAAACTGATGTCCCTTCGCAACCTACCTTATCTATGACTGGTTCTGCACAACATGAATTGGCCAAGTGTTTGGGCAAGTTGCGACAACCAGTTTTGAGCACATTTTGCACATACACAGTGAAGGATTCTCTCACATTTGCGAAGACCATACAAGTCTTGCAGATCATCAGTGATGCAATGTCCAAGTGCACATTTTACGTTGCCAGTCTATTCGAAGTGCTGCTCAAGGAGGTCATGGACATTTACACCACATCACTATATCATGGTAACCTAGGCCCATTGCCATTGTGCAAATCAGTATTCATAGACCTTAAGAACTCAACTCATGCAGTTGAGTTCAATTTGAATGACATCATTGCCAGAATTTTACCACCTCGCCTGCCCAAGGCTCGCCTGAGGCGAACGGAGACTGCCGTTCTGCGAGCCTCACCTGCCCCGATTTTAGCGCGGGCGTGCCTGTAAAATACTGGCCCATGTCTGCCCAAATAGAGGACGTTGCCATGGGAGGTGATGGCCTAGTGGCATTATCACTAGACTATTAATCCAGAAACTCAGCTAATGCCCTGGGGACTCGGGTTCAAATCCCGTGACGGCAGATGGTAAAATTTGAATTCAATAGAAAAAACTGGAATTAAGAATCTACTGATGACCATGAAACCATTGTCGATTGTCGGCAAAACACATCTGGTTCACTAATGTCCTTTAGGGAAAGAAATCTGCCGTCCTTTCCTGGTCTGGCCTACATGTGACTCCAGAGCCACAGCAATGTGGTTGATTCTCAACTGCCCTCTGAACAAGGGTAACTAGGGATGGGCAATAAATGCTGGCCTGCCAGCAATGCCCATGTCCCATGAATGAATTTTTAAAAATCCCCTCCAGGCCCAGCTCCCACAAGCTAGGTTCCATGAGAAACGATGGAATGACACTATTGCATATTTCCAATATGTAGATGATACATTTGTTATATTAGAATTTGCAGCTGCATGTAAGGATTTCCTGATGCACCTTAATGGGCACCATCCTGCACTCAAATCCACCTTTGAAATGGGGCATCCAAATTAACTCTCTTTCTTTGACATGGTTGAGAGATCTGCTGGTGTTTCTCTGCAATCATCTACCAGAAGCCTACCTTTACTAGTCAATACAGGTGTTGGGATTCCTACAGTTCATTCACCACACGATTGGCCTCTTGCTCAGCCTGAAGACTGATGCTGAAATAAGGTGTCTCAAAGCCATCCTGTGAGATGATGGTTACCCGACCAGAACATTGCTCACTAAATGTCGCACAAACTCACAAATTGGGTTACGGCCACCACTTTTGGTTCTAAAAAATGCTCAGTCTATCTCAGATCGCCCTGGAAGGGCAAGGTATCTCAAAGCTTTGAGCAACACGTGAAGCTGATGTTTTCACTGGCATTCAGACGAATGAGGGGGGTATTTCATCGAGACTTATAAAATTCCAACAGGACTAGACAGGGTAGATGTAAAGAGGATGGTGCCGATGGTGGGGGTGTCCAGAACCAGGGGTCACAGTCTGAGGATACAAGGTAGACCATTTAGGACGGAGATGAGGAGACATTTCTTCATCCAAGAGTGGTGAACCTCTGGAATTCATTACCGCAGGAAGTGGTTGATGCCAAAACATTGAATGTATTCAAGAGGCGGCTGGATATAGCACTTGGGGTGAATGGGATCAAAGGTTATGGGGAGAAAGCAGGATTAGGCTATTGAGTTGGATGATCAGCCATGATCGTAATGAATGGCGGAGCAGGCTCGAAGGGCCAAATGGCCTCCTCCTGCTCTTATCTTCTATGTTTCTGTGTTTCACTCTGCCACTATGCAGTAGCAACATGAGTGGCGTTCGCCATTAACAGGTTGCTGCTGTGAAGCCAACAAGACATTCTGCCTATCACACCAATGAATAATGTGGTATATGAATTTCAGTGCCAGTGTACATAGCCCCTACTTCCCAAAGACTGGCAGATCATATCAAACAGCACGTTCCTTCCCCGGTTCACAACAGACAAGGTACAGACTGTACCCAACCAGCCCACACTTGCTAAATCCTCAAAACACAGTGTCCAACATTAGATGTGATTCCGAGATTGGACAACATTTGAAAACACTGTTCTTAATGTGTTAAGAACTGCGCTGACATCCAATTTAAGATTATCAGTTGGATTCACAGAGTGGTACACTTGTGTTAGCTAGAAGCTATATATATTAATAAACAGAACCCTGTTCTTTGCAAACAAAAAGAACACATATGCACATCCTGCCTGTTTCAACTGAACAAAAATAGGTGACATCCATGCTTTGGTTCATTCCCAGGGCAATGCCTTAACCATCAGAGTCAACCTGCCTGGTTTGAATTTTAGCCAAGCTTGGCAGTTAACTAACAGTCATAAGTTAACTAGTGCGTTTGTCTTGGTAATGTCTCTACCAATCAGAGTTCACTTGCCAACCAATCAGCACTCTCTTCTTATGAAGTGTAAATTGTTGTTCCCTTTACATTTGGTATTCTTGCAAATGTCCTGATGAGTGCATGATGAAAAGCTTCGACATGTCTCTTTTTTTCACTGATACTTTTGTTCCGTACGATCCAAATTATTAAAATTAGCACAACATCCTCAAAGGCCCTTGAACAACATCTTGCCCTTGAAAAATCACCTCAACAGCGACTAGAAGCTTCATTCTTTTTGTCAGCTGTACTGGGTGACATTGTTTATCGTTCTGGTGATCAGCTTTCTGAAGTCGACAGCCAGGTCTACCTTCCCCACCCCAACTCTTCACTCCTCAATTACCTCAACTCAAGGCCAACAGCAATATTGAGGTCACCCTGTTCAATGCCATTAAAAAACTTTGGATCTTGGGTCCTAACTCTATACCTCTCACTAGCTGAATACACAGCCTACATTTGAGAGTACAAGTTTAAGTCTCCTCTATGATTCCATGTACTAGCCATTACTTTGGGCACCTATTTCACCATGTAGTGAAGGCTGCCCTCACCCATATCTCGCTGCAACAGCAGTTACTGAATCCATTCACCATCCTTTGCCACTTCTGAACTCCCCGACACCGAAGTTCTCCTTGCTGGCCTATCACACATTGCAACACATCAAAAACTCTATAATCCCCACCCTATCCTGCACTATATTCCTCCCCGCAACAGATTCAGCTTTGCCAAAGTTGAATTCTGATCATCCTCCAGTGAATAAATTTCAAAATCCTTACCTACAACATCCTGTGCACCGCAGCCCCCCCCCCCCCGCCGCCCCCCACCCCCCCCCCCCCCCCCCCCCACTCCACCTGTGGTTCTGCTTCCTCCCTTTATTGAGCAGTCTTCACCAGCTCTGGTGCAGCTCCCCACACCCTGCGATCATCAGACTCAACATCCAACCTCCCTCCATTCCACTGGGAATGGGGCAACTCTCGCTCTACACTCTGAAACACATTGTCCATCAACCCTTCCATCTTCTAACCTCTCCTTAACATTACAAACCTCCTATCTATGCAGCCATCACCCTTAACGAGCTCTGACGACGGGTCATCCAGACTCGAAACGTTGGCTCGATTCTCTCTCCACAGATGCTGTCAGACCTGCTGAGATTTTCCAGCATTTCCTGTTTTTGGTTCAGACTCCAGCACCTGCAGTATTTTGCATTTACCCTGAATGAATGCTTATTTTGACCGTTGTGAAGTGTACTGGGGACATTATATATGGTAAAAGGTGCAATTATTAAGCTGTTGTATAAGCCTGTTGCACTCCTGTGGAAATCATATTAATGGCTGTGATCCAGAATTTAGAAATTAAAGGTGTATCTCTTCCAATTTTATCCCCTGCAGCGACTACTAAAAGCTCAGTAAGAAGTCTCACAACACCAGATTAAAGTCCAACAGGTTTATTTGGAATCACGAGCTTTCGGATCGCTGCTCCTTCATCAGGTGAGTGGAGGTAGGTTCACAAACATGGCATTTATAGACAAAGACACAATTGCAAGCTAATTACAGATTGGAATGTGAAGAATGGTTCAGATGTGAGTCTTTACAGGTAATCAAGTCTTTACAGGTACAGACAGTGCGAGTGGAGAGAGGGATAATCACAGGCTAAATTATTTTGCAGTTGTGTCTTTGCCTATATATGCCGTGTTTGTGAACTAACCTCCATTCACCTGATGAAGGAGCAGCGCTCCGAAAGCTCGTGATTCCAAATAAACCTGTTGGACTTTAACCTGGTGTTGTGAGACTTCTTACTGTGCCCACCTCATCGCCAGCTCGCACTAAAAGCCTCACATTTCTCCAGTATCTCCCCCAAGTGGTTTATTCCAAGTATGAATTTAGATATTGAATGTTGGCAGGTGGTTTAGCATTAAAGATCATTAAATGTGATGCAACTCCTGTCCTCACATCAGGATGGGTTTAATGGGAATCATCTCCCCAGTTTGCAGCTTTACAAATCAGGGCTGTCTAGGTCAGAATAATCACTGGACTTTCTGCCCATCAGTTCATCTTACTGATGCGCGATATAACTCACGAGGCTAGAGGTACTCGGGGAAATAAAGGCTTTTATTGACTACAACAATAGAGCTACCATATATAATACACGATCCCAGACTAAAGGGTCCCAGACAGAGCAGTGACCTTTATACCTCTCCCAGGAGGCGGAACCCGAATGAGATGTACCATAAGAACTATATTACAGGTAGAACAGCCCAACCCTAACCCCAACAGTAACATGTAGAACAGCCCAACCCTAACCCCAACAGTAACATATATACAGACTCATAGTACTGGCCAGACCCTGGCTCAGCACTACCTGGTGGGAACCAACAATGGTTCACCACACTTACTGGCAGGGAAACTCTGCTTGTTTCACTGCTGCTGGATTTGGAAGGGTCCAGTGGAGGGAGATTTGCAAAGGTGGCCTCTCTGGTATGAGTTGTCTGCGAGTTGGTACCCAAAAGGTGGCATAGACTGTGCTGAAAACATGGCAAAGAAGGAATGCCTGAGTCAGTAAGGAGGGTGCTAGGGCAAGGGTCTATGTGTATGTCATGCATGAAGTACAGCCTCACCTGTTATTCTTGATTCTTCTTATTCTCCTCTGAATCTTACCATTGAAATCCCAAAGGAGATTGCATTCTTTCCATCTCGTTAGTTATGAGGGAAATAGTAACTGCAAATCAGTTACTGCAACTGTTATCGTCATCTCTAGTTCTCGGCCCAAAGGCAGATCCTTGGCGATTATTCGCGGATGCATGGCAAAGTTCCATGATTTTGGAGCAAGGCGCAGGGTCTTGTGGCACAGTGGGCAGCATCCCTGACTCTGAGCCAGAAGCTCCAAGTTCAAGACAGCCCTGATGTGTAAAGTTGCAAACTGGGGAGATGATTCCCATTAAACCCATCCTGATGTGAGGGCAGGAGTTGTATCACATTTAATGATCTTTAATGCTAAACAACCTGTCAACAGTCAATATCTAAATTCACACTTGGAATAAATCACTTGAGGGAGATGTGATGGCCGAGGAAGGTGGCTTCGTAACGCGGTCAAACAAATTGTTATCAACTTGTAAATCCTTCCAACAAACACTGATGGCAAGTGATAAAAACAGGAGCGACTCCAGGAGAGCCATGTGATGGAAAGAAATTAGAGCCTCCACTTTCACTGTCGAATGCTCCAGATTATAGCGTGCATGTAAAGTTGCATGTTTTTTTTAACCATTCGTAGGACATGGGTGTCGCTGGCTGACCAGCATTTATTGCCCATCCCTAGTTGCCCTTGGAGGGCAGTTGAGAGTCAACCACATTGTTGTGGCTCTGGAGTCACATGCAGGCCAGACCAGGTAAGGATGACAGATTTCCTTCACTCAAGGACATTAAAGTTTCTTTATGAGTTTCATAAGTAGGTTTACATTGACACCGCAATGAAGTTACTCTGAAATTCCCCGAGTCGCCACACTCCAGCACCTGTTCGGGAGAATTTAGCATGGCCAACGCACCTTACCAGCACATCTTTCGGACTGTGGGAGGAAACTAGAGCACCCGGAAGAAACCCACGCAGACACGAGGCGAACGTGCAGACTCCACACAGACAGTGACCCAACCCGGGAATCGAACCCGGGTCCCTGGCGCTGTGAGGCAGCAGTGCTAACCACTGCGCCACCATGCCACCCTAGTGAACCAGATGGGTTTTTCCGATAATCGACAACAGTTTCATGGTCATCAGTAGATTCTTAATTCCAGATATTTTGTATTGAATTCAAATTCCATCACCTGCTGTGGCGGTAGTCGAACCCAGGTCTCCAAAACATTGGCTGAGTTTTTGGATAAATAGTCGAGCGATAATACCACTAGGCCATCACCTCCCCCTAAGGTTTGCACCTTGGTGGAGGGTGCTGGTTGGCTCAGTTGATTGGAGGTCCGGTGTGGGTCAGGTTTTGGTGCCAGGCATGGTGTTCAATCCCCGTTCTGGCGGGGGTGGATTTAGGAGTTTTGGCACTTTGGGTCGGACCTGCCGTTGTCCAGAGAACTGAAGAGGAGCGAACCCGAGGCTATCTCAGCCGGAGCGGGGACCGAAACACATGCCGTTGGGATTACTCTGATCTAATGTCATAGCAGACATTAATTTGATTTAGAATTGTTCCTCGTGTACACTTCAACAAGGTCATCCTGCACAAATTTCTCTACCGTACACTTACTGCCTGTTGGATTGAAATCATGACTTGTCGCACATCCTGCCACTTTAATTCACTTTTCCCAATATTCCCCAACAGTGTGGAGTGCTAACCTCTCTCAACTGAAAATATATTAACTGTACACCAAAGTGAAAATATCATTTCCTGCTGCAATCGTATCTGGGAACATTATTGAACGAGACTTTTGACATGATACCATAATAGTTACAGTTCAATTGCGCTACAATCTGCCTTTTGGGTGAGAAAAGAAGCAATCTTTTCTTAAATAGACGGGAATTCAGTATAAATTTTTTGATTGCTGTGTGGCTCTGTAATTCTGGAGGTTGAAGTGCCCTCATTTTAATTTGATCAAGTTCTCCAATATTGACACATATATCTGCCTCGCATTGCAATTTCTTCACAAACCTCTGGCATGAGTGGTTTGTTCTGTGAAGACATGTTTCCAGGGTTCTCCTGTCACACAAAGTTTGCATGGGAGAGTTTAACTGAGTGGGGAGTCTCAATAAGAAGCTTTCCATGCAATGAAAGGGCGGCACGGTGGCACAGTGGTTAGCACTGCTGCCTCACAGCACTAGGGACCCGGGTTCAATTCCGACCTCGGGTGACTGTCTGTGTGGAGTTTGCACATTCTCCCCATGTCTGCGTGGGTTTCCTCCGGATGCTCCAGTTTACTCGCACACATCAAAGATGTGCGGGTTAGGTGGATTGGTCACGCTAAATTGCCCCTGAGTGCCAGGCGGATTTGCAGGGTAAATATGTGGAGTTACGGGGATAGGACCTGGGTGGGATTGTTGTTGGTGTAAGCTTGATGGGCCAAATGGCCTCCTTCTGCACTGAAGGGATCCTATGATTCTACAATTTATTCAAAGGGTGAGGTGAAGAGGGTTGAGCTGAGGCTTGGTGTAGAGCATATGGACCAGATGGGCCGAATGGCCTGTTTCTGCACTGGAAGAGGAGTCTGTAAATCCTGTTAACTGCTGCAGAAGAAGTTCCTTCATGAAGCTCCATCATGGCTGAGTCTTTGCTAGATTCATTGGGGAGGGGGGTGACGATTGGGTGTTGCGATCTTGGCTGCTTCTGCCTGGTCTACAGCATGCAGTGATAGGCTGAAAATGGAGTGGTGTCCTCACCACTCTGTTCACAGCGGCAGCTGGGCCAGCTCCAAGGATGTTCAAAGAGCTTGCCTGTTTCAGCGAATAGGCCTCTTTGAGTATGTAAATCAGGAACCTATGATGTGAAAGTATCCGCACTTGTGTACAGGAAGAAAGTGTCACAAGAATTTTGCTGAAATTATCAAAGTAATAAATGGATCCCAAACCAGATGGTGAATTATAAATCATGACACAGATTGCTTTTTTAATAGTTCCTTCATGTACAGGGTACAGCATTACACATTTCTTCCTGACACAGACTCAACTCACTGTCACAGCAGTCTCTCTTTATAGATGCTCTAAATACTTTATTTTATTTATTAGTGTCACAAGTAGGCTTACATTAACACTGCAATGAAGTTGCTGTGAAAATCGCCTAGTTGCTACACCCTGGCGCCTGTTCGGGTACACTGAGGGAGAATTTAATCATAGAATCATAGAATACCTACAGTGCAGAAGCATTGAGTCTGCACTAACCACAATCCCAGCCAGGCCCTATCCCCATAACCCCATATATTTACCCTGCTAATCCCCTGACACTGAGGTCATTTTAGGATGGCCAATCAGCCTAACCCACACATCTTTCAGACTGTGGGAGGAAACCGGAGCACCCGGAGGAAACCCACACAGACACGGGGAGAACATGCAAACTCCACACGACAGTAACCTGAGGCTTGATTTGAACCCGGGTCCCTGGCGTTGTGAGGCAGCAGTGCTAACCACTGTGCCACCATGCCGCCCAATTTAGCATGGTCAATGCACCTAACCTGTATGTCTTTAAACTGTGGGAGGAAATCGGAGCACCCAGAGGAAACCCACACAGACACAGGGAGCATGTGCAGAGTCCGCACAGACAGGGACCCAAGCCGGGAATCGAACCCAGGTCCCTGGCGCCATAAGACAGCAGTGCTAACCACTGGGCCATGCTTAAATAAAGATTGGCGGTTAAGTGTTTGCTGATATCCCTTTCCTCAAGGAGGACATGTAGGTAAATGTCTGGAAAACCAAAGCACCTCTTCCAGTTCTGGGCACTGCCACGTCTGATTGTGTGTCCCAATTGGTCCTGCGGTGGGCAATCTAGAAAGGTATCAGATCAATGTGATGGGAAGTAATGCGAGCTGAGAGGCAGGTGAGGGCGCCGAGCACTGCTACCTTCCTATGTGGTTGTTCCCTGGGCAACCAGAACTGTTGGCATGTTTAAACTCCAATCTCCATACCCTCCCCAGGGAAGAATGCCAACTATTGACCAGTCAATAGGCAACAGAGCTAGCCCAGCCTCATGGAAGTTCATTCTTTTGTGCTGGTGTGAAATTCATGATGTGGAACTTCACCGAGTGATAATTACATTCTCATCACGTGAAACAGGTGGTGAGTCCAAATTCTCTCAACCACTTCAATTAAAATGAGCAAAGGGGGACACCTCGTAAAAACATCGACATCCGCGTGACTTTCTCCACACGTTCTGCTCAACATCTGCGAAAGTTTATAAATGCAGTGTTTTGTACAAAATACTTGTGTCATTTCAATCTCTTCCTATTGTGAGAGAAGTCCCAATGGTATTTTCCTCGGCCACAATAGAGGTCTGAAACAGAGTTAAGAATGAATTACTGAGCAAGTTAAGTGTATTTGTAGATTCCATTGAGAGGACTGCCAGATAGTGGAAAGAAAAGGGTTTGTCTGTATTCCAACATACCTGTATCTGGGGATATAATGTCACATCCTATTTGATCTCACCCCTGCTAAATTGACTATTCTCTGAAGTTGTGCTTTTTTTTAACTTTGAAAAATTGAAGTTAATATTATTTAGATTCGACTGAAACTCTGGCTGCTCTGAAAGCATTCGATATTCATTTTGAATTTTATGTGATTTCATAGGATGACACAATGCAGGAGGAACCCATTCAGCCTATCACGTCAATGGTAGCTCTCTGAAAGAGCTAACTGATTACACCCACAGCCCTCCCCCTTAAGGCAGCACCGTGGCACAGTGGTTAGCACTGCTGCCTCACAGCGCCAAAGGAACACAGGTTCAATTCCAGCCTTGGGTGACTGCCTGTGTGGAATTTGTATGTTCTCCCTGTGTCAGCGTGGGTTTCCTTCGGGTGCTCCGGTTTCCTCCCACAGTCCAAAGATATGCAGGTTAGGTGGATTGGCCATGCTAAATTGCCCTTTAGTGTCAGGGGGACTGGTAGGGGTTATGGGGATGGGGCCTGGGTGGGATTGTTGTCAGTGTCGGCTTGATGGGTTAAAAGGCCTCCTTCTGCACTGTAGGAATTCTATGAGTTTTAAGCCTGCGAACCTTTACTTCAAGTATTTACCCATTCTCCTTTTGAAAGTTAGTATGGAATCTACTTCCATCAGACATTATCATTCAGACAGTGTGTTCCAGATCAACAAAGCACTGCATTAAAGCATCTTACCTCTGGTGAGCTGAAGAATTCTAAGCAGTAGCCTTGTACATGACCTTTTTATGCCAACATAGCCTTGGGATGTCGAACGGGCATGTTAATAGTTAATTCAAAGTTATTAACGGTAGATACAGGGCAGAGTGTACTTAGCCTGCAGGATTGGGCAGATTACAGAAATGAAGCCGTGTAAAATTGATTTTATCTCTGTGATTTTTGCTTCAAACAATTTTATAGCTGCAACATTCTCTTCACACAGTAAGTACAGTTCTGGGTGATGCAATGGATGGTTCAAAGCCAAACACAAAGTCCTATTTTCACATTATTAGTTTACTATTTATGTTCTTCTCTTTTCCCATATTTGTTTGGAACCATCATTCTTAATAATTGGTGTCTTTAACAGCTTGCAGGAAGATATGCCCCTCAGTGTAGCAATGCTGTGCCACACATCATAGAATCCCTACAGTGCAGAAGGAGGCCATTCGGCCCATCGAGTCTGCACCGACCACAATCCCACCCAGGCCCTACCCCCACATCCTAGGGGTTGCCATTGACCAGAAACTGAAGTGGACGGGCCATAAAAGTACTGGGGTTTTAAGAGCAGGTCAGAGGCTGGGAGTTCTGCAGAAAATAATTCACTTCCTGACTCCATTCGTAAAGTTACAAAGCCAATGCTCAGAGTGGACCAGGCAAACCCAAATCCATTCCTCGCTGGCTTCACAAACCAAATTCAAAATCCAATTGAATCCAATTCATGGTCCCCACAAGAGAGACAAACAAGTTCCAAGATGACAAGATGAGGCATTGCACTGTATCTTGGGCTTGATTCAACACTTGATCTTCACCAAAGTCTGAATGGCGATCTACAAGGCAGAAGTCAGGAGTGTGATGGAATATTCTGCACTTCCCTGGATGAGTGCAGCTCCAACACCTCTGATAGAGGTGTACAAAATTAGGTGAGGTATAGATAAGGTAGGTCAAAAGAATCTTTTCCCCAATGACAGAGGCATCTAAGACCAGAGGGCATAGTTTTAAAGTGAGGAAGTGGTGGAGGAGATATTTTCACCCAGAAGGTGGTGAAAATATGGAACGTGCCACCTGAGAGGGTGGTGGAGGCAGGTACTCTCGCTACAGTTAAGAAGCATCTGGATGAGCACTTAAATCACCAAAGCAGAGTAGGCTAGGGATCAAGTGCTGGTAAATGAGATTAGTACAGATTGGTATTTGATGGCTGGCATAGACGTGGTTGACCAAAGGGCCTGTTTCTGTACTGTATGACTCTGAATACTCAAGAAGCACAACACCAACCAAGACCAAGTAATTCACTTGTTTGGCACCCCATCCACCATCTTAAATATTCACTCCAGCACTGACGCACAGTGACAGCAGTGTATATAGCTTACAAGATGCACTGCAGCAAAATACCAAAGCTCCTTCGCCGGCGCCTTTCAAACCCACGGCCTCTACCACCTGGAAAGAGAAAGACAGCAGATGGCACAGGAATACCACCATCTGCAAGTTTCCTGCCAAATCATCCACCATCCTAACTTGGAAATACAAGGCTGTTCCTTCACCGTCACTGGATCAAAATCCTGGAGCTCCTACACCACATGGACTGCCCTGGTTGAAGAAAGCTTTCTCGAGGGTAATTAGAGATGGGCAAAGAACACTGGCCTAGCCAGGGCAGACCAGTTCCTCCCTCCATCTCTGCGTCTCTTTGTGGGGCTGATCCCTGAGGGCCACGTGATCGGGCCAGACCCTATGAGATGGCAGTGCGGGAAGCCAATCGGGTGCAAGGGTGCGCGTCCCGGGTCAGGGAGGAACTTCAATTGAAGCCGGGGACAGAAGAGACTGGATGTGTATTTCAGTTCTGTAGACCATCGCTTGTTCATATATAAATAGTGTTCTTAATAAACCTTTCATAACTTGAAGCCACAATGAGTCGCTGATGAAGTTACTACAATCTCCATGCCGAGCTGGTCTTGATGGACAGCACCGTGCTGCTGGACCTAGAGCCAATATAAGTCAGCAAGCATTCGGGATGATGAGTGAGCAAGATTTGGTTGTAGTTGAGATACAAGCAGGAGAGTATTATGTCGGGAGGAAGAGGGGAGGCCAGCCAGAACAAATATTAATGAACCACAACCTGTTAATTTCCAAATGGACTGTGCCATAGCTGAGACATGAATTAAGGGCTTTCCGCTCTGTGTAACCACAGTTAAAGAGAGGAACATATAGCCCATGGGTATCTGGGTGTAGACCTTTAAGACCTGGCTGGCTGTAGGGATTCGCATTCTAATCAGTATTCTGTAACTTGATTTTGTGTCTCTGTGCCCTGTTTGAGAGCACATTTTCACTCCATCTGACGAAGGAGCAGCGCTCTGAAAGCTTATGGTATTTGCTACCAAATAAACCTGTTGGACTTTAACCTGGTGTTGTGAGACTTCTATCTGGGTGTATACATGGCCTGCTCGTCCAAGCCCGTCAGTACAGATTGTTAGGACTTACGAAGCTGATGCATAGACAAGTGGAAACTAACTTCTTTATCTAAGTTGGCTCCAGTCTGCTTGTGACAAGCCTTTATGAAGAATTGATGTTAACCCAAACAAGCAGCAAGAAAAAATAATAATTGTGGAATTCTCCAGCACTCATTCCTATAAGAAGTGTTCTGACCCACTAAATGAAGAAGGGCTGTTGAGATTTTCCACTACTTGATAACTGTGAGTAGCTATATGGGGGAGGCAATGGGTGGCATGTTGGCACAGTGGTTAGCACTGCAGCCTCACAACACCAGGGTCCCAGGTTCAATTCCGCCCTCAGATCACTGTGTGTGTGGAGTTTGCACATTCTCCCCGTGTCTGCGTGGGTTTCCTCTGGGTGCTCCAGTTTCCTCCCACAGTCCAAAGATGTGCAGGTTAGGTTGATTGGCCATGTTAAATTGACCCCAGTGTCAGGGGGATTAGCAGGGTAAATGTGTGGGGTTGCGGCAATAGGGCCTGGGTGGCATTGTGGTTGGTATAGACTCAATAGGTCAAATGGCCTCCTTCTATACTGTAGGGATTTTATGATTCTCGTGGTATTATTGCTGGGCAATTAATCCAGAAACTCAGCTAATGTTCTGGGGACCAGGGTTCGAATCCTGCCACAGCAGATGGTGGAATTTGAATTCAATTTTTTTTAAAAAGATCTGGAATTAAGAATCTACTGATGACCATCAAACCATTATCAATTGTTGGAAAAACCCATTTGGTTCACTAATGTCCTTCAGGGAAGAAATGTGCTGCCCTTATCCGGTCTGGCCAACATGTGACTCCAGAGCCACAGCAATGTGGTTGACTCTCAATTGAACTTCAAGGGCAACTAGTGATGGGCAATAAATGCTGACCCAGCCAGTGACGTCCGTGTTCTACAAATAATTTTTTTAAAAATAGTGTGTAATTTGCAACGGATATGAAAGCGATACTGGTTACCTCAAGATTTTATATGCCCTTGTATGAGATAAAACATTAAAACATTTCACAGCTGATAAAATTCCTTGTTTGTCAGATAAACACTGATAAACATTGAATTTCCTAAAATAATTCAGAACGATGCATTTTCATGCATGCATAATTGTGTCAAATATGATCAGTAAAATTTTACCGCATAGGACATAATGTCAGCCATTACCGTTCCCATTTCACAGTAAATGCTTTGACAGTGATTCAGTAACATTCCATTAAATTCTGGAAGCATTTTTGCTTTTCAAAAACCAATTGAAAGACATCTGTCTGTCCAGGCCTTTCCCAGTATGGACTGTCAGCTGTAAGATCTGAATCTTACCTGGTCCCACTCCTTGTGCACAAAAACTAACGTTGACTCTCCAGGGCAGCATATATTTTAGTCAATTTCATCCTTTACAGGATGTAGACATCACCGACTAGGCCAGCATTTATTGCCCATTCCTAATTGCCCTTGAGAAGGTGGTGGTGAGCCACCTTCTTGAATTGCTACAGTCCAATTGGCGCAGGAACACCCACAGTGCTGTTAGGAAGGAAGGATTTCAACGCAGAGACAGCAAAGGAACTGGAATGCAGTATAATAAACGCAAAATACTGCGGTTGCTGGAATCTGAAACAGAAACAGAAAATCATGGAAAATCTCAGCGGGTTTGACAGCATCTGTGAAGAGAGAACAGAGCCAACGTTTCGCGTCTGGATGACCCTTCATCAGACTGGAATACAGTATCAGGGCAGGATGGTTTGGAGAGGAACTTGTAAGGGTCACTGTTTCCATGCATTTGCTGCCCTTGTCATTCTAGGTGGTAGAGGTTGTGGGTTTGGAAGGTGCTGCCCAAGGAACCTTTTGTGAGTTGCTACTGTGCATCTTAAAGATTGTACATACTGCTGCCATGGTGGTGGAGGGAGCGAATGTTTAAGATGGTGGACGGGATGCCAATCAAGCAGGCTGCTTTGTCCTGGATGGTGTCAAGCCTCTTCACAGAATCATAGAATCCTACAGTGCAGAAGGAGGCCATTTGGCCCATCGAGTCTGCACCGACCACAATCCCACGCAGGCCCCATCCCCACAGCCCCATGCATTTACTCTAGCGAGTCCCTCTGTGATGCGCGATATAACTCACGAGGCTAGAGATGCTCGAGGAAATAAAGGCTTTTATTAACTATTACAATAGAGCTACCATATATAGTACACGATCCCAGACTGAGGGGTCCCAGACAGAGCAGTGACCTTTATACCTCTCCCAGGAGGCGGAGCCCGACTGGGATGTACCATAATAACTATAATACAGGTAGAACAGCCCAACCCTAACCCCAACAGTAACAAGTAGAACAACCCAACCCTAACCCCAACAGCACCATATATACAGACACATAGTACTGGCCAGACCCTGGCTCAGTACTACCTAGTGGGAACCAACGATGGTTCACCACACTCTGACACTAAGGGGCAATTTAGCATGGCCAATCAACCTAACCCGCATATCTTTGAACTCCATGCAGACAGGGGGAGAATGTGCAAACTCCGCACAGACAGTGACCCAATCCAGGAATCGAACCGGGGACCCTGGCGCTGTGAGGCAGCAGTGCTAACCGCTGTGCCACTGTGCCACCCCCTTGAGTGCTGTTGGAGCTGCACTCACCCAGGCAAGTGGCGAGTGTCCAATCCTATTTCTGACTTGTGCCTTGTAGAGAGTGGGGGCAGGCCCTGGGGAGTCAGGAGGTGAGTTACTCAGCAGAATTTCACAATTGTGA
This sequence comes from Mustelus asterias, assembly GCF_964213995.1. Lineage (NCBI taxonomy): Eukaryota > Metazoa > Chordata > Chondrichthyes > Carcharhiniformes > Triakidae > Mustelus > Mustelus asterias. The sequence goes on along the minus strand of NC_135801.1, from coordinate 8,098,712 downwards.
ATTTCAAGCTGGTACGGTGGCCAGGTCTTGCTGCATAAGAACATGGACTCTTTCAGTATCTGAGGAGTCATGAATGATGCTGAACATTGTGCAATCATCAGTGAACATCCCCACTTCAGTTTGAGGGAATGGATTTTTTTTTTAATAGAAGTTTACAGCATGGAAACAGGCCCTTCGGCCCTTTTTTTTAAACCCCAATTGCCCGCGTTTGGCCCATATCCCTCGATATCCATCTTACCCATGTAACTATCTAACCACTTTTTAAAATACAAAATTGTACCTACCTCTATCACTACCTCTGGCAGCTCGTTCCAGATACCCACCACCCTCTGTGTGAAAAAATTGCCCCTCTGGACCTTTTTGTATCTCTCCCCTCTCACCTTAAACCTATGCTCTCTAGTTTTAGACTCCCCTACCTTTGGGAAAAGATATTGACTATCTAGCTGATCTATGCCCCTCATTATCTTATAGATGTCTATAAGATCACCCCTTAGCCTTCTACGCTCCAGAGAAAAAAGTCCCAGTCTATCCAGCCTCTCCTTATAACCTAAACCATCAAGTCCCGGTAGCATCCTAGTAAATCTCTTCTGCACTCTTTCTAGTTTATTAATATCCTTTCTACAATAGGGTGACCAGGACTGTACACAGTATTCCAATGCTGCATTGCCTGAGCTGCTCTCTTTCAGATGAGATGTTAATTGAGTCCCACGTGCTTGGGTGGATGCAAAAGATCCCCTGGCACTATTTCGAAGAGGGAGAGCCCCCTCTGTCCCAGGGCCAATCTTTATCCCTCAGAAGGTAGAACCTTCCCCTTTCCTTCCTGTCCTTTAAAGAGATTATTTTAAAATTGGGCTGTCCACACTCGACTGATAAATGTTTGCTGGTATCAGCAGTGTGTTATCAGTGTCAATTGGCTTGGGAACCAGCCTGATTGACCCTTGATTATCGATTTAAGTAGGGCGGGCTGCCAATCTCAGCACCTGTCCACCTCAGGGGTGAGCTCCTAGGTAAAGCGGGAAGGTGATGGGGTGGACACCTGCCCTACTTTACGTGCCCTCTTTCGCCCCCCCCACCCCCCGCACCCTCACTGAAAACAAATCCATGTAAAATGCAGCGCAGAAATTAAGTTGCTTACCACTGAATCATGGCTGAAAATCAGACGTGTCTATCTGTGCAGAGCTCTCTGGAATCACGATCCTTCCATTCACCATCCTGACTTGGAAATATATCACCATTGCTTCACAGTCGCTGGGTCAAAATCCTGGAATTCGCTCCCTAACGGCATTGTGGGTCAACCCACAGTACGTGGACTGCAGTGATTCAAGAAGGCAGCTCACCACCACCTTCTCAGGGGCAACTAGGGATGAGCAATAAACGCTGGCCAGCCAGCGATATCCATGTCCCACGCATGAATAAAAAAAAACTTACCTTGTGCCTGCACCCTCCTCCAACCCCAGCTTCTGCTTCTTCTGCTAATCCAATGGTCATTTCTACACTTTGAGTTTCGCCCAAAGCTTTTTGCGTAGGTGAGCAGAAAAGGCGACCTTGGTCACAAAGTCACAGAAGAGCACTTTGCAGAGTAAGAACTTTCAAAACATTATGAACTTTCCCAGTGACGGATGTTCAGAGAGTGAAATTGAAACAAAGCTTTCCAGTGCTTTTTATTTTCATGCATTATTCACCTCAGATCACTTCCAGTCACGTGCAGACATTGTAAAGATTTCACTAAGCCAGATCCCAGTTCACAATTCAAATACTCAAAGGATTTATCTCTTCAAAAGCTTAACTGACTACATTATTATCGTCTATTCTTGCATCAAAAGTTGCTGCACAAAGGGGTTGGTATTTAATGTGTTACATTTCGCTATTCAGGCTAATGGTGAAGGAACAATATTGGAATAGTTGGTAGCACGCTTACTGATAAGGCTGAAGATTCTGGGTTCACATTCCATGGAGACAGTGCTGCACTGTCAGATACAGCCCCTATTTAAACAATTGTGTAAATGGTGCCTTGCTTAGATCAGAATGAAAGTCGGTCTTTAGATATCCACTTTAGTTGATGAAATTAAAACAAAGACACACAGTTGCTTTATTTGCCGGAGAGAGTTTATTGACTCCGTTCACAGTTGGCAGGTCGTGCTGCAGCTGTACAGAACCATAGTTAGGCCTCATTTGGAATATTGTGTACAATTTTGGTTGCTATACGGTCAGTAGGATGTAGATATTTTGGAGAGGGGGCAGAAGAGGGTTACCAGGTCTAGAGGGTATCAGCTATGAGAAGAGGTTGGATAAACTTGCTTTGTTCTCACTGGAATGACAGAGGTCGAGGGATGACCTGATAGAAGTCTACAAGATTATGAGTGGCATGGACAGAGTAGATCATCAGAGGCTCTTTCCTAGGGTACAAAAGTCAAGTACTAGGGGAAATAGGTTTAAGGTGCATGGGGAAAAGTTTAGAGGAGATGTGCGAGGCAAGTTTTTTACACAGAGGGTGGTGAATGTCTGGAATGCGCTGCCCGGGGAGGTGGTGGGAGCAGGTATGATAGCAGCATCTAGACGAATACATGAATAGGACAGAATGGAAGGATACGGACTCCGTAAGTGCATGCGGTTTTAGTTTAGGCAGGCATCATGATCAGCACAGGCTTGGAGGCCGAAGGGTCTGTTCTTGTGCTGTACTGTTCTTTGTTCTTTGCTCTAACATTACTCCTATGCCCAGTGTCCCAGCTATTCCCATTTATGAGTGTACAAATACCTATCACTCATTTAACAATGTCATCTCCATTAAACTTTAACAATGTAATTAATAAGACATTGGCAGAAGAACCTTTGGACCATTTGAAGACATGCACTGGCTCGCTTTGCACTACTGCCTCACAGCGCCAGGAACCCGGGTTCAATTCCAGCCTTAGGTCACTGACTGTGTGGAGTCTGCACGTTCTCCCCGTGTCTGCGTGGGTTTCCTCCGGGTGCTCCGGTTTCCTCCCACAGTCCAAAGATGTGCGGGTTAGATTGATTGGCCATGCTAAGTAACTCCGTGGTAAATGTGTGGCGTTACGGGAATAGGACCTGGGTAGGATTGTTGCTAGTGCAGGCTCAATGGACCGAATGGCCTCCTTCTGCACTGTAGTGATTTTATGATTCTATGAATCTATGATTTTAAGCTGGGTGGTGTTCTATCTAAAGTTTCTCTCACCAGTTTAAAACAGATCACCTGCTCGTTTATTTGATAACTTAGGCAGCACCAAGCAAATGATGGGGCTAACTTCATTTAGGTACAAGATACACGAAGCAACAACCAAAATCTCACCTCGCTACAATAATCCTGCCCCAAACATCGCAAAGCTGCTGTACAGTTTATGCTGTTATTCAGGAAACTAAACTTTGGTGCTTAAGTTTTCACTGCACACGCAACAGTTGTAGGAAAGAGGAGAAGCAGGCTGGAACTTTGAGATAAAAGCAAAATACTGCAGATGCGGTAAATCTGAAATAAAAACAGAAAGGGTTGGAAATACTCAGCAGATCTGGCAGAGTCTGTGGAGAAAGAAACAGAGTTTTTATCAAGAGGAATCATATTGGGCTCAAAATGTTCACTGATTAACCAGTCATTCCACTGATTAATCAGTTGTTCCACTGATTAACCAGTCGTTCCACTGAGTAACCAGTTGTTCCATGGATTAACTAACCTGTCCACTGAGTAACTAGTCTGTCTGTTCCTCAGCAGACCAGCTTAAACCCAGGTTTGAGATTCAGAGCATCATCTGGTGCGCGATAACCTCCATCTAAATCAGCAGAACATCCGCATCGGTTCAGTGTTATCTGGAGAACCAGTAAACATTCAAACTTCAAAGTTCCGTATTATAAGGTTCCGGGGGATTAGATAAATGGATTTCCAAATCCAAAGCCAAAATAGCTGCCGGGGAAAATGCTTTAGCTAACCTCCCCCCATCAAACAAACGTAAATTAAGTTTCTAAGCCCCAGTCGTATCATTAAGAAAGTCCAGGGATAAACATGGGTTTTGTTTTCAAAGCGGAACTCTAGTAAAAGATAGCAGTAAAAGGGGAGAGTTTAAAATATTGTGGTAAAGGACAGAGCGAGGCAGATATGCATCGAAATACAGCTTGAGAACAGATAAGCTACTCACATGAAGAAGTCTTTCACTTCTCTGAGAAACACTTTTCCATTCACTGCTCCACAGCCACCGTTGACTGATTACCCACAGAAGGTGGGTGCAGTGACTTTACAAACTTTGTCACGTCGATTGAACCAGCAATCTGGATTCAGCCAGGCTTCACATTATTAATAGGTCTGAGCAGTGTTCCTTTTCATGACACTATAAGATTCACTTATTGCCATGGAGTCCTTCTGTCTGATTTCACGAGCTAAGTTAACCCTGTGGATGCATCGGCAAAAAATAACTTGCAATTATTATCATGTCTTCCCTGCTTGTTCAACGCTGCCTTCAGACTTTTGAATGGACCTACCTCGTGTTAAGTTGATCTTTCTCGACACCCTAGATATGACCGTAACATTACATTCTGCACGCTCTCCTTTTCTTCCCTGTGTACGGTATGCTTTGTGTAGCGCGCAAGAAACAATACTTGTCACTGTATACTAATACATGTGACAATAATAAATCAAATCAAATCAAAGTCCTCAGGACATCTCAATTTACTTCAGAACCTGGCAAACTTGCTGAAGTGTAATCACTGTTCAAACACTGGCACAGTGGTTAGCACTGCTGCCTCACAACGCCAGGGACCCGGGTTCAATTCCGGCCTTGGGTCACTGTCTGTGTGGAGTTTACACATTCTCTGCATGGGTTTCCTCTGTGTGCTTCAGTTTCCTCCCACAGTCCAAAGGTGTGCAGGTTAGGATGGATTGGCCATGCTAAATTGCCCCTTGGTGTCCCGAGATGTGTCGGTTAGATGGGATTAGCCATGGTAAATGTATGGGGTTACGGGGATAGGGAAGGGCACAGACCATGGGTAAGATACTCTGTCAGAGAGTTGGTACAGACTCGATGGGCCAAATGGCTTCTTCTGCACTCTAGGGATTCTATGATTCTAATGTAGGAAAGCGCAACAGTCAATTTGCCTACAATGAAGCTCCACTAATGCAATCCTGGCCAGGCCCTCATCTTCCATCCTCCATAATCCTAAGGACATCCAAACCTCTATTACCCATATCCTCGTCTCATTCACCCATCATCCCTGAGCTTGCTGACCTGCTTCGGCTCCCAGTTAAGCAACAGCTCAGTTTCAAAATTCTCGGCCTTATTTCTAAATCCCTCCATAGCCTCGCCCCTTTCTTTCTTCCTCCAGCTTGGCAACTCTCCAAGAGATCAACGCTCCTCCAATTCTAGCTTTAAGCTCATTCCAATTTCCATCACTTCACCAGTGGCAGTCATGTTCCCAGCTGCCTGGGCTTTAAGCCCTAGAAATCCCTCCCGAAATTCCCAGCCCTGTTACCTTTAATCCCTCCTTTCAGATGCCCCTTAAAAACGACTTCCTTGACAAAGCTTTTGGCCAACTGACTTGAGCTCTCCTTCTGTGACTTGGTGCCTATGTTAATTTGATAATGTTACTAGGAAGCAGTTTGGAATGTTTTACAATGTTGGTGGCATTAGATAAATGGAAGTTATTGTTGTATCAATTGAAGACATTCGTGGCGGAATTTTCCTGTCCCGCCCACCATGGGAATTGTAGCCGGCGGGACACGGACCATCCGTTGACCTTGGGCAGGATTTTCCGGTCTTGGGGCGAATGTGGCCGGAAAATCCCACCCTCCAGATTTACTTGCTGGGGCAGATCATTCCTTTCTTTTTTACAATGTTTGTCTTTTCCATTTGCAAATCTGAGCCTGAAATAACCCATCACTAATTAGTTTGTATGAATTTAAAAAGGGAGACTTTGGTTAATTTTAATGTGAACATTCCACAGAGGATGTCACTGCGCAATTTAAGATGTCACCACTCAGCCTAATGAAGACTCGTTTGGAAATAGAAAGCTGAACAGCTATGAGAAAGGAAATGGGATAAATATTTCAGAGAAAATTATTGTCGCGGTTACGCGGAATTGAACTGTGGACATTTCTGTCACACACCCTGCACAGTCTGGATGGGTGAATGACCCTATGCTGAAAAATACCTTGAGTTTAAATGTAGCGGGAGCCCAAATATTCCTGAGGCAAGTTCACCTGCAGAAAAGTGATAAAATAACCAGTTTTACTTTCATTTGCATCTTTCCTTATCACATCCAAACAGGTAGGAGGTGCTTCAATGAGCACTTCCAGTTTCCAGCTCATATATGAAATGAAAAGTTCTTCACAGAATGGTACTTAGTAAGAAATACAATAACTCTGAGATTGTGACACACACATCCTAAAAATATGGCTCTATTCCCTCAGTTTAATATGACTAATCAGAGGTCAGTAGCCCAGTCATAATGTTACTGGACTAGCAATCCAGAGGTCTGGACTAATGCTCTTGAGAGGTGAGTTCAAATCCCAGCATGCAGTTGGGAATATTTAAATTAAATCCAATTGGTCAGTAAATCTGGAATGAAATGTGAGCCTCATTAATAATGATCATGAAACTGGTAGTTTGTCTTCAGAAGTCATTTAGTTCACTAATGCCTTTCAGGGAAGGAAATCTGCCAACATTAACCACTCTGACCCACAGGAGATTCATGGGACATGGGGCATCGCTGGCTGGCCAGCATTTATTGCCCATCCCTAATTGCACAAGGGTAGTTGAGAGTCAACCACATTGCTGGGCTCTGGAGTCACATGTAGGTCAGACCAGGTAAGAACAGCATATTTCCCTCCCTAAAATACATCAGTGAACCAGGTGGGTTTTTCTGAAAATCAACAATGGTCATCAGTACGTTCTTAATTCCAGATTTTTTTTATTGAATTCAAATTCAGATTCGAACCCAAATGCCAAGAACGTTAGCTGAATTTCTGGATTAATTGTCTAGCGATAATACCACTAGGCCATCACCTCCCATCGAGTTGCCTCTACTCCGTTTCAATGGGAAAAATGGTGGCCTTGCCACTGAATGGCCGACTCCTGTTCCTAATTTATATGTTGGTATGCTCAAATCCCAAGTATGAATTAAAAAAGCAATTCAATCGTTCTATGAAGGAAAGGCAGAGTTATTTTTATTCATTCATGAGGTGTGGGTGTCACTGGCTGGGCCAGCATTTATTGACAATCCCTAATTTATTGCCCATCCCAAAGTATCTTGCAGCACAGGGCAGCACTGCGACACAGTGGTTAGTGCTGCTGCCTCACAGCACCAGAGACCCAGGTTCGATTTCTGGCTTCGGTCACTGTCTGTGCGGCAACTATACCTTCCCCCCAAGTCTGCATGGGTTTTCTCCGAGTGCTCCGGTTTCCTCCCACAGTCAGAAAGAAGTGCTGGTTAGGTGTATCAACCATGCTAAATTCTCCCTCGGTGTACCCGAACAGGTGCCGAAGTGTGGCGACTAGGGGATTTTCACAGTAACTTCATTGCAGTGTTAATGTAAGCCTACTTGTGACACTAATAAATACATTTTAATAAACACACTATTCTGCGATGCCACTTTAAGAATGTATCAACACTATTCCAGTATCACTCTTACTATACTAAAAAGTTGGAAGTTAAGAAAATGTTTTTGTAGCATGAGGAATTCATTTTATTGTCAACACACAAATTGCTCTAAGTCTTTTGGAAGATTAGCCAAATGAGTCTCAATCAACTGCTGTGATGGGGACTTTTCCTTAACTACTACTGTTGTGATTTTAGGTGTGTTAACTACTGAAGCATGAAGACCTAACAGGGTATAATGTAGCACTTCATGGCTTTAGATGTTGTTGAGTCTGCTTAGTCAGGGAGTGCTGATGGTTGGGTTTTCCCTCTTTGCATCTAAGTATTACTCTAAATGTGATACAACGAGGTGAATTGGGAATCTGGTGAGCAGGAAAGCATTTTCGGTGTCTTGCGGCAAGAATGGCATCACCTTTCCAAAGAATCAACCCTTGGCACACACAGTTTTTATATTGATACCATGAAGCAGCATCAGTCCAAACAACAATGACCAAGCTAATGTGGCAACTAGATTGCTGAATCGTCCTGCTCATCTTGGTGAATAGATGAAAGCAGGGGAATGTTAGACATGCAAAGTGGAGTTGACTCAGTGATAGCTATGTCTCAAGAGTGCACACATTATGTTGCCTTTCATCCATCATTTGTCCCATGCCCTGTATAATTCGGTGCTGTTGCCGCCACCCCCCCCCCCCCCCCCCCCCCCCCCCCCCGCCACCACCCACCCTCCCCCCCAACTCCCAAATATGCTGCATTACTTAAACTTCATAGATGGCTCAGAACTTTTTTCAACGCGCCAAGTAAGGAGCATAAAGTCACCCCCATCAGCTTCCGACAAGGAACGTTGCATTATGGTCACTGATCTTCTCTAACAATTCAACTGGTTGTTATTAATGCAACAACAATACCACAGACAAGGGTAGGCTGTGATGCAGTGGTATTGTCACCGGACTAGTAATCCAGAGACCCAGGGTAATGCTCTGGGAACCCAGGGTTGAATCCCACCGTGGTAGATGGTAAAATTTGAATTCAATAAAAATATCTGGAATTAAGAATCTACTGGGCAGCACAGTGGTACAGTAGTTAGCACTGCTGCCTCACAACGCCAGGGACCTGGGTTCAATACTGGCTTTGGGTCACTGTCTGTGTGGAGTTTGCACATTGTCCCCGTGTCTGCGTAGGTTTCCTCCGGATGCTCCAGCTTCCCCCCACAGTCCAAAGATGTGCAGGTTAGGTTGATTGACCATGGAAAATTGCCCCTAGAGTCAGGGAGACTAGCAGAGTAAATATATGGGGTTGCAGGAATAGGGGCTGGGTGGGATTGTGGTCAGTGCAGACTCAATGGGCTGAATGGCCTCCTGCACTGTAAGGATTCTATGATTCTATGATGACCATGAAACCATTGTCAATTGTCATAAATACCCATTTGCTTCCCTAATGTCCTTTAGGGAAGGAAATCTGTCGTCCTTACCCAATCTGGCCTACATGTGACTCCAGACATACAGCAATGTGGATGACTCTGAAATGGCCTAGCAAGCCATTCGGTTCAAGGGCAACAAATACTGGCTTAGCCCACAACGCCCACATCCCATGAAAGAATACAAAAAAACCACATGAAAGACTATATGCTACTTTTTTTGATCATAGGATGTTCCAAAGCACCATGCAGCAGATGAAATACTTCTAAAAGTGTAGTCACAGCGGTAATGTAGGAATCCATTTCACACACAGCAAGCTTCCACAATCAGCAATGAGATCATGCGCAGATAATTTGATTTGGTGAAGTTGGGATTGGGGGATAAAAATGGCCTGGACACCAGGGATAACTCTCCTGCTTCTCTTCAAAATAGCATCATGGGATCTTTAGTGCCCACCTGAGAGAGTAAAGAGGGCCTCAGTTTAACATCTCATCCTCAAGACAGCACCCCCGACAGTGCAGCACTCCTTCAGTATTACATTGGGATTGATTTGATTTAATTTGATTTATTATTGTCACATGTATTAACATAGTGAAAAGTATTGTTTCTTGCGCGCTAAACAGACAAAGCATACTGTTCATAGAGAAGGAAACGCGAGAGTGCAGATTATAATGTTTACAGTCATAGCTAAGGTGTAGAGAAAGATCAACTTAATGCAAGGTAGGTCCATTCAAAAGTCTGACAGCAGCAGGGAAGAAGCTATTCCTGAGTCGGTCGCTATGTGACCTCAGATTTTTGTATCTTTTTCCCGATAGAAGAAGGTGGAAGAGCCTATATCCAGGGTGCATGGGGTCCTTAATTGTGCTGGCTGCTTTGCCGAGACAGCGGGAAGTGTAGACAGAGTCAATGGATGGGAGGCTGGTTTGCGTGATGGATTGGGCTACATTCACGACTTTTTGTAGTTTCTTGTGGTCTTGGGCAGAGCAGGAGCCCATACCAAGCTGTGATACAACCAGAAAGGATGCTTTCTATGGTGCATCTGTAAAAGTTGGTGAGAGTCGTAGCAGACATGCCAAATTTCTTAGTCTTCTGAGAAAGTAGAGGCGCTGGTGGGCTTTCCTAACTATAGCATTGGCATGGGGGGACCGGGACAGGTTGTTGGTGATCTGGACACCTAAAAACTTGAAGCTTCCGACCATTTCTACTTCGTCCCCATTGATGTAGAAAGGGGCATGTTCTCCTTTACACTTCCTGAAGTCGATGTTGACATTGAGGGAGAAATTATTGTTTGTGTGCTGAAGTGGTCTTGACCACACAGCCTCTGATTCAGAGGCAGGAGCTGACTAAGCTGACTAAGAGCTGAACAGCTAAATGTACATCAAGTTATAATGCAATGCCAACTTACTGACTGCAATAAAACCAGAAAATGCAGGTCTGGCAAGACTTTTGGAGAGAGGAGCAAAGACAACAGCTAAGATTTTACCACGGGCTTCAGGCCCCCAGCATCAGGTAAAATGGGAGTGCCAAGGCAGCACCTCCTAGCAATGGGTCCAGAGGAATTTCTATTGCATTCCTCTAAACTTCTGACAATTAGCCCAGTTACATTCCAATATCATCCACATACTTCTGATCACATACCTGTGCCATCAATTAGACCACCCATTTCCATCTCAGTAATATTTTTCTTATGAATTCATGGGATGTGGGTGTCGCTGGTTTGGCCAGCATTTATTGTCCATCCCTGAGGGTATTTAAGATCCACATTGGTGTAGGTCTGGAGTCACATGTAGGCCAGACCAGGTAAGGACAGCAGATTTTCTTCCCTAAAGAACATTAGAATCATAGAATCCCTACAGTGCAGGAGGAGGCCATTTGGCCCATCGAGTCTGCACTGACCACAATCCCACCCAGGCCCTATTCCCATAACCCCTCATATTTACCCTGCTAATCTCCCTGACACTAGGGTTAATTTAGCATGACCCGCGCATCTTTGGACTGTGGAAGGAAACCGGAGCACCTGGAGGAAACCTGCGCAGACAAGGGGAGAATGTGCAAACTCCACACAGACAGTCACCCGAGGCTGGAATTGGACCGGGTCCCTGGCACTGTGAGCCAGCAGTGCTAACCACTGGGCCACCGTGCCGCCCAGTGAACCAGATGGGTTAGTGAACCAGATGGTTTTTTTTAAACAGCAATCAACAGTCATCATTAGACTTCTAATTTCAGATTTTTATTGATTTCAAATTTCACCATCTGCCGTGGTGGGATTCGAAGCCAGGTCCCTGGAGCATTAGCCTGGGTCTCTGGATCGGCAGTCCAGTGACAATACCACGTGGACACTGCCTCCCCGAATTCAACCCTGCTTCAGCCCAAATGCTGTTGAAGCCTTTCTCTTTGTTAGCTCTACATCTGACTATCCCAACTCACTCCTGACTGGCCTTCCACATTCCATAAACCTGAAGTCATCCAGACAGTTGCTGCTCTAACGCACACCAAGACACATTCACCTCTTCAACCCCTGTGCCTACTAACTTACATTGGTTCCCAATTAAACAATGCCTTGATTTCAAATTCCCATCCTTATTTCCAAATCCTTTAATAGTCTCTCTCCTCACTATCTTCGCAATCCGCTCTAGTCCCAGAACCGTCCGAGAACACCTGCACTCCATTAATTCTAGCCTCTTGCGCATCTCCAATAAGTACACCACTGGCGGCCATGCCTTCAACTATCTGTCTCTAAGACTCTGTTATTTCCTCCCTCTCTTGCTTACTGCCTTGAAGACACTTTTTAAAACTTACATCTTTAACTAGGCTTTTTGTCACCTGCTGTTATATTTCCTTATGGTACTTGGTGTCATATTTTGATTGAGAATGATCCTATGAATAACCCTGGGGCGTTGCACTTCATCGTAGATGATAGTTAAATACAACGTAACAATAGACCTGTGCAATGTGGCCCCTGAAAAAATGGAATAAAAACGGCAGCACCAATTCTCTGGCTGTCTTCCTTTTAATCGTAGTTCCCCGCTTGAAAAACAAACACACTGAATTTACCTTTAAATTTCTGAAGTCTTAACCACCACTTTATCTTAGTAGCTACATGCAACTATGGAGGCCAAAAGAAAGAGAGAGCAAAAAATAACTCATAATGAATCATAAAGTCATTGAGCAATACAGCACGGAAACAGGCCGACCGGTTCACGCTGACCGTGGTGCCCTCCCAGTTATTCATTCATGGGGTATGAGCATCACTGGTTGGCCAGTCCGCTTGATTGGCACCACATCCACAAACATTCAATCCCTCCACCACCGACACTCAGCAGCAGCAATGTATACTATCTACAAGATGCACTGCAGCAATTCACCAAAGTGGTTAGCACTGCTGCCTCACAAAGCCAGGGACCCGGGTTCAATTCTGGCCTCGGGTCACTGTCCGTGTGGAGTCTGCACGTTCTCCCCGTGTCTGCATGGGTTTCCTGCGGGTGCTCTGGTTTCTTCCCACAGTCCAAAAGATGTGCTGGTTAGGTGCATTGTCCATGGTAAATTTTCCCTCAGTGTAACCAGACAGGCACCAGAGTGTGGTGACTAGAGGATTTTCGCAGTAACTTCATTGCAACGTTAATGTAAGCCTACTTGTGACATTAACAAATAAACTTTCAAACTTTAAGGGTGAAGGCAGGCTCCCAAAGCTGGAAGGTCAAATAGAAACCTTCCAGCTTCAGAGGAGAAGAAGGCAGCTGTAAAGGGTAAGTAACCGAGAGGGCATCTCCCTAGGATTCTACCCCATGGCCAACACCAGGAATAGGGTCAAGTCGGTGCCATTGGCACCAGTTTTGTTTCTTTACCCTGGCTTCCTTTGCTTTTCCCTACAAACGAGGGGTAGGGGGAAAAAAAGGCCAGATCAAGCTGCGTTGGATTTGACTGAAATCTATTCTCTCACTTGCAGGTTAAAGTTGGGAATTATGCCTTTGTTTGGGATGTAGCAGTATTGGAATACATCGCCCTGAACAGCCCCGACTGCTCTTTATTCACCGTCGGCAACACCCTGGCAGACCGAGGATACGGCATTGCTCTCCAGCACGGCAGCCCGTACAGAGACATCTTTTCCCAAAGGTAGGATCCCGCAGATTTAACATGGTTCATCCCGCGTGTTTAATCAGCCACCCTGTAAACATTAGGAACTACTGGATCAAGAGCAAAGCAAACAAAACTGACCTTCCTTTCCTGAGAATTCCATTAAAGTAAAAGTAATGTTTGTATTAAGCCCAAAACATACACTTACTCCCAATTGTGCTACTTTGTAATGCCTATTTTGCCTGAGCACGTTTGTGGATTGTTTAAGAAAGGATGGATGCACAGATACGAATATTTTTAATAACATTATTGTTGCCTTTTTTTAAATGTATATTTCTCCCATATGTTTTGAATGATTTGATCTTCACTCAATCTTTTTCCAAATACTGTTTATTAGACAAGAATAGAACAGTTTTGATGCTGGCGCAGGAACGGATGCCGGAATAGAGAGATTCAAACAGAGATCACATTATTGAGTATCCATTATAACTCCCATCAACAGGAATCCTTTTTAGAATAGAAGGAACTTAAACATTACTTATTCACAGCACATGCCCTTATTTTTTATGAAGCAGAATTTGCAGAGAACTGATGCATCCTTCTGAAAATTAAATCTACTGAAATGTGTTCCTTCTGACATATATTGCGTTGCTTGTAATAAACCATTTCTCCTATAAAAGAGAGGGTTTGCATTTATTCAACGTGTTTGCAGAGGATTTTCTGGCCACGCTCACCCCAAAGTTGGAAAGTCCCTTCCGAGGTCAGCAGACCTTTGCATGGTCCGTGTCCCACCTGCTACGATTCCTGTGGTGGACGGGATGGGAAAATTCTGTCCTTTAAGTTTATTTATTTAGCGTCATAAGTACACTTACATTAACACTGGAATTAAGTTACTGTGAAAATCCCTCAGTCGCCACACTCCAGCGCCTGTTTGGGTACACTGAGGGAAAATTTAGCACGGCCAATGCACCTAACCAGCACGTCTTTCAGGCTGTGGGAGGAAACCCATGCAGAGACGGGGAGAACGTGCAGACTCCACACAGACAGTGACCCGAGCCGGGAATCGAACCCGGATCCCTGGCGCTGTGAGGGATCCCTGGCGCTAACCACTGTACCATTGTGATGTCCATATATTTTGAAGTTTATTTGTTAGTGTCACAGGTAGGCTTACATTAACACTGCAATGAAGTTACTGTGAAAATCCCCGAGTCACCATACTCCGGCACCTGCTCGGGTACACTGAGGAAGAATTTAGCACAGCCAATGCATCTAATCAGCTCGTCTTTCGGACTAAGAGAGGAAACGGGAGGAAACCCATGCAGAGATGGGGAGAACGTGCAGATTCCACACAGACAGTGACCCAAGCTGGGAATCGAACCCAGGTCCCTGGCGCTGTGAGGCAGCAGTGCTAATCACCGTACCATTGTGTCTTCCACAGCCTCAGGAGCTCAAAGGGCTTTACAACCAATGAAGTAATTTTGAAGTATTATTATGTCAGACTGCGTGACATCCATTTGCACACAGCTAGCTCCCACAAACAGCAATGTGATAATGACCAGATTTGTTTTAATGATGTTGATTGAGGAATAAATGTTGGCTAGGATACCAGGGGTAACCTGCTCTGCTTTGGAATAGGGCCGGGGGGTTATTACATCTGCCTGAACGAACAGACCGCACCCTTTAGAATCTCATCCAAAATCTGGATGATTAAGAAACATGACTTGGCTGGTATCATGGTTTATCATTTAGCGTCCTGCTGCATTTATATTAAACACCTTCCTGAAGCCAAAGTTTTGGACATTAGAATGCTACAAAACCTAGCTCATGAACACCAATAAATGATGGTCAAAAAGGTCTATTCATTTCAACAATCAGCTTCCTGTTCAGCATTGTAGAATCATAGAATCGTTACAGTGCACAAGGAGGCCATTCGGCCCATCAAGTCTGTACCGATCACAAACCCACCCAACCCCTATTCCCGCAACCCCACACATTTACCCGGCTAATCCCCCTGACGCTAGGGTCAATTTAGCATGGCCAATCAACCTAACCCACGCACCATTGGACTGTGGGAGGAAACCGGAGTACCCGGAGGAAACCCACAGAGACATGGGGAGAACATGCAAACTCCACACAGACAGTGACCCGAGGCTGGAATTGAACTTGGGACCCTGGTGCTGTGAGGCTGCAGTGCTAACCACTGCGCCACCATTGTGACCAATGACATTGGAGTTGAAGGGTTTATATTGTCTTCTAAAACTGGAATTGCTGGCAACTTTCACTCATGTCCGGAAGCCTCGCTCACCTTGCAACAATCTCACCTCGAGGATCCAGAACCAAGGTTAGGCCAAGCTGATAGGATAACCAGCTTTTCTCTGATGTAAGAATCCTACCTGAGGTTGGCTTGGCAAATGACACAATGACAGGTAGGAAAGAAGAAGACCTATGGAGTTTGCAGACGGATATTGATAGGTTGAGCGAGTGGCCAGAAATCTGGCAAATGGAGTATAATGTGGGAAAATGTGGAGTTGTTCACTTTGGCAGGAA